>NW_004955423.1:15097663-15126882 GCF_000276665.1 Chinchilla lanigera
TAAAATAAATAAAATTTTAATGCAAAAATTACATGAAAAGTGTGGCCTTTCCACCAAACTCACTGTTCTGAAGGTAACCACACCTAAAAGAGAAAGAACAGCATGAGAGTAAGGAAGCAAACTTTAAAATGAGACTTGAGAATGAGATCCAGCAAAACTATGGATATATTTATAGGCACTTGGAGCTGACTATAAGCCAGAAAATCAACAGCTTCGTACATTTCTGAGTGAACTGTACACTAAATAATCATGAGGCTGTTTACTATTCGAGCATTAAAGCAACCCTCAGGACTTCACACTTGGGTTAAGCACGAAGTCAGCTGTGGGAGCTTCATGGCCTTCAAGAAGAATGTCTCAAAGGTCCTCTTCAGATGTGCCCATGGAGGACAATACATGAAGTCCCTCCCAGAGGAGCTGCAAGGGTCTTAGGCAAGGGAGCACCTTCCACACAAGAGAGTCAGAATCTCATCAAGGAGCTTCCCCACTCACAGAGCAGGAAACCTCGACAATGTCTGCTCAGTGAGGTTCCTCTTTCTAGCAACCAGTAATCACTGAGTGTCTTCTCCTCTTCTCTATTCCAAAACAGCATCCCATCATGCTCATCCTGCCTCTGTTCCACGACTGCGTTGAGAAGAGGAGTAAACAGTTTATCTGTTTACTCATAGGTAAACCACAAGAACCCTATCCAGACACCATGGGAAGACTATGTGCCATCCAGGGATTGAGCTTTGTGCTGCTGCTGCTGCGGCTGCTCCTGCTGCTGCTGCTGCTGCTCCTGCTGCTCCTGCTGCTCCTGCTGCTCCTGCGCCTACTGCTCCTGATGCTCCTGCTACTCCTGATGCTCCTGCTACTCCTGATGCTCCTGCTGCTCTTGCTGCACTGATTTTGTGGTCTTTAGGTTGCCTCTTGGGTCTTTGGTTTGTCTCCTGTGGGGAAAGAGTATGCATATTCTATGTAAAAGTGGAAGAATGGGTAGACCACATGTGACCAGAGGAAAAATTATGGAGGGAGTCAGTTAGGTAATTCCCAGAAACAATTTCCTTTCTTCCTGGACATAGTGCTACAATACACTTCCTAGTCTCCTTTGTGGCTGACATGGCAGCTGTCTCATTTCTGACCAGTGGAATGTGGGCAGAAGTGACATCAGCCACATCCTGCTTCAGTCCACTCTGAATCAGACTTGTGACCTTCCACGTCCTTTCCCTTCAATCAGCTACATAAGAGATGGCTGGGACAACCTTAGGCATCATATTGTAAAGGGGACAGAGCCACAGAACGGAGAAGTCCAGACCCCTAAAGACATGGACAAAGGCCACTCTCTAGACAAGACTGCAAGTGACCATTATCTGAGCAAAAATTCAATCATCTTTAGTCATATTAAAGATGGGAGTTCATCTGTTACCATTGCGAAGTTACCCTAATGAACGTACAAGCAAAAAACACAGCCCAGCAAAGATAAGAGGGTTGAAATTCATGACAGAGCCTGAGAAGGATGAGCTCTCCCCTGGCTAAAATTGGGCATACAGAAAGTGTCGAAGAAGATGAGCTTTAAAAAATTATGCTTTTGAGCAAATTCCTACAGGTCTTGAATGCTACACAAACACTCAGATTTTATTCTATAGAAAATAGGAACCATCAAAAAAAAATTTCCCCAATTTAAAACTGCTAATCTGCCTTTTCTTTTTTTTAATCTGCCTTTTCTAAAGCAAATGAGAATCCAAATCTTTTGCACAGCATTGCCCCCTAAAACTGAGAATATGAAATATGTGACTACAAAGCTGAAAACAGGCTTTGCACTTTGTTAAAGTTGCAACTCACATCAGAATGGATCTTGCCAAATTCATTAAGAAAAATGAGGAACAAAAAACAAATCTTTAAAAGAAAACCTGAAGTTTTAAAATCTGGGTTTTTTGTGAAACTTTGGGGTGTGGGTTTATAAATGTGTGAAATGTTTTCCGGTAATAACTGGTAGTCATCTAACAAAACAAAACATGAAACAGGGCTTCAATTAAAGTCACTTTTATCAAGCTCCTTCCATATGACAAGTGTTTAATATATACCTATAATGAAAAGATAAATAAATGATTCCCCAGGATTTTAAATTTTTCTCAGACTAACACAAGAGTTAGGCACTTAAGCAGGTTACCCAGCATGCATCTAGACACAAGTTATTATAAAACAAGGACTCACTCTAGATACAAGTTATTATAAAACAAGGACTCACTAGGTCTATGGAGTTGGCAGAGAAGAAGTTTCTTAGTCTGATACTGAAGATCCTTCTTGACTGGATCCAATCTACTTTGTAGACTGAAATTCCACCAATTTTTCTTAACACAATCACTTGTTCTCATACCTGTCCTACACGTTTCCACCTCCAAGTTTGCCCCCTGTCTTAAATTACTTCCCTGCCCCATGCTGGCCACCATTGAAGGTGCCGCTAAGATTCCACCAGTGAAGTTTTCCCTGGTTTCCGTGGGTTGCAGTATTTCATTTCTTTACAGACCCACTGGTTCTCCTTGTGTCTCAGGAAGTTCTCTGTCTCGTGTCAGGTGTTTTCTGATTTGCTGGTCATGTCAGTTTCCAAAACTATAAGGCCCTGGGGCCCAGGAGTGTTTCTATTCCTTTTTCATACTCCCAGTACCAAGTATAGAACCTTGTACATACATGGTAAGTGCTCACTAAATGTTTTCTGAAAGTTAGAAATTCAAACCTAAACTCCAAGTTCTAGGTCCCAGCTTCTACATACAACTATATTCACTGAAACTCACTTTATGGTTCCAGAGCTTAATTGTTCAGTGATACGTGGTGTTTTCTTAGGGGAGGAGGCAATTTTGTGAGAGAATTCACTGACCGTGGAAAAGGAGAAAGTAAAAGCAGGGCTATGTACCTGGTTCCAGATGGCACCTAGATGTATCGCACAATTAAGACTGAACATTCAGCCACTATCTTAGCTTACTGATGGAAGAGATTGAAATCTCCAAGTCTTCTTTACTGCAAGAATCTCTTACAAAGAATCTCTACTGACCTTTAAAATATCATGTCAGCATTCTCTCTTACACAACCCATCAATGAAAAAGTGGGCAGTTGCCTCCCTTTCTAATATCAACGCCATTAGCAAATGGTATTGACATGAGGGAAGCCAGGTGGAAAGAAATATTGACTCTGTTCCCACACGGGTACTGAAAGAGAGCTGGAAGATATCATTCGGACAAATCAGCATTACTCAGTGTGGAATGGCCAAAGCCAAAAGTAGGAAAGATCAATGTCTATAAAATATTAAAGTATGCCAAATTTGTTTGCTAAGATCTGAAATATAATAAAAAAAGATGTATGCCTAAAGTTCAAATGGAGACACATTCAGGGTAAATAAAAATATGAACAAGTTTTTTTTTTCTAAGTGGAGTAGTCTTTAGGCTTTTATTAACTAATAGATGAAAGCAGACAAGACTGAAAAGTAAATAAATCCATAGGTTTAAAGTTTCAACTCCATGAGGTATATGATAATAGAGATTTTTGTGGGAAGATTACCCAATCTGCTATGCTCTGAGGCCTTTGGACTACTGCAGTTATCACAAGGATATCTTAAGTACATACACATATCCAGCCACACCTATGGGCTGTACAGATGATTCTGCATAACATGTGTGTAACAACATCTGACACAAACACGTACACACTTTACTCACGAGTAACCAGTAGCATACAGAGTAGGGGAGCCAGCCACGCTGACCTCGCACAGACATCTCTTAGGGAGAAGTGTCAGGAGGAGGACAGGACCCTACTCCACAGTGGCCCATGCTCGTGGAAGGGGTCACAGCAGGACAGAGAGGGGGGCAGAGCCAGCAGCACAGCCTAAGGCTGCACAGGGACAAAGGAGCACCTCAGATCTTCAGGAAAATTATCACAGTCATACAATGGTTAAACATCTGTGGGAAATGAATAAGGGGCTGGGCTTGACCCAGGCCTCAGCCCCGACAGCAAAGTGTAAAGCAAGACATGAGGAATTAAAGAGTGGGAAACACACAAAGCATTTTGCTTGTTACAGGCCCTGGAAATGGAATTGCAGCCAAATTTAATCTGACCCTGAGGGACGTGAAGACCTCCGGCAATACCTATGTTTTTTGTATAACTCACTTAAAAATATTTCTGTAGTATAATTACCTTTGCTCTCTTGTACATATTTTTTTTCTTTTCCCTTCTAAGATAATTATATTACTAATTTGATGAGTTCATTGAAAAGAACAGTTAGTGCTTATAATGTTTGATAGATTCTGCATGCCTATATCTGAGCAACTACTTTGATGATAACAATACGCAATATATTAACCATTGTTAATTTCCTATCTGATCTTTAGTTGAGTGTGGCGGTGCACCCCTGTAATCCCAGCACCTGGGAGGCTGAGGCAGAAGGAACACTGAGAGTTTGAGATCAACCTGAGCTACATAGTGAGTTCAAGGCCAACCTGAACTACATAGTGAGACCCTATCTCAAAACAAACAAACAACAACAACAAAAAAAAAAATCTCACAACTTTCTTAGTTAACTAGAGAGAGATAATATTTGTTTCATATTTTCCTTTTCTGATCCCTGCTTCTACAGACTTTAAATATTTAGGCTTTCTTTATCTGCTTGAGAAATGATTTCTGAAACACACAAAGATTTATGTCACCCTCAGTTCTGATTAGAAATGCAAGGTCAGTTTTGCTTTATGCAATCAGCAATCAGACACTCCTTCAAAACCACAAAACTTCTCACATAGATATGTAATTATACAGCAATAAGACATCTTTTCACTTCATATATTACATTTCCTGAAAAGAAACCCAAAAATTTCCCCAGCGATCCACATGGAGCACCAGTGAAAGCCTTCTTAAAGCTTTTGGAGCAAGAGAAAACTGCTGGTCCACCACAACGCATCCAGATTTTGTATCTTCAAAAAATGCTTGGAGATCCTATAAACCCCAGTATTCTGTGTAAAGGGATCGGCATAGGAGATTGGGGGGACATACAGGGAAGCAGGGGTAGGAAGGGAGTCTTCATCAGTACTGAGCTGTGCTCAGAGAAAAATGAAAATTATTAACTCTGGGTTAGATGTCACCCAATAATTTTTCTGGTCACTCTTACTAATGAAGTCAAACCCACAGAAATTTAGGACTAGATGAGGCATTAACATATCTTCTGAATTCTGGGACAAAATGCACCATTAGGTGTGTGACCGTCCATATTAATTCATGTCTTATGTCAAATAATTCATTTCTTACACTAAATGAAATTACTTGAACATAAGGGAAGAAAATCTGAATTTAGCATTTCTAAATTACTAGCAATATGTCACATATTTCCTAATAGACTATAAATGTGGCTTGCCAAAAGCCAGCAGAGTACAAAACACAATGTTTAGGAAACTAGTCATTTGGGAAATTCTGAGAGGTGTCCTTTTTTTAATGTTTAAGCATCTATTCAAATCTTACTGTATGCAACTTAGCAGATAAAAAGTTAAGATTAATCACAGCACCTGCCTGGCAAGTACAAGGTCCTGAGTTCAATTCTTAAAAAAAAAAAAAAAAATTAAGAAAAAAAAAAAAAGCTGCCCCATACCACATATACCATTTGTCTGTCTAATGGTGAAAACCCTGGTCCTGAGCAAGTGCCTCTAAGGGTTCTGGTGGGACCTTTGCCCCTGTGACATGGACCAGCTGCTTCGTTCTTCCAGCTCTGCTAACGTACATGGAGCCAGCTGTCTTATTTTAACATTTCACGATGGCTTCCAGCAGCTCAGGATCACAAGACATTGTATCTCTTCCCCTGAAGTCCAAGACTTTGAGTTTATGATGAGGTCACAGATGCTTAACATTTCCCAACCCTGCTACCACTAGTCAGTCCCTTGGTTCATCTGTCTAAGCTCTTTCATCTAACACAGCTCAGAACCACCCTGGTGAGACTTTCTGGAGAGTAACACGGAGTGTGCCTGGGAGAACGGCTTTAAAATGTATGTTCTCTGAAAATTATCATCTACATCCCTGAAACAAAACAAAGCTGAAACAAAGCACAGCTGTTGTTATGGTTGATACATTGTGTCAACTTGGGGAGTCTAGAGGTTTGGCTAAGTGACTCAGCAGGAAGCCAGGGTGCTTACTTTGTATACATCCTGAGCCTGTGAAAGAGAAGGGCAGGGAGATTATGTGAGAGCTACACGCCCCTTAGGTGGGGGTAGCCTGTTTAGAATGTAAGGGAGGGAAAGAGACTGCTTGCCGCCATTGCTCCCATTCTGCTCCTTTGCTCTGGCTGCAATGCTGTTCGGCTGCCATTCCCCCCTTTGCTCTTGTTGCTTTGCTATCTTCTGCCTCGGAGCCAGCCAAGTATGGACTGAAACCTCCACAAACTGTAAGCTAAATAAACCTTTCCTTACTTCATTTTGGGCGTTGGGTATTTTGTCTCAGCAACGACAGAAAAACAGCCAAGATAGCTGTCATCCCATAACCTTAACTTTCTGGGACTGTATAAATTCTATGGATTTAAATGTAGCATTAAGTTTCTAATACTAGAAATTTGGTTAACTAAACTGTAATATAGTATACAATCGGCGATCAGGCCCCCATTTAAAAGATGTGGAAGGACATGAAGTGGAAAATGTCTACAATGTGTGGTTAGAAAACAGAAGACAAAATACTATTAGAACATAATCCTGATTTTTCTAGAGAAAAAAAGAGAGACAAAGGGAAATAGAAAAATGTACACCAAAATAACTATTGTAGTTGTAGTTGAGTGGTGAAATTAATGTGATTTTTATTTTTACCTTGGACCTTACGTTTGCTAGCTTTTCATTACAAAGTATTATTTTATTAAGTAAACTTAAACTTATTATAAAAAGAAAATACAGTCACTATTATCAATTAAAAATACCATGAAAAATAAAAGTTGAAATACTTTCTATGCTCTTCAGTGTAAGGATCTTTTGTATGGTTTTGAATTTATTCTTGCCTATTTCTGGGAAAATTTGTATTATTTTGTATTGCTGAGTAATGTTACTCCAAAAGTTAGCAGTTTAAAACAACATACATTTACTCTCTCAGCTTCAGTGGCAGTGAGTCCGGGGCTGTACTTCGTGATCCTTCCGCTGAGGTGCTTGCTGACCAGGGTCCACAGTCTCGTGGTTTGGCAGAGAAGGGCCAACTTCCAGGACTCATGCCCTGAGTGCTGGCAGTGGTCAGCTCCTCACAAGATACTGGACTGAAGACCTCAGTTCCTTGGGGGATGGTGACCAAAGATGGCTCTCAGTTCTTGGACCACTGTACCTTTCCTACATGACAGCTGGTTTCACCAAAGCACGTGAGCTGGGAAGACAATCCAGCAAGATCAAAATCAAAATCAAAATACTTTTTAACCTAATTACAGAAGGAACTGCCCATCGCCTCTGCCATATTTTATTCGCTAGAACCAAGTCATCAAGCCAGTCTACACTCTAGGAAGAAGTCACATAAGAGCATAAGTGACAGAAGACAGGAATCCCTGGACCATCTTCAAAGTCTGCAAACCACATCACTCTTTCAAATAGCCTTCTAAATGTCTCTAGTCCACCCTAGAATCAGTTCTCCTCTTCTGCATTTCTCAATATCCCTTTCTCCATAGTGTATAAATTCACAAAAATGAATATAACAAAAAATAAGTTTTCTATTTTATACTTTATGTTTTAGATAAAACAATGTAAAAATCATTTTTTATGAAAAATTGTTGGGTGTGTGTCTTTACAAGACTTTCTATTCCTTTAATGTAAAATGGAAAAACTCTTTACATGTAACTTATAATACCAACAAGCCATTTTTTAAAACTTTTTTCATATGAATATGGGAATTATGATATAGTCAGCAGGTTAAATAACATTTAATCATCAAAATCATGTTGTAGGGGCTGGGGATTTAGCTCAGCGGCGAAAGCGCCTGCCTGGCAAGTGCAAGGTCATGAGTTCAGTTCCCGGTACCGGAGAAAAACCAAAAAAAGCTTTAACTCAGCACTTGACAAAATCCAAAGACACTTCATTCTTCTTGCAATATGATCTTAAAAAAAAAAAAAAAAAAAAAAAAAAATCATGTTGTAGAAGAATATTTATAACTTCAGAAATGCCTTCTACATTGTTAAATGACATGCTCCACTTGGCGTTTAAAAGCAGGGCTTAAAACTCTTGCAAAGCGTGATCAGAATTTGCTAAAATGTATAGTAGACAGGAATACCACTGGAAGTATGAACAGCAAAATATTGTTTTTTATTAAAATCTCTAGTGATTTTCTTCCTCTTCACAATACCTTCAGAATTTGAATATTTTAATATAGTTGTCTTTCCTCTCAACAAAGCAGTATCTAAAATCTATATATTTATTACTAATATTAAAACAAGTCACCAGTATCGTCCATAAATCCCTAAAAGAATTTTGAGTGTTTCTTATAACATTAAAGGATTTGGTAATTCAAGTAACACAAATGGATTCTAGAAAATGTAGAACACTGGAGAATGTTACGATGGCCTCATACAGTAAGAGAGTGCTCCTTCCTGATGAAATCTCTTTGGAGTACAGTACAAAAAAATAAAATTTTAAAAACAAGTTTCTTTTTTTAATGCCTTATTTGAGTGTCTATTGTACACAGAGAGATTCTTTTACAGCTCTAAATTCAATTTATTAGCTTGGAAAAAGTCCAAGTTAGCATACAAAATCTCCTAACAGATTCAATCCAATAAATTCTAATTTATTGAATTTATGTTCACTTATATTAAACTTTTGATATAAGTAAAATTACTTGCTATTGAATTCTCAGTAAGCTAACTTTTCATGCTTTCACAGTGTAGAAAAATAAAAATTAAAGCAGAAAGCCCTTCAACACTAAAATATTGCCTAAAAAGGATGCTATATTCACAATTAGGTGTCTTCCACCCCTTACAAATTTATTCTTACAAAAACTTTAATTTTAAGGGGCTAAGTAGAAAGTGAAAACATCAGTTGTGAGAATGGCTGAACTACTGCTTCAGCAATCAAACCATCAGGGATGGAATTATACTAATTAAGAGTCAGTGACTAAAATAATTGAAGGAGAGTAAACATCCAGTTCTTAGAGTAAAATAAAGGAAAATATCACTGTCATTTAACATTGCTTATAAAATCCAATTTGGCAAGTAATATGTAATTCATTGGGAAGATGCTTCAGCACGAGCAAAAAGGAAGCAAAATAACCATTTGCTCATCTAGATCAGTTAATAGCCTATTAGTTCCTTAACGTGATTTGTCTATATCCTTGGTGTTGACATACACCATAATAATGAAATTAGCCTACACAATGCTTTCTCATGAACTGCCATTTACAGAGAAACAAAGGATTTTCTTGTAAGAAAATCAGAACATTTTAATCACCCAATAGGGCAAGTAACATACAATGGAAACAAAACCATGGCCAATGGTTGTCCACTCACTGAGACCCAAACCAAAGACAGCCATAATATATGAGCCACGCCTCCAGAGAGAGAAATGCAGGGAAAGGGGTGTGCCAACACGTTCCCCATGCCCACAACTCAACAGCTCATCTTTGACTTTCACATCTCCGTGTCTTCAGAAATACAAATCTTCTGATGTGGATGACTGTCTTAAAGCAACAGTGTCTGCCCAAGCGGTATTGATTTACCTTATATACAATAGTTAGCATCAACTTTCATACAGCCCTCAACAAAAGACATTAACTATTCATTGGTGGACTGATTTCATTTAAGAGTAGAAGCACGGCAGCACAAACAAGGGAAAAATAGTTTACAAACCTACAGAAATATGTCCCGAATATGCTCCTTAGGTATCCTGCAAGGAAAAAAACTGGATGGATTTTTACCAATTTGGAAAGTAAACTGACTTAAATAAAGGTTACTGGAAATGGCCAAAAAAGTGTGGTTGGCATACTCAACAACCACTCCAATCTCTTTGTGTTGTCCTTAAACATCACGGACCAAAAGGTGAAAAAGCTAAGCTACCTTTCCTGGGCCTCCCTGCAGGCAGAGGTTCTAGGTCTAATTGAAGTGCTGCCAAAATTCACTTGCACTGAAGACTTGAACTAGAGCAGTTAGTCTTGAGGGCAGTGGATCGTGAGGTATTGCTCATGCAGTGCAGGCAGAGTAAAAGCGCTGTGGCCCTTCAGTTGGTACCAAACGAGAAGCAGCTCCCTCATCACAAAAGCAGCTGCTTCAGCAGCGCAGCTGAACTTCCCTTGCACCCTTCTAGCAATTCTGCAGCCTACTCAATAACCTATACTAAAAGTCCCTTTCCAATTAAAACAGAGCAGATTCTATTCTCTGCGAGTCCTGACTACTAGGATTATCTGTATAAAATTCCGTTTATAAGGGTCCAGGAACAAGGACAGCTTTAAAACTATCAGGAGCAGTGCCTCTTTCAAGAGCAAGGAGACTGATGCTCAAAGTGGAGATAAATAGATAATATCTAAGAGATAAGCCACAATCGTCCAGAGCCGCAGAGAGGGAAGAACATAGATAGGTCACTGAAACTGTCAATCAGGAAAACACGGACTCTCACAGGCTACTAAAATCCAAGTCCAATATTTGGTGAGGATTTTTGGTTTCAATTAGGAAGAACATGCCATACCTAATAAAACACTGTGGACAGAGAAAACAAACAGTGGTATAAAAATCAGCCACAAATCAGCAATGTTAGTGAATCTAACAATACTTTAATGCCTAACATTCACTACTTAATTGTCCATGCTACTCCTGGAGCCAATTACTAAGCTCTAGAAATTATGAAATCCTTATTATCTAAGCAACTCTAAGAATTCAGACATGCAAAATAAGATAAATGCCCACAACAAGACTTCCCATTAGTCGAGTAAGGGAAAATTCTACACAAGTCACTGATTCAACTTCCCTTTTGCTTTCTTATCTCTGCTATTCTGTTTGAGCCTCTGCTAGACTATGACCATTTATAAAGCCCAGAGAAGACCTTCTGAATTGAAGCTGGACAACTCTTCTTCATATAGCATCAGAAAACAATTCTTCCAACAATTTGTGCTTCCCTGGACCACAAACGGGCAAGTATGGTCTATAAGGAAGCAGATGTGTATTGTTATAATTATAGGACATTATTTCAGTTCCAACTTTTAAAATTCTTGTTTCTAACAAATGTCATTTAACTTCAACTAATGAACGTCCCAAGCAGCATCAGGTGACAGAGAGAATATACAATTAACAAAGGAAAACTACCCTATATAAGTACAGTGGTTACCCCAAAATGTTGATAAATTACTTAAATGCGGAAAACACTGGAAAGAAGAAAAAATTCAATTGACAGCTGTTGAAACACCGTATCTGAATCAACGTCCGGTCAGAATTCTATGCTTTAAAAAGTCTATTCTTAATATGAATTATCCATATAATATTGATGATTAAATGTAAAGAAGCTCAGCTTGTATTATTTATTCAAGCAAAGAACAACTTAATTCACAATATGTGTTTGAATCTCATGTAAAAGTTTTAGTCATGAACTAAGCTTTAAAGTTTTTACCGTACCTGTTTAATTTTATGCTTGGTATGAAATCATTTATAGTTTTCACAGAATATAACTATGATTTCTTCAGCAGCACTTCAGTGCTCAGTCATTTCTTCACTTCTCAGGCCTAGAAGAACGCTGGCTAGCTTGGTAGAATTTGTCATTCATCCCAAATACCTTCTGGAGCCGTAATACAATCTCCAAGATTCAAAAAAGAAGTTAGCTGTCAAGGGATAGCCTCGGTGAGATCACAGAAGAGATCACAGCACAGAATGCACATATTAGAAAGGATACAAGAATATAACAAACACCTGGCTTGCTGTGCAGGTTCACAAAAGGTGGTAGATTTAAGGTAGCAATCAAGACAGGTATGCCACCTACTGGTCAGCAGAGTTAAAGCAATGAAAGCGTGCGCTAATGAATTCACTTGTGCCATACTGGTAGATTGATCTGTGATTGTTGGGACAGCCTTTTAATCAGTGATAAGCATTAGACCACCACTTTCTGGAACATAGTTGACTCATCTTAGAGCCAAAGTGACAAGTAAAGTTTTGCAAAAAAAGGTTAAAAAGGACAAACACAGACATAACTGTACTCCGGAGAAATTTAGAATGATCACTCTTAAAAATGCCAGTGTATTTATTCAGTCTCCCTTCCTCCTTCAGAATTTCCTACACTTCTACTTAAATTAAAATTCAATAAGTGAACAGGTTGTCCTCTGAAAACAAAATATGATTAATTTGTTTTAATCCACATGATTACAGATAGTCTTATTTTGTTTTTAATATTGAGGAGAGCCTTATAAATGTTCCCTGTTAATTAACTCCCAATTTAATATGATGAAATTGACCAATTTATGTATAGGAAAAATTGAGTACAGAATATATTGAGGGAATTTATTATCATCTCTATAAACTCACCCCTCTGGCATACAAATTAGAGTTTTAGCCCAGAAATGGGCCTTGTGGAGCAATATAACTTCCCAACTCATTCCTCAGAAATTAAGTATCTCTGACTTTGTAAAGTGGTTAATGATAAAATTCCATGGTCCATGGAACCGCAAATGCTAACACCATACTCAAACAGTAAATGGAAAAAGAAGCATTTGATATACATCAGTTCTTTTTAAAACTTTCTCTCCCATACTATCCAAACAAAAAGCCAAATGAACACAGCAATTACCCTTACTAGTTTTTTGAACCATAAACTAAACAATGAATCCAGAAAACAAAATATCCACAGCCTCATCCAAATCAGTTCAACCAGGTGGTTACTTTAACTGGAAGGCACTTTGAAAGATTTCTAAGGACAGTCTTCATTCGCCAAGAAATGTCCAGGAGCTTTGGCTCTTAATCTTTTTTTAAAGTCATTCTAGCAAGAGTTTAAAGTCATTCTAGCAAGCAAGAGTCACATTATCCCAGTGACCACATTTAGCATAAAAAGTCTAGACAATTATTATCCATTTTAATTTTTCTAACCTGAGACCCACTAAAATCCTTCAGTTTATGGTTTCCATCCCAAGATCGATCACTTAGCCACTTCCACCTGCTTCTTGGCCTGACCTCCAGGAGTTGCTCCCTTACACAGGGAGAAGAGCATAGTTAACTGAATCTATTACCTTCCTCTCGGGACTTCCATCCCCTACATAACTTTCTTCACTTGAGTGACTGGTACATTTCACATTGTTCTGGTCAAATATTAACCAAACCAGCTTTGGTGAGAGCTCAGGATTTAAACTCAAAACTGAGTTCAAATCCTGTCTTTGCCACTCACCAAATATGTGCCCCACAGCAAGTAATTTAATTCCTCCAGACCTGTTTCTTCCTCCTGAAAGTGGGGATAATTGTCACTTATGTCACAGGTTGCTAAAGATTAGGGGAAGTGACCCTTTCCTGCAACTGGCCATACAGTAAGCACACAAGTATGTGCTGACGTTCCTCATCAATAATTGCTGCTTTAGAGTTTAGTATATACCGGGGTCAGCTAAGCACTGGAAAGGCAATGGTGAGAAAGACAGAAGCGACCCCTTCCCCAGACATGCATATTCAAGTAGAGAATAATGCAGAATAAAAGCATCCTAATAAACTATGACAGTGATGGGTTACAATGGAAATGAGGGCTGAGATCAACCCTGCAGAGACCAGGACACAAAGTTTAAGACATGCTCCTCCAAAGAAGGGACGTCCAAACTGAGAACTGAAGGGTGACAAGGACTGGGCTGTGCAAATAAGACAAAGGGTTTCAAGGCAGAGGGCAAATCTCTGAGCAAGGTAAGAGCTTAGAAGTGAAGCCCAAGTCAGCAACCAGAGCTCAGAGCTGGGCTTGTGAGGCAGTGAGGCGGACACAGCTCTGGAGGCCTCTGTGAAGGGTCTGGAGAGGAGTAATAGATCTCACCGACATGGGACAGGAGGGGTCGCTCATCCTTGTCCCAGCCAGGGGCCTCATGCTAATTCACAGCAGCCTCCTTGAGCACTGCGGCAGCGATGTCGCCAACCAGGTATCCCAGCACCAGTCTCTCTCAAAGGCCTAGGCACGTGGCGCTGCCACTGCAAAAGCAGAGCCTTGCGACAGGGCATCCCAGGGATCAGCTAGATGGTGATGGGCTGATGGGCGACCCTCCAGCAGGTCAGGAACAGCCAAGACTTTTTAAAAAATCCTTGACAGACATCAGCGATGGGAACACACAGGAACTGGGGCGTGCTGGTGCTATGAGTGCGGTGTGACGCTGGTCAGTGAGTCAGGCCTTCCCGTCCCCGCTAGCCAGCTTCCCCGCTAGGTAGCTGTAAACCCTAGGTATTTCTGGACGTCTCTGTGAAAACATTTTCAGAAGTCAGGTTTTGGCTTGGTGAGCTGAGCACAGCAGAAGTTGGGATGGACTCACTCAATCCATGCAGGGCCAAACGAAACAAAAAGGTAGAGGAAGGGCAAATGCCCTCTCCCTGGAGCAGGACTGCCATCTTCGCCTGCCCCGGACATGTGGAACGCCCGGCTCTCAGACACTGAGAACCAGACCAGGACTCCCCCTCACTCCATCCTGCCCCATTCTTAGGCCTTTGGACCCAAACAGAACCAGATTTCCTGATTCTCCAAACTGCAGACAGCAGACTGGGGACCCCTCAACCTCCATGACCATGTGGGCCAATTCTTATAATAAATCTTATATTTATATATATGTGTGTGTGTCTACAGATGTGTGTATATATACATATATTAAGATGCTTGTTAACTTACAATAAGGTTAGATCCCCATCAAACTGTCACAAGTTAAAAATACTGCAGGCTTAAATTGCATTTCCTACACCCAGCCTACCTAAAGTCATAGCTTAGCAACAGAGCACACTGTAGAACAGCGGTTGCTTGCCTTCCTCATCACGTGGCTGCCTTCGAGCAGTGGATTTCTGCCGTTGCCCAGCACCTTGGAAGAGCATGCTACCCTACATTGATTTCCATGGAGGAGATCACACTGCAAAATTTGAAGTGTGGTTTCTACTGAATGTGTATCACTTTCCACACCATCATAAGGTCAGAGCATCGTTAGGTAGGAGATGCTGTCAAACCCCAGCATGACGTGCTAGTGCTTTGGTAAAATGCACATTTCCCTTGACAAGGTTATCAGCATGTGCATCAGCACCACGCTACATTTGCAAATTAATTAATGAAATTGTAGCAGGATGTCCCTATACTCTGCAAGAGTCTCTATAGAACAGGGACTATCTTTTTCCAAAACAAAAATATTCACCTTTTCTAACAAATCTGGGCAAAACATCCTTTGGGAGACAGGGGGAATTCCTGCATGGCTTTTGAACTATTCAACTGTTCTACTCTTGTTTAACCAATTTTAGTAAATTTTCCCAAAATTACATATTTTATCTAAAGTTTATTGGTAAAGAAGATTCCTTCTCAAGCATTCCATCCAGACATAGTCGTCCCATGGCTTCCACTGCTCTGGAGATCCTGAGGGACACAGCGATCAAACACTCTTCTGGGTGCGTCCGACTGCTGAGACCAGGAATCTTCAGAAGGCTTTTGTTCCTCACCTCTAAACACTCCATCTTGCAACAGAGTATCTATGGGGAAGTAAGGCACAATCCTTCTGTTTAGGTGTTGAGAGACATCACTCTCTCTTCCCTTCCCCAACACACACACACACACACACACACACACTTTATAGCCTCCCTCCTTTCTGCCTCCTCCTCCCTTCCATCTCTCATACTTGAGAAAGACTCCTTGAGTCCTTTGGCAGCAGAAGGTGAATCACCCAAACCCTAATACCCTGCCCTTTAATGACAAGAAGGGCTTACTATCAGGCGTCTCCCGAGAAGGAAAGCAGGACACACTCACATTTTCCTTCCCTGGGTATTTCCACAGTGCTCTGACCACTATGCAGCCTGCACTGGGGGAGGGCAGGGGCAGAGGGGAGACCACACAGGCTGGTGCAGTAACCCAAGTGAGGTACAGTGTGGATTAAGAGGTGACAGACAGACTGGAAAGACACAGCAGTACCAGGAGGTATTGTTGGAGACACAATGAAAAGGACCTGCTGGTGAATTCAGTGAGGCAGGCGAAGGAAGAGTGAGGTGAATTTTGATGCTGCTCCCTGTCAGAGAACACTGAGGAAGATGAGACTATCAAGAAAAAGCAAAGGCTTCATCCTGGACATGGAAGTTTCGAGACACCAAGCAAGGACCTCAAGAAAGAAGCTGGATGTCTCAGTTTGGAGCCCTGAGAAGAGGTTGAACAGGAGATTGGAATTTGGGGACCATTAAGACGAGGATGTTTAAGCCACAGGAATGGCAGAGTCACCAAAGAGAGGGGAGAGTGGGAGAGAGAGAAGACAGTCAGCCAGGGAGGAACACCCAGGAGGGAGCACCCCACAGGAGACAGCTACGGTGTCCCCGCATCCTTCTCCCATGGCTAAGCCACTCACAATTCTTTACTACTCCTTCCCCTTAGAGGATTTTATTTCCTCGTCCTCCACTTTATTTCCTGCCACTGCAGGGAACAGAGATTTGTTTTATGGGAAACACTCTTTTGTTTATTTCATTTTTATATTTCTGTTTACTCTTCTCTAGAAAGCCATTAAAACAAATCAAATTATGTATTTAACAACCCATCTGAGCCACACGGGGGTAGAAATTCTAACTTTTAGAGAGACCACTCTTCCAAGGCTAACTTTATTCATTAGACCTATAATATTCAAAATTCATGAAAGTTATTTCCCACATATATACCAGTGACACATAAGATGATAAAGCATAAAACAGGTTCAGTACCTACCCTCTACATGAAGGGATGCTCATTAAGAGAAGATCTATGCAAGGAGAATTCATGTGGCATCTTTATAGGCGTAGCTTTTCTGCAATCAAAATGATAGCATCCATTGAATTGCTGTCATTGAGAGAGGCCACTTTTCTCATCATACGTGACAATTCCATTCTACTAAAAGCAAATGTGCTCTTAGGTAACCGCTGGTCCAGAGGATCCACACCTGCAAAACTAGAAGAAGATAAAATGCCTAACAAGGGTAAGTAAACAGCCAGTACTTACTTGTATCATTGGAAAACATCAAATACTGCACATAAACTATGAGAAAACATCATATGGATTAATCCATAGATTGTCCATCAAGAAGCCTATTTCATTAAGGTAACAAATTCTTCAAGCACAACAAGATGTATTTTAAAAACCAGCTACATTGTAAAATTAAAAAAAACCCTACTATCAACTCTAATTCTTCTCCACGTTATCTTACAGCCAGGTAGCACTTATCTACCTGTAACAGAAATCTCTTTTCCATCCCTGCTCCCATTGGTTGAGCCTGGGTTTCTGAAGTCACATCAGTCTTCAGCCCTAGTGCTTAGTCATGGCCTCCGGAGACTTCAAAATAAGGATCCGTGATTCACCTCCATTAGAATCACTTGGAGGATGGGTCAAAATGCAGATTGTTGCATGAAGCCTCCAAATGTTTGAAACTAGTGCATTTCAGTGTATTTCTAACAGCTCTGATACGGCCTTCAAAGTATATCTAGAAGATAATAGTCCTAAAAGACATAACTACCTACAGACTATAGGATGATAGTTCTTCTACCTACTTATTCACACTACTGTTTAGAAACTTCTGTTATGAAACTTATTGAATGAAGGAATAAAAGACAAAGTGTATCCCAGGTAAACCTCCATTTTATAACTGAAATGGCTTATGACAATTTAGAGGTTATGCCTTGCACAAAATAAGAAAAAAAAAAATACCAAAACTATGTTTAATACATAATGGCCCAAATAACTACAATGTTATTCATTTTATTTATACAAATAATATTGAAGAGTCTAAATTATTAAAACTCTAAACCTTTCTGATGACAAAATATTCATCCCTTTTTTCATGAAAAAAATTACTTAAGGAAGCATATTTTAAATGTAAGAAATATTAAGGGCCAAGGAGACAGCTCACTGGCATAAGTGCCTGCCTGGCAAGCACAAGGTCGTAAGTTCGAGTCTTAGCCGGGCGTAGTGGCGGACCCTTGTAATCACAGCACTTGGGAGGCTGAGGCAAGAGGATCTTTGCAAGTCTGAGGCCAGCCTGGGCTACGAAGTGAGCTCAAGGTCAGCCTGAACTGCACAGTGAGACCCTGTCTCAAAAAGACAAAAAAAAAAAAAAAAAAAAAAAAAAAAAAAAATTCCAAACTAATTTAGTTTTGGTCAACACATGACTACATTTACACATTTCCAAGTAGGCATACAGGAAATAATGTATTTTAGAACAGTATAAAATATAATTTATAATTTCAGTATCAACAGATTCCCAAAATTTAATGTCAGAAAATATTTTAAAATATACGATTGTCATAAAAAAGAAAATCTTTTCCCCCAAAAAGTAGATTATTTTATCTGTAAATAGTCAATATCATTGTATGGCACAAATAGCTCAAAATATTAAATACTTACTCAAAACCACCTTTAGAAATATTTTACCTGGTGACCTTTAACCCCCACTCCCCCCCCCAAAAAAAAGAAAGAAACATTTTCTTAATTTTTGCTACTGCTGGAAAAACATCTATGGTCATGGAAAATATCCTAAGCCCTACAGAGACTTACTGTCTCCAACTAAAATAAGGGTGTCATAGTCAACCTTCACCCTCAGCAGACGATAACCAGGTATCATTTCTTAGAACTAAGCTTTGGTAATAGTGTAGGGACAAGCTGTGCCTTTTCACGCATTTTATAACCATGATGTGTGTAAGGTCTTGTGGTTGCTCTGACGTCTCCCTCAATCTGTGTCAAGGTAAGTATGCATTTTAGACAGGGCACTAGCATTTCACACTGTGAGTTGACAGCATCTCCTACTCCTATCCACTAATCACTGGGGTAAAAGACTTTACTGGCCTTCTAACCTAATCCATGCACCAGAGTAACAGCAGTGTTACTGGTACCCACAGTGTTGGATGTTGCAGAGAATGCAAGGGCTATGACAGGATCAAGCTCTTATGTCTTCAGTGGGTAGCTGTGCTTTATTTAGAAGAACTCCTCATTGAAACTGCAGATGAGATTCATTCTGCTTTTGTAATGACTGGCAATAAAAACTACAAGAGACCTTGGACTCTCCAGATGTGGGAAGCACTGGTAATAATGTGGGAGCCGTAGAGGAAGCTGCCCTGAGAAAAATACTTGTCAAGTTAGAGGGGAATATACTGCACATCACATAACATTTGGGAAAACTCAATTATCTCTTTTTAGTTATCAGTCACATAATAATATTGAATATAGCTGCTCCAAACAAAGGCTGATGACTGCTTTTATAATTGAATTCAGAGCATTTTACATTGTAAAATTATGTAACTGCAGTTTTGAAACATCACAGAAGCCCAAAGTATATCTATTTATAATCACGAGAATGTGTACATCTGATCGGGACCCACTGAACCCAAGGTTTAACCATTGTCTGCATTTTCTGCCACATTCCAAGAAAATGCACAGTGTACTCTGAGGAGCCCCAGAAAGAAGATGCTGTCTGCATGAAAGGAAATCATGAACAAATAAAGTAACCATCCTCCACGGGAAAAGAGAAATGGCACAGAACAAGAGTTCTGAAAACTCAGCAGTGTCAACAGAATGGAATTTTTTTTAAAAACTGATTTGTGTCATGATAGCAGCAGAAGAGTACATGACCGTCACGCTCCCGTGATGGAACTCCAAACAGACCTTGCTGCTCTTGTCTGCACAGTGAGTTGCAAAACAGTACAAAGTTCACAAATAGGTGATTTTTCATGTGTGAGAAGAAAATGACAAGAAACTAACCTCATTATCAGCTTAGCAATGGAAGTGAGCGATAAGGACATTTCAAGGAAAAGGCTATGGGACACACAGCAACTGGGTAATCACAGTGGCCTGCGGGATGCTTACAGACAAGGGTAGTGACAGCTGTGCATGGACACTAGTTCTTCACACATCAAAGCTCCAGAAACGTCACTGTAAAGACAACATCCCATAAACCACAGGGAAACAGCACGCAGCTTCGGTCTTCATGCATGCCCCCTACTAAAGGAGAAAGTGACATCCATCAATAATAATAAATGAGCAGGGCATGGAGGTGTACAGCTGTCATCCCAGCTCCTTGGGAGACTGAAGTAGGAGAATCACTTAAGCCTGCGAGTTCAAGACCAACATAGCAAGAGCTTGTCTCCAAAGAAATTATTTAATAATAAAAACAGTGGAACATTTTGAATCTTAAGGCAAAATTTTTATATTTTCATTGTTTCCTCAACTGAAATATTTCTATGGGCCTCCTAAATCATCCAATAATTTTCCATTCCTAAAAACATCAGCTCTGTTTTTATGCCTAAGAGAGGCGATATTAACATTTAACAGGTATTCTGAAATATCCTTTAAAAAAAACACCAACAAGTACCAACAAAGTACAGCTGAGCTGGATCCTATTTTCAAATGGTGGGCACGAACAATAAAACCACCCATATTCTACAAGGTATTTTGTTGCACATTAATGACCGCTTCGAACAAAGACTATCGGTTAAGCTTACTTTACATGGGAGTGGATAGCAGTAAAAGTAAAGTTTTACCACAAAACAGAACTATCTAAGCAATAACCCAGCAGGAAAAGGGCACTCTTTCTGATTTCCTAGAATGTGTCTCTTACAGGTTATTATTTCTGATTACCGTGGCAGCACATAGCGTTTTTCATCTAACACTTTAGAAGAATGCTTGGTCACACCATGCTTTGCTTTCTTAAACTGTCTATGTTGAAACCACTCATTTCTATCTCTCTTGCATCAGTAAAATGTCAAATCAGAGTGATAAGACTGTCATTTATCCTCAATTTTCTTGATAATGTAAGGTTTAGAGGTAGTGTGTTAGAACTCTAAAATAATAGACTAATACATTTTCTCACTCTCCTTTCCTCCTGTATTTCCACTGGGGGGGAAATCTATTCCTGATAATATGTCCTCTAAAGTTTAGAAAGCTGAAAAGGATTACTGCTTAAGCCCCCCCAAAAAAAAAACTTCAAACATAGTTATTTTCTTTCAAAAGAAAATATCTTCCAAAATATCTTTCAAAAGTAAATCTCTTTCACAAGAAAAATACTACAAAGAGTACAAATCTTCCCTGGAATGTTTATAAAGGGTAACATAAAAGTAGCCATGAATGAAAAAAGAAATAATATTTTAAGAGGTGCAAAAAAACCCCACAAATGGTCCTCCCTAATTATATCTTTTTTATACCGACACACACACACACACACATACACATGCATGCACATATGCAATTACACATACACACATAACAGATTCCAACTACAAGTTCTAAGAGCAATCACAAAGACGCAAAAAAAAAATCAATTTTTTTGACAGAGAATGTATGTCATGTAAAAAAACAAGCCAAAGGAATCTTCCTTCCCTTACTCAATGGATAAAAAAAAATTTTTTTTTAAAAGTGTAAATCACGTTTCTTTTTCTGTGCATATTCTACTCAAGCTAATATAACAAAATTAAGATGTTATGAGATATATCATATTCCAATCCAAATGTTTATTACATTAAGATTTTTTTAAAAAGTAGCAAAAAAATTACAAAGTTATTGCGATCAATTACTTACTGTGGAAAACAAAGCTAGGTGTATTAATGGGGGGCAAAATCATCCATGTGGGAATATTCCTTTAAACTTCCTTGAAAAAGCTTTTGAATGAAGGTTAAAACAGATCATATTTTAGGTTACTTATCTTTATCATAAAAACATCCAGAAATCAAAATTATATTTCAAAGAACATATTCCATACTCATAAAATTACATTAGAGTTAAGGAGTTGTGCTCCTTTTTTTAAGAACAACGGTTCCTTTCTTCAGAGCGGGATCATCCGCGTCAAAATCACTCTTGCCTGGCGTCGCCAACAGCTCCCCAAACGTCAAAGACAAACTCATCTGGGAACGCAAAGTCTCCAAGAGTCTCGTCAAGTGCGACAGCAAATTCATCGGGATTTCCTTTGTCCTTTCCAGCTTCAAACATTGTGGTCGCTGTCAATGACAAGGTTTAAAAACTCATCGTAAGTGAGCCAGCACTCAGAGGCTGAGGAGAACGGCAGCAGGTAAACGAACTTCCAAAATAACGTGTGTCCGTGTCATACGCGTACTTCCGGTGTTAACGTAAAACAGTAAGATACTCAGTCTCACTCATCGAGGCAACAGAGGTGTGTTTCAA
This sequence comes from Chinchilla lanigera, assembly GCF_000276665.1. Lineage (NCBI taxonomy): Eukaryota > Metazoa > Chordata > Mammalia > Rodentia > Chinchillidae > Chinchilla > Chinchilla lanigera. The sequence goes on from NW_004955423.1 coordinate 15,119,899, forward strand.
CAGCTTGTCCACTGCACCAGGTTTGCAGCTGTCCCCTGCCCTCTCCCCACCCAGGGAGCCGTGAGTTGGGGCACGCCTGCCTCCCCACGGCGGACGGGACACAGTGGGAGAAAATCCTGCCACAGCCTTGCCAGGAAATGGTCTGCCACGCCCACTAGGTCCCGCAGCCACCAGCTCTCTCTGCCCCTCCACCAGGCCCCCCTGCTCCCAGCTATGATATCAGGGTCCCATCGTCCCTTCCCAACCCACAAAGGAAAAGAATTACAGCTCCGTGAGGCAGCCACGCTCACTGGCTGGGAGGAAGGCACCTATCCTGCCATGCATCAACACACCCTTGGGAGCCCCCTCCAGTGGGCTAGAAAGAGTAGGCGGAGCTCTGCTTCAGGGCAGTTGCCTGCGACCTGTGTGCTACCTGTGGGGACAGCCTCTCCAGGAGGACACACTCCCACTGGACCTGCCCCAGCAGTGGCATCTAGGACGTAAGTGAAGAACCTTGGGTAAAAGGGAAGACCAAAGCCCAGGGAGGAAGCTCCAGCCTCTCCTTTCCTCCCAGGTCAAGGCGGAACTAATAGAAGCTCCTGTGACTTTTCTGAATGAATCTCAAGGTCTGGTTTCTTGGCTAAATCCACTGGGCTCTTAGCAGCAGGTAAGAGCCATTCCTTTTCCCAGGAATGGACAGGCCTAGCAGAAAGGGAGAGACCAGGCCCACCGAAGGGAAGTAGGGTGCACGGGGGTGACCTGGGACTGGGAGCAAAGCTCTTGCAAGGTGGGCAGGGCATACGGGGCCCATGTGGGGGTGGGCACGGATGTGCATGGGCTGGGCAGGGAGGAGCGGCCACAGCGCTGAGACAACCACGGAACTAGAGTTGCAGATGCCAGCGGACACACACAGGCTAAGTGAGAGTCCTTTACCCGAAATGCCTGGACACAGCATATTTGAGATTTTAATTTTTTTTCAGATTTTAGAGTATTTGTACATACACAGTGAGATTTCTTTGATATAGAACCCAAGTCTAAGCTGGGTGTAGTGGCGCACACCCGTAATCCCAGAATCCGGGAGGCTGAGGCAGGTAAATGGCTACAAGTTCAAGGCCAGCCTGAGCTACAGAGTAAGACCCTGTCTCAAACCAAAAGCAAGCAAGAAAAAAAGAAAGGAAGGAAGGAAGGGAAGGAGGGAAAGAGAAAGAAAGAAAGAAAAAGAAAGAAAGAAAGAAAGAAAGAAAGAAAGAAAGAAAGAAAGAAAGAAAGAAAGAAAGAAAGAAAGAAGAGAGAAAGGAAGAGTTTTTGTCCTGTACTTGTAAGTTTGCTGTAAGTTTGTAGTAAAGAGAGAAGAGGACTTGAGTCTCTTAATCACCATCAACCTCTCCTCTCAGCCTTGACCCACAGACAGCTTTTTCACACCATGAGCCAAGCTTCTGCTCCCCACAAAGACCTGCCAAGGGTCCGGCCTTTCCCAAAGCCCCCCGTTCATCGGAACTTCTCATATTGTTTAAACATGGGCCCAGCAAGTATTCCAATATGCTGGTTCTGCTTTGCAAACAAGTGTCAAAATGCTTAAAAATGTTCATATATTTACTCTACATTTCTACCTCTGGGAATCTATACTTTAAGAATAAAACCTTGGAGCCAGGCATAGCAGCACATATCTGTAATGCCAACACTCAGGAGGCTGAGGCAGAAGGATCACAAGTTCAAGGCCAGCCTGGCCTACAGAGCAAGACCCTGTCTCATAAGAAAAAAAAGAGACAAAAAACAAAAAATCTTGAGCTAGGGATGTAGCTCAGCAGTAACACACCTGGGTTCAATCCATAGCAGAGAAAATAAAATAAAATCTTAAAAACAGAAGTTAGCACACAGATATATCTGAGTATTAAAAAAATTAACACGCAGAATCTTCAAGTTACCTCTAGTATGATGAGATATATTAAGTAAAATATTTGACGAAGTTTTTTTTTTTTTTTTTTTTTGGGTTTTTGGTTTTTCTCCGGTAACAGGAACCGAACTCACGACCTTGCGCTTGCCAGGCAGGCGCTTTTGCCACTGAGCTAAATCCCCAGCCCCTTGATGAAGTATTTTTAAATAATTTAAATGTCTATGAGTAATTTGTAACAACTTGGGGAAATATTTTTTTATCTTAACATTTACTGAAAAAGCAGTACATAAACTTTATATTATAATCACAATTACAACATTTAATGAAAATTACGGATTTCATAGTATGGATAAACAGAGACATAGGTGATAAACTGATTATATTTTTAATTTTTTTTCTTGTACTGGGGATGGAAACAGAGCCTCATGCATGCTAGACAAGTGCTGTACCGAGCTACACTGCCAGCCTCCTGCAAAACATTAACAGCAGAACTTCGATGGCGGCTGGAAAGGTTTTCACTAGAAAGTCTTTCAACTGTGCTGCATGTTAAAAACTACCACGACAAAATACTGGGAGGAATACATAGAAAGCCAAAGAACACTTTAAAACATGGCAGAAAAATTCCTTTCAAGTGGAATTGTATTTGGAATTGAGTGCTGTTTGACACAGTTAAACTATGCCTGACATAACATTTACTCCGTATGCTCATGGGTACCAGCTGTACTTGGGCAAGTAGCTCCTAAGTCAGTAAGCAATCCCTAATGTCTACAAAGAGCGCTTCATCTCTTTCAGCAGGCAGTCATATAATCATAGATCCCAAAAGAGGAAAACTGGCCCCAGAGAGCATTTTCACACTGTCAGAAAAGAGACTGCCAGGTGTGGGGCATTTACAGAGACAATTACCTAAAGACTGTACTGACTTAGGGGTGAGATCCGCGGAGGAGAAATTTCACAGAGGATCAAATAAGCGGTGCACAGCTAGAAGGCACAAGAAAATGCAGAGTAGTGATGGCGAAACTTCTACAGACGAGGGCCCAAACTGCAACCCCAAACCCACTTATTTCTCACAAAGCGCCAGTGAAACCTGAATATCTGATGCCCAGCTGCGAGGGCGGCTGGGCTTGCGTGTGGACAGAGAGGGCTCTGCTTGCCCGCTGCAGCACGCATGCGCAGGTTCGCTACCGCGGTATACAGTGTTCACAGGGAGAAGCCAGCAGTGCGCCTGACGCCCTTGAATGCTGCAAGGAACCACGTCAGAAGTGCAGCTGTTCACTGCTGGACGCTGAGTTTATCTAAAAGTCTCCCTGTCCTTCCTCCTCCCTCCCTCTTGTACACACACACACACACACACACACACACACACACACACGAGAACCGGTAGGAGTTGTTTATGCCCCTGGGCATTCAGCAGTAGAGCCCAGCAACAGCACACTGAGACCCGGGCTGCTCTAAGTTGTGGTCTCCGGTCTGCGCTCCTTGCCACACCATGAAAAAACCTTGTTTACGATGCCCACGCTACAATCTTGCATTTACGATGTACCGTGTCACTCATACACTCATCCTGCTGCAGCAGCAAAGCGAAGACACGTGCCGCCCCACAGCTGGTCAGACCCAAGGCACCGAGCCCTACATCGCCTACTTCGACGCCATTGCTGTCATTACAGCAATCTCTGGGGCCGGGGGTGGATAGGAGTGGAAAACAGAATGAAGCGGTGTTACACGTGTACCACCTCCCCTGACAATATAATCCGCAGACATGGACCTATCAGAGCAAAAACTTTACAGTGTTGGAAATTTTTTTAAAACTAGTCATAATTCTTAGTGGTCATTGCTAAGAACAATCACTGTGCATGATGTGAGAGGAACTTTATTCACATTATTTAGTTGGCTGCTTTGGCAACCCTATGCAGCTGTTTTAATCATGTCCCTTTTACAGATGTGGAAATTAAGGCTCAAAGGGAAATTAAGGCTCAAAGGCAATAATGTGATCCTCTGTGAAATTTCTCCTCCGCGGATCTCACCCATAAGTCAGTACATTATTAGAGGCTTAGTGAGTTATGGCATCTGCCTTTGAGAACTCTTGATCTTGTAGAAGCAACAAAAAAATACCAGTTAGGCAACCTCAAAATTGTGTTGGAAACACTACATGTAATACAGTGCCCCATGATTTTGTTTTAAACCAGACGTTTTCAAAAAGAAATTAAGGATCCAACCCACAGAAGAACATGTTCTGAATTTTTGCTCATGCACAAAGTATAAACATAGTTGTTAAACATCCCTGCAGAAGAAACAACTGGCATAATTTTATCCTTTTTTTGATAAAGGAAGTCTCTGATTTAAGAAAAAAGCCAAAGAAACTTTAGCAAAATAAAGTATGGTTTAGAAAGTTATATCACATTAACATAAGGTAGCTACTAACATGATTTTTATCAGTCAATTTTAATAGACCTGCAATCTACTATAATAATATTTAATTCTTAGCCAGGTGTGATGGCGTACACCTATAATCCCAGCACACTGGGAAGCTGAGGCAGGACAATCCCAAATTCAAGTCCAGGCTGGGCAACTAATGATTGTTATAGTTTGTATATAGATGTCCCCCTTATGCAGTCATAGGGCAGGGGGCTTTGGGGAGGCAGCTGAATCTAGACTGTGTGATTGATTCAAAGTGAATGCTGGGATTAGGGTGCTAGGATTAAGGGTGGGTGAATGCTGCATCAGTCCACTGATTGGATTGGCACCACCCTGATCCCACCCTGATCCCAGCAGTCTGGATAAGACAAAAGGAGCAGAAAGAGGCTTGTTTTCCCTCCCTCCTCTCTTGTTGCTTTTGCTGTCTTCCTCCCCCTCTGCCTCAATAAACTGTTACCCTTCTGCCATGTGCCACCTGCCTTGCAGCCGGCTGATTATGGGCTGAAACCTCCACAGACTGTGAGCTAAATGAACCTTTCCCCCTTTAACTTTGAGTGTAAGGTATTTTGTCTCAGCAATGACTGAAAAGTAACTAAGGCAGTGACTTAGCAAAACCCTGTCTCAAAAAAAAAAAGTAAAAAAGGACAAGGGATGTAGCTCAGTGAGAAGGTCCTGGGTTCAATTCCAAGTACCAGGGTAAAAATTAATACTTGAATTCAATCTAACAAAAACAATTCTACTCAATTTTTATGCCACATATAGCAGCTAAGTGCTGACCTCTAGTGGCCACTCTGAAAATGATTTGTATCACCACCACCGAGCTACTTTTTAATTTATTATTAATGTAAAAATCTACTTTGGTGTCATAGACCAACATATAATTTCCATTAAGTTTTTAAATATTTAAGCAGAAATTCTGGAGATCAAAAAATTACCCCATGGTTTAAGATCTTGGTATCAGAGCCACAGAATTAAATGCTAGCTTTTAACTTGTTCACTGACTAGGCAAGTTACTAAACTTCTCTGAAGCTCAGTTTTCAAATCCACAAAAAGTGGTAGACACCAGAGTTTAGATGAAGACCGGCCGTCACCACTGCTAACCACAAACTCTGTAACTGTTCTCGTTCTGTGGAAGGCTTGGGCACTTACATCCCCTGAGACTTCACAGATATCAGCCCATGGAACACAGCTCTCATGAGTCAAGCTCAAAAACACAGCAGTGCAGAATGTGTTTTTCAGGAGAATCTATTCTGAAACATCATTGCTTTATCTTAGAAAGACAGCTTTTTATAATGTGCACAGCTTCTGCATTCACTGGGGGGAAAATGACCCTTAGAACAAATGTAAGTATCACTACTAAACATCATAATTGTACACTTTTCTTAAAAAAATACCTGGTTTTACACTCAGCCACCTTATCTTTGACAAAGGAGCCAAACAAGTTCACTGGAAGAATGACAGCCTCTCTAATAAATGGTGCTGGAAAAACTGGCTTCCCACATGCCAAAGACTAAAGCTAGACCCACGTCTGTCGCCATGCACTAAACTAAAGTCAAAGTGAATCAGAGATCTAAATATTAGAAAAGAAACACTAAATCTACTGAAAGAGAACGTAGGTAGAAATTTTGAAGACACAGGGATAGGCAGAGAGTTCATGAACAAAACCAAACTGCACAGGAAATTCTTCAAAGAATCAACAGCTGGGACCTCCTCTTACTGAAAAGTTTTTGCACATCAAAAGAAATCACCAATGGGAGAAAAAGAAAACCCACAAATTGGGAAAAAATTTTAGTCAACTGTCCCTCAGACAAAGGACTTCTATCTAGAACATATAGAGAATTTTAAAATATCAGGCCCACAAAATTCAAAGACCCAATACAAAAATGGGCATCTGAGATAATACAAACTTCTCAGATAAAGAAATATAAATAGCAAATAAATATGTGAAAAAATATTCAACATCATTGGTCATTCGAGAAATGCAAATTAAAACAACACTAAGATTCCATCTCACCCTAGAAAGAATGGCTATCATCAAGAAATCAACTAAAGCTGGGCATGGTGGTGCACGCCTATAATCCCAGCACTCGAGGGGCTGAGGAAGAAGGATCATTGCAGGTTCAAGGCCAGCCTGAACTGCATAGTGAGACTCTATTTCAAAAAGTCAAAAAAAAGACAAAGAAAAGGAAAGAAATCAACTAATAACAAATGCTGGAGAGGCTGTGGGGAAAAAGGAACCCTTCTCCACTGTTAGTGGGAATGTAGACCCGTGAAACCACTGGAAATCAGTGTGGAGATTCCTCACAAAAATAGGATTAGAGGTCCCATTCGACCTAGCTATTCCCCTTCTGGGTATTTTTCCAGAACTGAATATATCGTACCACAGCAATGTATGTGCACCCATGTTTACAGCAGCACAATTTGTCATAGCTAAATCTTGGAAACAACCCAAATACCCATCAACGCTGGAATGGATAAAAAAGATGTGATATTTGTATACAAAGGAGTATTACTCAGCTGTTAAAAAAATGCATAAACTCCAGGCTTTTATAGGTAAATGGATGCAACTAGAGACCATACTTATAAGTGAAGTAAATCAGACCCGCATGTGCAAATATCACATTGTCTCCCTGGTGTAAGAACCTAACAGAGTAAATAAAACCTGAAAGGTACAACAGATATTGTGAAAGAGAAAGAAA
>NW_004955423.1:15127003-15142416 GCF_000276665.1 Chinchilla lanigera
ATATATATATACAAGGATAGCTGGGATAACTGTACTGCTGATGTCTATAGGTTTATTGAAAGGAAAAGTTAAGGCTTAAATTTTTTGATCAATTTTGCATGCTTACATCTGATAATCTGAACAACTAATTTGAACACAACAATATGCAATATAACAACCGTTAATGAATGTTGGGAGCCACTGGTGCTGGTTATTGGTCAAGCAGTCAAGCTACCTCAGTATTGAAAAAGGCATCCTGGGGCTGGGGATTTAGCTCAGCGGCAAAAGCGCTTGCCTGGCAAGCGCAAGGTCGTGAGTTCGGTTCCCAGTACCAGAGAAAAACCCCCCCCCAAAAAAAAAAAGAAAGAAAAAGGCATCCTGCCAGACAATTACAGTCGTTAGTCGCTAGGTAACATTACCCCCCATGATACTAACTTTGCAAGTGTATAAAATAAAAGCCTCTACTGTTGAAGTCAGTCCTCCTGCTCATCAGGCAAGAGATAACTCCACCTGACCCCAGCTCTTGTCTCTTGTCTTTATTTTTCTCATACCCACCGCTGTTTCTCTCTGGGGTACAACGAGAGACCAACGATGTTTCCTACAAATGAATTCCTACCATCTTGTTTAATGAAGCTCTGTATCGTTTCTAATTTTTTTTATTTTTTATTCTCTTCAACTGTTTGATCAACCTTGCATTCTTACATCTGATAATGTGAGCAACTTCGCTGAAGATAACATTATGTACTACAATAACCATTGTTAATTTCCTATCATCTTGTTTTCAAATTCTGTATCATTTGTATTGTTTTGGTGTTGTTTTGTTTTTCTTTGTTAGTGTTATCTTTTTTTCTCTTTAAAAGAAATTACTTGGTTTTATAAGAAAAAGACTGAAAAGCTACCATCCAAATTTCTTTTCCACACATTTCCGGATCTCTTAATTAATTACCACTTCTGAAATTCTGAAACTGCTACTAATATAATCGCCAAACTCCTAAATTAATATCATCAGAAACACTATGGTTCCAGATGAAACTTCACAGTTGCCTGAAATATTCCCAAAGAAAACTACAGATCACCTTCTTAGTAAATTGGACCAAGCCATACAAGGCCTTATAGATTCAACATCTTCCAGAACCTACTTTTCCCCCATGGACAACATCCTAAGGTAATTTATGCCAACGCTGGTTGATTGAAAAATCACAAAGCACAACTTCACAACCAAATGAAGCACTTCCCACACAGCTACTTCCTACAAAAAATTTCATTTGAATTATGTTCCACTGATGAATAATAAATATCTCCCAATCCATTTGAAGTAACTTCATGTCTATGTCATTTTTAATGTTTTAATAGAAATTTACATTAAAAGTTTCAGAGTACTATGTCAATGTAATTTGCATTAAAAAATAACATTTCAGAAAGCCAAGGAAACTAGGCATATAGGTAAATTATTCATTTTTCTGTTAAATTAGTCTTACACTTTGAATTCTGTGTCTTGCTGATCCTGTCCAAATAGTACAAATACCTAATTTAATAACAGTTGACACTCTTCAACTAATCCCTTACACCCCACTTCCCTAAGAACTTCGCGTCACCTGGAGGGCTGGTTTGGACTGAGCTCTGCACGAGACCCAAGAGGCCAAACCAAAACGGTGCCGCTCTAGCTGAAGTTCCCCCTCGCCAAAGCTGAGCCGTTATCCGACCTTCCAGGAAACCAAGAGCCCCAAACCACCCGGGTGTAGCTGGCATCATAAGGGAATGCCCGCTGGAGTCGCCTTTACAAAGTAAGGAACCCGACAATACCTAGTGTGTGGCTTTCTTCAGCCCTTTCCTGCCCACAGAACCCAGCACTTCTGTCGGGCTGCTCAGAACTTCGCTCTGTTTTATGAAACGACACGTTACCCAGTTCCAGAACAGCAAGTACAGGCCAACCGTGAACTGCAAGCTAAATCTGTTTTTATGTTGCCTTCTGACGATTCCATAGGGACAATGGGAGATGAGTGGAAATACAAAAGGGAAGGATGGGCTGTCAGGACGACTAGACTGGTGTCTCCGGTGTAGCTCAGTAGTAGGGCGCTTGTCCAGCATACAGCTGATCCCCTAAAAAAAGCTTCTACCTGATAGCGGGTAGACACAGCAGGTAAAAAGGCAAGTCACTGACTTTAAAAAATGTTTAAAGTACCTGATTCAATGCACACACACACACACACACACACATGCACACACACCATCATCATCATCATCGTCCATGCAGGCCCATGCACACATCATCCACCTGCCCTCTTTCAGGGAGCAGCCGAGCCCAGCCTTTGCGCACCCCTGAGCGCTGCGTCTCAGACCACTCAGCTCCAGAGGTGGAGCAGGTGGCCCAGGCCCACCACAGCCCTGGCTCCTGTCCCAGAGAGTGGCGGTCAGCGGCAGTCTTGGGCGTCCTGTCTGAAAGAACTGGAAAGGGCCTCTCCCACCATGCTTGCTGCCAAGCGGACATCGAGATGACGCCGTGGTGGTCGTCTTGGCTTCGTTGAGGGGAGTCTACATAGCCAGGGACCCCACAGCGGCCTGAGCCAAGAGGAAGCCCCTTCCAAGCCAGCCTAGCTCTGAACAAGCTGTTCTTCAGGATCTCTGGACTTCTCAGTTCTAAGAACTAAAACGTCTCCCTTTTTTCCTTAAGCCAGGTAGGGTTAGGTTTTCTGTTCTGGTTTTGCTTTCAGTCATTTGCAACTGGCAGAGTCTTGATGGGTAATCAAGACCTTGACATCCTTGGTAACCTAAGACGTGCACAGAAATTCAGCTGCTCGGCACCCTGCTCAGCCACAGGTCCTCTGCATCCTTTTTCTCCCTATTTCTGATTCACTGTGCAGCAGGTTTCCATCAACCCGGTAAATGGTGCCCAGCTTTCATAGCATAGAAGTGCACAGTGTAATCAGTGCAAATACAGCATATCAGATAGTGAAAACGTTCATGTGCACCATTTATGAAATTATTCTCAGGTATTTTTAAACCTACGAAACAAAACTGAAGGAGACATTATTACTCACAATGTACAGGTTAAGAACTAAGATTTTTAAGAGTGGATATGGCATTAACACCTCACCACTGATCAGTGGAAAAGACCTGTCTTTGTTAGTCTTTATTATCTTTACATTTAGTCTTTATTAAGTCTTTATGTTTAGTCTTTGTTAGTGTTTATTATCTTTATGTTTGCTCTTTTTCTTCAGCACTACACAAATGTTTTATGTTGAAAAGTATATTGGCTCCAACTGTGAATAAGGCTAAAGAAGCATTAGTTCCATCCAATTAAGAGTGTGAGACTTTTTTTTTGTACCAGAAATCGAACTCAAGACTTTGCACTTGCGAGGCAGATACTGTGCCACTGAGCTATCTCCCCGACCCTTGTGAGACTTCTTAAAATAGTAAATTTTTGCCAAAGGGAAAGGGACCAAGAGATGCGGGGGGAGGAATGTGCAGTGCACACGCGCGAACATCCCACAGTGAACATAACCATTATGTACTGCGAACACGCACTCATTAAATATTTAAAAAGAAATATAAATTTTTTTAAAAATAAAATAGTATAGTCTTACCTAAATCAATATCTCGAATTCCCATGTACAATTCAAGAAGACTGTCAATCTTTTCAATCGCCTTTGCTTTGGCTTCAGAAGGCTTTATCAAAGAAAAGAGAAATGAGATATTACATTTTTACAGTGAAACCTCTTGGTCATCAGGGCACACCAAGGGGAAATTGTGTAAGAGCCAGTTCGTGGTGACAGACTTCAGCTCATAAACATATGTAGAATGTGCTCTCTAACTAAATATAAATCAATCTTACTTTCAATGTCAGCAGCAAACAATATGGATTTTAAAAGGGGGGCAGGGCCAGGAACTCAGTTCCCAAGTAACAAAGTACCTACATGGGCAGACAGATGTAAAAGTAAATGACTGTGTGACAATTTTAAAGGACATAAAAGGTACAGAGCCACCGTGGGGGAGGAGGCAAATTTGTATGTCTAAGAGTCAGGGAAGGGTTTGGAAAGAAGGTGGCTTAAGAACTGGGTTTTCAGAAATGAGCGGGTGTCAGACAAGCTTTACATAGAGGGCAACAGATACTCCGAGACAGACGAGTCTACACAAGGCTGCCACAGGTGACAAGAAGGCCATGTGACTAGAGAATGCAGTGACAAGCATGACAAACCGAAGACGTCCCACATGCCACCAAAAGGATTTTGGTCTTTATCGCATAGGCCAAGGGCTCCAAATTCCTGATGGCTCATCCCAATATCCACACTCATTATTTATTTTTATTTAACTTCACTATATGTATTTTTCATAAATTACATGTATTACCAAATGAATATATCAAGTTTATTATGAAAACACCTCCAAAAAGAGCAATTTCATAAGGAAGATGTTAACAATGAAATACTTTCAGTTTTTGTTTCATATAGTAATGACACTAAAACTTTCACTCTTCCTAAAACTATTATTAACAAATGTCAGTAATAAAAAGATTGGGTATGTTTTGATATTCTTTAAAAATCTTGGTTTTGTATTTAGTTAGTCTTGTTCTACATCTTCTTTTTTTTTTTTTTTTTTTTGGTATGGGGACTCGAACTCACAAACTCATGCTTACCAGGCAGGTGCTGTGCCACTGAGCTATATCCCCGGCCCTGTCTTCATTATTTCAATTCTTGCTTGGTTTTATATGACTTCACAGCTAACAAGGAATTGCCTGGACAGTGATGCGTTATAGGTCTGAATGCAGAATTGAACGATTAGGTTGTAAGAATTCCACACTACTTTTAGTATTATCATATGTTCCCTTGTATCCTCAAAATTTATCAAAATTATCTATTTTAATCATATATATTTTACCAACAAATAAAAATTTATTTTTTTATTCTTGAGGGTATCAGTACAACCTTCTCACTTTTCTTTTTTTTGTGTCTTTTTTAATACTTGAATCCAGGGCTGTGCAATGCTAGGCAACCACTCACCACTGAGCTATACGCCCAGCCCTTTCACATTTTTATGTACACAAGCGGAACAATCACTGTAACAGACACATGTGTCGTGCTTGACTTCATCACAGTCCACACACCTTGAATAGTCTATGTACGGCCACAGGCCACCCAAAGTCCCTGAGGTGTTAACCCAGCCATGTTGTAAGTAGCGCTACCGAGCATCAGCACTCCTCCTGCACAAACATCCACCGCCTTTTACCTTTCCACCCCTGCACAGCCCATAACCTATCCATCACCTCTTCTCCTTGCACATCGCTTGCTTGGGTCTAGTCCTTGTTTTTAAGGGTGGAGTTTCCCTCCTACCCACTCCCCAAATCTCTCCTGCCCGACAACCCATCCCTCAGACCAAGGAACTTTCCCAAAACACAGAACTGATGGTGTTGCTCCCCTCGGTATCCCTGCATGACTCCTGGTTACCCACAAGGCCTTTCGCACCCTGACCACCCTCTTCCGACAGCCTCATCACCTCCCCACCCCACCGGGTCCCCCTGCCACCCCACACTCCGGTCCCGTGGATACCTCACCAGCTCCCCAAGCCCAGGGCAGCTGTGTCTCAGACACTTCTCTTCCCACCTGCAACCAGCTCCATCGTTTCTTCTGGCGGGAACCTCTCACGACCTGTGTTCTCTAACCACCAGTTCGCAGACCCTCCCCTATGACACTGCACACCCAGAAACCTATCTCTATTAAGCTTCTCTTTGTGCCTCTCTCCCTATAGAGGAGGAACAAGGTCTTTACTTGTTTTTGTGTCATCAGCACCTGGACTGCGCCCAGCACAGCAAAAACAACGAATCAAGTTCAGGGTATGCAAGTGGAGTAGCGTTCAGTTTTCAGAATTTGTGCCAAGTTATAAGAAGATGATTTGTTTCAGTCATCCGGTAAGTCCTTCAAATCCATCAGTGTTTGAGACTGCAAATCACTTGTATCATTTTTAGTATGACGCCAAACCAGCTTTTTCCTTCAATGATGAGCTATTTTTAATTGACCTGTTTAATTAAACAGGCTGTGCAAATAAGGATGGATTTGGGGATGTTTATTTTTGAATCTTTCCTACCTCCCAGGATAGATCTTAAGCTGCTCTTGTCCACCCCAGGGCCTTACATACAGCAGGTGCCTGGCAAAGACTTTCTATGTCAGCTACTTGGCCCTCCTGCAAGGCACCCTCCTCAAACCGCCTTAAGTCTGCTCCTCTTCCCTGAATCTCCAGCAGGACTAACACAGCTCCCCATGACCAGCTCTTTCCCAGTTTGCTCCCGTTCTCTCATCCATTCCTCCTTCTACTTCAGCTTGATCATTCCCTCAAGGAGCAGCATGAGGCCCCGGCAACATACCAAGCAGCGCCATGGGCAATGGGAAAAGGAAAGCTTTCGAATGAGCAGACATTACCGCCCTGGCTTACTCCACAGACCTCATGAGATCTCATCTGCAAGATGCTCCTGGCTCAACCAGGTCTCCTGGCTGCCATTTGCCTTCAGATCGATCCTCTCATTCCTCTCAGGACCAAGACACCCGCCTCGGGTTCTTCCTCTGGATTCTCCGAAATGGTCACCATCCTGAGTGACTCAGACATTCCGAAGAACACCCTGGGCACTGTGGCCCCGGGGTTGTCCAATGGCCCCAGCCTGATACTGGACGCTGTCACCCAACAAGGCCTGGGATCCTGCCCCGAAAGAGCCCCTAACGGTCCTCCAGACGCACCGTGTGTGGCCCGCAGGAGCCCAGCATCAGGAGGCCGCAGGACCTAGTCAGCACCGCTGTCTCCATGCTGTGAAGGACCTGCAGCTGCCACCCAAGCCCTGCCGCGCTCTTCCCCCCTCCCTGCTCCCACTCAGCCCTCCTCCTGGTATTCTGCACTCAGATGCTGACCTTTCCGTAGACGCAAATTAGAAGCCCTTGCGTTTCTCAAGCTCAGTCAAATCCATTATTCACTCATTAATTCAGCAAAGATTAGAGTTCCTCTGACTCATCGTGCAGTATCTAAGTGCAGTGAGCGAGGCACGGAGCAAAGGAGGAGCACGACAGATGAAATTAAACGAAGATATGAGTCCTACGGCGTTTAGTACTTTGAAGATAATTAAGACTGGGTGGGAAGAGGGGTAAAGAGAACTACAGTGCATACGGGGCACCCAGGAAAGGTCTCATAGAGAAGCTTGTGTGTGGGCAGGAAGCCAAAGGCTCAGAGCAAGCCACGGGTACGTGAGTGGTGAAGACACTAGAACGATGGGGAAGCTTCCAGAGTGGCTGGGGACGGTGAAGAGGCCCATGTGGCGGAAGCAGAAGGAGCCAGGGAAGAGCAGGGGAGATGTGATGGAAAGGGACACTGCAGGACGCCAGCTTTATTTTGAGTGACACATGGTAGGGGGCGGGGCTGGGAACAGGAAAGTGACATCACTTCACTTGTTTCCAGAGGATGATGCTGGCCGCAGGGCCGAGCACAGACGCAAAGGGGAAAGGCCGAGCAGGCAACTGTGAGATCCGAGACAGCACCACGGGCCTGGGGCCAGCACAGGGGCGTGGTGGCCAGAGCTGTCAGACCCTGGTACATTACAGATGCCAATCCTCCAGGGCCGGTGATGGAAGGGATGTGGGTATGAAGAAGGCTCAAGGCTGACTACGAAAATTTCACCTGAGGAGGCCAGACTTCATCAACACAATCTTCCATTATCCAAAGCTCCCTAAATATCCCTGCTCCAGTCTCCAAAATTTTTACTGACTCTCAGCTTCGCCTACTTTATTTTAGTTTTTTTACATAGTCCATGCTTTGAACAAGTAGCATTTTATTTAACTTTATGATTTTGCTTTCCCAGCTTTAATAAATATGAATAACTATAGGTTTCCAAGCAGAGCGAGAACCAAATGAATGTAACGTACCATTTCTTCCACAGTGGCAGGACCTTTTGATCTCAGACGCAGTGTCCCTCTGGCAGTGCCAATATTTTCTGCCGATGTCTTTCCAGATTTTGACCTTGGTCCTATATCTGCAAACACACAATGAATGGGAAAAGGTAGATATTTATTCTGGAGGAATTCCAACAGATTATTGTGAAAGCTAACGTGGTTTCTTTCAAAAACTATACAAAAGTATTGTATAGACATGTCCTTAAAGAATTGCCTAAAGCAAAATAAGTTCACCTGTCATCCTTTATCCTCATATGGGAATCTCTGTGATAGAGCTGCATCTACAAAAAGAAGAGGGAAGTAAATAATAAGAAAGGCCGGGTGGGGCCAGGGATGTAGTTCAGAGGCTTAAGTGCTTGCCTGGCAAGCCTGAGGTCATGGGTTCGATTCCTGGTATCAAAAAAAAAAATTATTTCAGTGATATTTGGATAACATTCTATCCTATGGATAGGCTGGAAGAAAGGCCAGGTGTTACAAGAGAGGGGAAAAAAAACATAAAACAGTTGGCTTTATTATAAGAGTCAAGAGATATAAGTAGCCAGAATGCACCAATGACAGTTCAGCAGGACTTCACCCAGCTCTCAGAGGAGGGAGAGAATTATGTCTTGATAAAGAAGAGAGTCCAAGGCCCAACACTCCTAATACACCGCTCTTTCCCTTGTGGTTTGTTTTTTTGCAGGGCCTCAAAACTCACCCGCGCAAATCCCCTTGCCAAGCTATAACATAAATGAGTGAAAGAGAAGCTGGACTCAGGACAGTCTGAGGAGTGTGCTCTCCTCAGACCACTCCAATAACTGAGCACCCTGTGGGGATGCAGCCCCGCTTAGCCAGCTCTACTGTTCCCTGAAGACACTAGATACTCGGAGTTTCTATGAATTTCCTGAGTTTTCAGTCCAAGCAATTAAGCCACACAAACGTGCAATTCTAAACACAAGTCACCAGTTTACAACCTCTGTAAACATCCCCCAGCCGTGCCCCCTTGGCTGAGGGCTCTGCGGCAGCCTTAAGTGTGGCCCAAGTCGGCAGGAAGCTGCAGCACAGAACCGGAAACGACAGAGCTCCCAAGACGACTCACACAAGAGGGTAAAGCAGCTGCGTGGTAAGGTCTGCACGGAGCTCTCCAGGCACAGCTGCACATGCGCGTTCTTACTGACTTACAATAACCCTCACCTTCGGCCACGTAGTTTTCTATTGGGAATCTATGCCAGAGTCACTAAGGATTTTGCATATTCAATTTTAACCTGCAATTAGGGAAAGACCAAAACATAAAACATGTTTCCCCCTGAAAACGAAATTCTAAGCAATTATTATGCAATGTGTACACAGCTTCCCCTGAGCAAAAACTTATACATGATGGCTCAGGAATCTGGGGAGCACCCAAATGCTAGTCATCGTGACCCAACAGGCTCCCAGAAGATTAAAGCTGGAGCAACAAGTCTGCAGCATGGACCTCGCCGGTGACTCTGCGCCCTGAGGGAAGAAAGGGCTCTCAGAGGCTCAGCACAGAGTTTTAAAACAATGTGCCAAGCCAAAGACCAGGTTACTCTGTTATCAGTATGGTCCGGGATTCTTTGCTGCTGATGTGAATGCCCCCAGCCACAGTCCTTAACTCCCCAAGGCGCCGAAGACGGCTCACTGGTACTAATTATTAAACAGCGCGCATGCGCTAGAACACACACGCTGCGATTTCATTTCATTTTACTCAGTGTAATTTGTCTTCCCAAAATGTTTCCTACAGGGTAGAAAAGAAACTGCTCCACTAACAACTACATAGATATTTCTAACTGGAAAGTGATATACTGGCATTTTGTCTTATCAAGTGTCCCTTATAAGTTTGTGGGCATGAGCTATCCCTAGAAAATTAGATCTTTAATATTTACAAAGCTAAGGACCCAGATTCTGGACTGTGGGGCTTCATGAAGATATGGTCATTCCTGCGTGAGAAGTGAGCTGGCCTCCCTAGACGATGCCTCCGTCTTACCTTGCTTTTTCCTGCAGCACCAGCTGCTAGAAGGGGAAATGCATGCAAAATAAAGGATTGATTATCAGTAACTTAAAACAGTTTTAAACTCACAGCAAAACTGAGCAGAATGTATACAACTTCCCCACGTACCGTCTTCCCTCACCCATCGATAGCTGCCCACCCCATTATCAACGTCCCCACCACACAGGACCTTTGTCACAACTAATGGACCTATAGTGGCAGGTCACCGCCCAACGTCCATGACTGACAATGGGGTTCACTCTTGGAATCACACAGCTTACAGGTTTTGATAAATGCACACTAACATGTATCCACCATAATAAGATTGTGCTAAATAGGATCACTACCCTAAAATCCTCTCTCATCTGCCTATCTTTCAACCTGGAATTGAATTGAACACAGGGCCTCTTACACATGCTAGGTAAGTGCTCACCACTGAGCTACATTCTCAGCTCTCATCCCAGATTTCTTAATCCCTATGCATTGGGCGAGCTATCTTCTTGAAAGTGGCATTTCCGAATTAACCACTTGGTGGCACCAAAGCAGAAGCTAAATTTTAAATCCTGGCTTGGACTGACCTCCAGAAAGTCAGTGTTCACCTCTAAGGAAACAGAAGCCAGGTTGCCCCAGGGTTCGGGTACAGAAGTTGACCTGTTTATACATAAAAACAGGCAAGGTATTCCTGCTCACCTGCAGGGGGGGAAACAGGTCTTGTGTTGGGGAAATGTTTTGAAGATGTTGAAGTTAACAGTCTGGGCTACTTTCAGGTGCTGGCCTGCTGGTCTCCCTAAGCATGTCTGACCTGCTGGGTCACACCCTAAGCCAGTCACTTGAGTGATGGATTCACAGGAGGCCTCAGAGCTGAGTCAGGAGAAGGCAGAGGTTCACTCCGGACTCCAGCACCCAGCCTGCAGGCGGTTGAGTCACTGGCTTCCCCACCTGGGAAGCAGGTGACCACCTGCCCTACGTAAGTCACCCGGGGCTGGAGCACTCCACCCAGGGGACGCCTAGCTGCAACTGAGTCCCCAAAAAATCATGTTTATCCCCAAACCTTTCTGTGGCAATCATATCTTTCACTCTAAGTGATTGAACCTGAAAGTACAAGAGCTGATGAAATGAGGAGAAAATGAGCAGTTATTGCCAGCAAAACTAGGTCGTCTGTGTGGGAATGCCTTCATAAAAGTGAACTGCATAAAATAATAATAATAATAATAGTAGGTGTGGTGGCCAACATTACTCTAGGAGACTGGAGAAAAAAATACTTTTAAACATCTATCATTTCATATACTGTACCTGGCTTGTTTTTTTTTAAGAAATAGAGCTCACAGATGCACATTAATGTGATCATATAAAAAAAACTC
Source organism: Chinchilla lanigera (assembly GCF_000276665.1). Taxonomy (NCBI): domain Eukaryota; kingdom Metazoa; phylum Chordata; class Mammalia; order Rodentia; family Chinchillidae; genus Chinchilla; species Chinchilla lanigera. Next base: position 15,138,250 of record NW_004955423.1, read on the forward strand.
CGTAGAACCCCAATTTGTGACTTCTATTCAAAGAAAAGGCCTTCCCCATCAAGAACATAAAAGACCAGTGAGGCATTGGTTGGTTAGCTTTGTATGTCTATATGTGTTTTCATGAGAAACTACATTGAAGATATCAATATGTAATACAATAAGCATTGTTAATTCCCTACCACTCTGTTTGTAACTCTGTAATGTCTGTACTGATCCTTTGCTATTTTGTAAAACATTGTCGATCTGTTAGTATTTTCCTCCTTTTATTTCTAAAATAAAAAAAGAACATAAAAGACCACAATTTTACATTTTAAATTATAATGAAAAATTTATATATGTGCACATACAATATGATCAAAAATTGGATTAATGTTGATTTTTTAATTTATTACACAAAAAGATATATTGCCATTAATTCCTCAAAATGCTCCCCCTTACTGTGAACACACAGCCCATCCCTCTCACTGCTTTCTGAAGCAGTTCTGAAGTCCTCTTTTGTAAGCGTCTTCAGTGGCGCCATCTTGGCTGCCCTGATATCCTGAATGGATTCAAAACATCTCCTTTCATCGTCATTTCGACTCTGAAGGAAGAGCCGGAAGTCACAAAATGCTACAAGTGCAATGAATAAAGTGGATGAAGATACACAGTGATGTTTATATTTGACAGAAATTGCCATAAATAGTTGATCATAAAGTATGATGATGTTTACACTTAATAATTTATTACAGGAGAAGATTCATTGCCTTAACCCCCCACAAAATACCTTCACTCACTTTGGACAAATTTATCCCATCATTCTTGGCAATGTGTTTTTACTGTAATTAGTTGTTTCTTTTAGTTAAACATTCACATCTCTTTAGATCACCCTGGTACACGTATCGTTCTTTATGAGATCCTATTTTAGCTGACATTTCTAACAAACAGACCAACCCACCATATGGCAACACTCAGGTGGGCAGAAGGCAGAAGGACACCTGTCTCTGACCAACCCCAAAAGCCAAGGCCGAGCCCCTAAGGAAAGAAACGTGGACAAGAGTCCAAGAGTGGCTTCCAGGAGGAGCGCACACAACACAGCTAAAATCCTCAATGACAAAAGGTGCCCAGGGGCAGGCTGAGCACCCTCCCACTTCCACACTGCATGGGGACCCTCCTGGCTGCAGTATAAAGCAGCATTGCCGGACAGGGACAGAGAGCATGATTTCAGTGGAAGTGGGCACCGATGAGCACAGTGTAGCAACAGTTGCTACAGCTCAGGCATGCAGCACTTGCCTAGCATGTGGGAGGCCCCAGGTTGGATCCCCAGCCCTGCATGGGAGAAATAAAAAGAGAGAAGTCACCCGGAGATGCCCAGGGAAGAATGGAATGCTTACGACATAGAGACAGTCAACGGGGGAGCCTAACAGGACGAGACTTCTGAGCACATGTGAAACCTTGACAGCAGCAAGCGACAGAAAAGGGGGTGGCCTGCTGTGGCTGCGTATGCAAAGGAGGTGGGAGAGAAAAAGATCAGGGCCACCGTGGCATCAGAAAGGAAATCAACTGGTCACCTGCAGTTCCAAACGGTGAGGCACAAGTTGTTTTAACATTTCTCGTTAGGAAAAAAAAAAATTTCTCGTTGGATTTCATCTTAAAGTTCAGACTCTCCTTGACTGTCCTGATTTCCCAAAAACATTGCCTGGTCCTTTCAAACCATCTCACAAAGACCGAGGACTTTACTGCTGAGGTCTGGTCGTCTCCACCTTCAGCCTCCGTTTTCAAATGCGGAATACAATGCCAGCGAGGGGTGTTCTCCACCTCGTGAAGCCTAATAGCTAATGGTTTGTCCCAGGAGAAAACAGTACAGGTACTCAATGGCTTTGAGGGGCTGGGGATATGGCACAGTGCCATAAGCGCTTGCCTAACAAGCGCAAGATCCTGAGTTTGATCCCCGGTACGGGGGGGGGGGGGGGGGGCACAGCTTTGAAACTTACCAGATTGGGCACTTGACCCACTTTGACAGTAAAGGTTTGTCCCGGTACCCACTGTCCAACTGATACTCAATGTGCAAGACAGAACTCATCAATGTCGATTGCCCTGGTACCCTTTGCAGCAAAAACTGTTTGGTGTTTTTGGTACTTGTCATGACCCATAGACCGAATTATGACAAGTACCCTTGTATTTGGGCCAAATCTGCATTGTTATCCACAGGATAGTGGCTAAAAACATGGGCTTTAGCATCAGAGCGCTTGCTTGAACACCCTAGCTCCTCCTCACAAATTGTGTGAACTGAGGAGTCCTCATCTGTAAAATGAGAATCACAGAGCTGTTTAAACACTCAAAGACTAACAGATGCAAGGCTCAGCGTGCAGCCTGCTCATGCTAACAGAGCGCCGCTGCCGCCACCGCCGCTGCTGCTGCTGCTGCTGCTGCTGCTGCTGCTGCTGCTGCTGCTGAATTTCAGCGTAGGGTGACAGAAATCTGCTCAGCGTCCTCTTTCCCTACCAAAACCATTTACATTGGTTTTCTCTCTGACAATGAGAAATATGCAAAGGTCCCTCTTCAAGTTCAGAAATATATCACTTCAAATACTAGGGAGAAAGGTCTCTTTTTTAATTCACATCTCTTGTGTGAATTACTTCTCTCTTCCATGAGGTACGACTTCTCCCTTTCCAGCAGTGCAGAGCAGAGATCAGAGATGATCCTTCTACTGCTCCATCGGATTCCCCAAGGGGACATGTGCTGGACGAGCGTGGGCCCGGCCCTGTGGGACAGTCCGCAGTGCAGTCCTGCAGGGTCCATCTCATCATGGGGGAGGTCAGAGGGAAGGAGAGGAAGAGTCTACTGAGGGGCTAGAGAACCCCAAAACCCCTGAGTCCCCTCTATTAAAGTTGTGTGGCACCTTGTGTCCAAGTGACAGGATTGTTCACCAGTCCCTCCCAGAAAAGGAAACATACAGCCCCTCCCCGCCCCGGCTACTCAGCAAGTCATCAAGCTCAACAGTCAGTTTCTGTAGTTTCCATCTCGAGACAGAGGACCACGAGAAATACTAAAAGGGGAACCAGGCAGGGACTCAGGCAGGACGTGGCATCCCTGCTTTTCAGAGTTCACAAAGCTGACCTGATGCTGAAGGACTGATTCACACTAACCAAACTCACAAGCAGCAGACGTCACCACTTAAAGTTTATTAATCCCTGTAGAGAAAAGTGATTTCACACAGCTTCAAAACCTCGCTCCCATACATTAGCCCTGGAGCGCCTACACAAAGCTGCCGATGGGTGCTGTTCCCCAGGTAAGGACTCCTCCAGTTACACAATTCATACACAGAGAAGCGAGATGTGAGCTCAGGTGCTCTGATTCTAAAGTCCACGCTCTTAACCACCTCACCCAGAAGTGGGGTCCCAGTGGGCTTCCATGCTTCATCCTCACAAGCATCCTTTACTTTCTCCATGAAAGTAAAGTCCAGGTAGAGACAGAACCACTAAAGGAAAAGACAGCAAAAGGAAGTGAGAGAATGGGAAAGAAAGAGAGGGAGAAGGGAGTGATGGGGCACAGATTCAGCAAGGTCAGAGAGTCCACGAGTGAGGAGTGGAAAATTTCAGAGTCCTTCCCAACTGGGTGACTCTCAGGTCACTAGTCCTCTAGCCCTCCCAGGGATGACTCACTTGGAATACCCTTCCCACTGGACACCAGAGAAGCTTAGTGTGGTGGCACCAGATCAAAGGGCGTGACACAAAGGCCAATTGTCCCAGGCAAGGCTGGAAATAGGAGGTTCACAGCACGTGGACAGGGATCCAGGACATGTGAGCCGCATACTTCTTTCTTAGATGTGCAGTATTTTCAGTTATGTTGAAATTCGTTGCCAACTTCTTAAAGAGTATGTGATTTCTCATAAAAATCCAAATCTTAGGGTTCTCTTGGAAAGAGACACACTTATACACAGCACCAATACTTAGGATCAGCCGCTCACCTGGGACTCTAGCTCATTTTCAAGCAAACTCTCAAAAGGCTTCTATCAAGCACGCAAGCTGTGTTTATATTAGTGTTACTCTTCCAGTGCAACTTTACTTCAAGAAATAAATCTACACACAGAGGAGCACTATATTCCAGCTAGAGATAGTAACATAAATTGTTTGGGGAAAGTCAACTTACAGTTGTTCCTTGATTTTTTTTTTTTTTTTTTTTTTTTTTTTTTGTGGT
>NW_004955423.1:15142516-15183739 GCF_000276665.1 Chinchilla lanigera
TTTTTTTTTGTGGTACTGGGAATTGCACCAGGGACCTTCACACAGAGCTACTTCCCTAGCTTTTTCTTTACTTTTTCTTTTTTAAGACAGGGTCTCCCTACGTCACCCAGGCTACCCTCACACTTGTTAGCCTCCTGCCTCAGCCTCCCAGAGTACTGGAATGACAGGCCACACCACCACACTTGGCTTAAAGATAATTTTTTTATCTGAGCACTTAATATATCCCAGGTAATGGGAATTCTTGATATGTTCTTATTTAATCCTCACAGCACTAATATGACATAGGTACTATTAGAATCCTAGTTTTATGATTGAGAAAACCAAAGCTTAGAAAAATGAAATTCCACTAGGTGACAAACAACTGGTAGGTAAGGAGATCAGGAATAAAAAGCTAGGCAGGGCTATCCCAGAGCCACTATTTAACTGTGCATTCTATTAAAAATCACGAGTTGCCATTGGTAACAGACATTACTTGCTCATCTTCCCAATACCCACTGGTCATTAAGGATTAATGTGGTTCAGGCAAAGCTAGCTGCTCCCAGCTTCAGGGATGGGCCACAGGAATGGGTCACACCAACTGATCCCTGTCATCACAGTGCTGGTCCCAGAGGTGGGAACATGACTAAAGTCAGGAGGTCAGACATTCTGAGAAGTTTGCTACTACCAGCACCACCCCTGGACTATGGATTTATATGATTCCCTTTTCTGCTTCAGCTGGTTTGGAAGAGTTCCCACCACCTCCAGCTGCAAAATCTCACTGATACAGAATTCAACCAAGGGCTGGGGATTTAGCTCAGCGGCAAAGCGCCTGCCTGGCAAGCGCAAGGTCGTGAGTTCGGTTCCTGGTACTGGAGAAAAACCAAAAAAAAAAGAATTCGACCAAGTCCATGAAGCGACCTATCTAAAAGACCTCATGCTTGGACAGCCACAAATGGCTGTCCAGAGTCCCCTGGCTTCCTTTCCTACACCCACCTCCAGGCTACATGGAAGCTTCTCAGAATAGCTGGCAAAATCTCGCTTATGCCCCAGAATCTAAAATGTTCACTGTGTGATTCCCTTTTCCCACGTGTCCTGCTGTCTCTGTCATGCCTCAGACTGCTTTAAGCAGAAAAGAGAAAAGAAAAAAAACTAGCCCGATTCTAGAACAGACGAAAAGTAAGGGAAATGACCAAGGCAGTTGTCCGCTGGATCACAAGAACCCAAAGCGGGCTCCACACTGCTCCCTTGATGAGACAGAGCTGTGCACGCCAGTCCTGGAAGGGAAAAGCTGCCTGAAACTTTCTTGTTCTTTAGTAAATTTGCATGTGAGGAAATCCCCAAGCTTGTTACTTCTAACTCCTGAAACTGCAGGCAACTGTTCACGTGCATCTCTTGGGAAAGGTTCGCAGCTTTCATCCAGGGGAAGATGTGTTACTAAAAAAAAAATTATAGATCTCTAGACTCCAAGATGAAGAAAGTAAAGCATCAGTCTTTAGAAAGAACAGTAGCTAAAATATTTTGCTTTACTTATTCTACTCTGCAATATAATTTTATCACAAGAATTCAAGAAATAAAAATTATTCTCTACCTTTATTACTGGTTCATTACACATGTTTTCCTCCTAGACTTTAGAAAGTGAAGTAGTCACCAAAACAGATCTTGGCAATCTAAAGACTTAACGGAATCTAATAGTGTATCCCATTTCGAGCATGCAACCATTTGTAACATTAAAAAAACTATTCAGTGAGGACAGTCATAAAGTTGAAAACCACAAAGCTATTCTGTATAAAATGATTAGGTTTCTCCCATTTCCTAAGATGTTAGCCTCCTTTTTTATAATTGCTTTCTAGTTATTAAAGTTAATATGTTCATTTTATACTTAGACTTTTAAAGTCACAAAAGGCTGAAAGAAAAAAAAAAAGTCATGCATACTCCACCTAAAAATAACCAACTAAGATTTTGATATACACACACTGCAAATTGTTTTTCTATATGGAAAGACTGCTTTTGCAAAAATGGGATATTATTGTGCACTGTTTTGGAATCTTTTCACTTAATACCTCACAAACATTTTTCCATATAGGAATAGAACTGCTTATCTGCTTAATTCTTTATGAAAACACACTCTGATCACAATTTTGAGCATAATTCATCAGACTCATTTTCCTATAAGTCTATGTAAATTTCCACTGTAAAAATATTTTGGTAGAACACTTATTGATAGGTTGCTGCTTTTCTAATACATTACATTATACTCATAGTATTCAACCACATTAAAGAAGCCACTTGTACTTGGCATCCTGTTTTACACCTTTATCCTGCACTTTCATTTCAATTACTAAATTTTAAAATAGATACCTTTTCTAGTTGCTAATCCCAAGTGCTCCTTGAAATACATTCTACTTACTGGAAATTAATCACTCTTTAGGATAAGTGTCTTGGAAAACAGTCTCTAAAGTTCTTAGCATTACAGATCCTAATAACTGCACTTTCCTCAGATTAAAAATACAAACATTTAATAAAACATTTTTAAAATAAGAGCTTACAACTGGAACAGAAAAAGTGCACATTCAGGCATCCAGAGGGTCTTACTCTGAAAACACACTATTCATTTGACTCAGTGCAGTCTACAGCCACACCACCCTGAGCACGCCCGATCTGGTCTGACTCACGCCCATCTGATACACCTGCCAAAACCCACGCCCCACCCCGCCGGCTCTTCCCTTCTCTTTTCCCAAAACGTCTTTTGTAGCAAATGCCAAACCAGCATCTAGTGGGAGAAGAGAAGCCAGAACACCCTAGGAGGATGATTAAGGGACATGATCTACCATTTTTAAACTTGTCACAGTATTTTAAACCTTGACAAAAAAAAAAAAAAAAAAACCACAGGAAGGTAAGCGCTGCTGTCAGATTTTTTTTAAAAATACATTTAAGACTGAGCTTCTCGCTCTTCCCCCAAACCATTCCCACATCCCCAGTGCTTCATCTCCAATGACAGTGTCGCTGTTATCCCAGGCCCTTGGATGGGTCTTAGAGTAGCATCTGCTGCTGAAGCTTCTCTGCTCTCCACTGACCTAAGTGTCCTCAGTCCACCTCCTCCCCTACTTCCACCTTCACCATGCGGCTCAGGCCTTTGCTTTCCCCGGAACCCCCAGCAGTGCCCACAGCACCAGCCCTTATCATTCCGCCCAGACTTTTACATCGCATCTGTGCTGCACCTTACGACAGCATTTACGGTGCTTTTATAGTAGCATCTCACAGCTTCTCTACTCAAGTATAGTCCTGCTGATCTCTGAGGCTTAATCCCCCCTCCCAGATCTGTTTCATCGTGTCTCTCTTCAGTTTCAAAATCCAAATGATTCCCCATCGCCCTCTAAAACAAGCTCATACTCCCTACCTAGTTTTCAGCGCTTTTCTTAATAAGGCCCTAAGCGGCTTTTGCAGCCCGCTTTGCCGGCACTCTTGCAGAGCAAGGCTCCTCACTGTCCCGAGCATTTTCCCAGGAAGTGCTTCCTTTTATATAATTTCCTTCCCGTCCCCCAATGCCAAGTTGAAGTGCAATTTTCCCCAGGAATCTTTCTGAATCCACCCTCTAATTTCTCCCTCTCCAGATACCCCTGTAAATGTCCGTAGTGGGTTTTAAATTTAACTGCACAATTCTGGATATAAGAAATGTTGAACTGACTCTGTCTTTGGGCCCCATGCGCAGGCCGCACATTTGGCAGGAGTGCAGTTTGGGTTTTGTTCTGGACGTCTTGCTCTCCCCTCCCAGGAAGCAGAGGGCTGGTGTTGCACATCACAGACCCATGATGGCGCCCACCCTAGAGCTCAAGGCAGTATGTCTATCTGCATGCCAAGTCCAGAGCATGGAGGTCTGTAGCCTGCAAGACCACGGCTCTGAAGCACCAACAGCCCTATATCATTCTCTCAGATGTCCTGCTACTTCTCATGAGAAGTGACGGGTCCCCAACACTGATGGGACCTGCCGAAAACCATGTGCCCCGTGGTCGCCTCTTTGGAGAACTCTCTTTCCAGTCCCACCACTTTCTCCCTCCCACGTCACTCTTTAAGCCTGAGAACCTCTAAGAGGTGGATGAGCCAGCTCTCAGAGGAATGTGCTTTATTTAAATCTGCGTTACCAATTGTCACTGTACATGAGGCAGTGACACACTGTGTTAAGCGCTCAAGCTATCCCTGCACTCCTAGTCTACCCTTAGCGAATTATTTAACTGCCCAAGGCCTTAGTTCACTTTTCTGGAAAACTCTCATTGGAATGGCCTGAGGATTCAATCAGGTCACAAGGAGTCATCAAAGTTCATTTGTGTTCCACACATATCTTACACACACAATCTAAAGATCACTTCGTACAGTACTTCTAGTGCATCTCTATTCTGACTGTGACCCACCTGTGATCACCACAAGAGATCAGGTGTGGGATTTTTCCACTTATAACATCAAGCTGGTGCTCAAAAAGTTTCAAGTTTTTGGATTAAGGGTGTTCAGCCTATGATAACAACAGCTAACTTTTACCAAAGTGTTACTATGTATCAGGGACTGTTCTATGATTTTTCCCCGGTAGGTTTAATCATTCAAGGCTCACAATAGCCTGAAGCGTTAAATACTACTGTCACTGTCACTTTCTGTATGAGGAACCCAAGGCACAGAAAGGTCAAGTCATTTTCAATGTCACTGTATCACCCAGCCAGTACGTGATCGAGCCTATACACTCAACCACTATATTTGGTCTGTTTTGTAACTTGTTTCATGTCTCTAGTAAGGTTTGTACAATTTAGAGTAGATGAGGAACACCAAAAGCATTTCTGGGTGTTTTCCTTTTTTCTTTTTTTCTTTTTTTGGCTAGAAATAGCATGAATAATAAAAAAGTACTTTTGAAATGTTTGAAATGTCTGCCTGAGAAGTCATGTAAACTTTAAAAGCCAAAGTTTATCTCCTAATGTCAAGTAGGCTCAGCCTCTGAAATGAGCACATCCGTGAAGCTGAATCACAAAGATGAGGTCTGAGATTTCCAGCTGTGAGTGACTCACAGGATTAAAACGCACTTCACATATTTAACATCCTATTCTGATGGACACACCGCACGGAAATGAAGGCTCTAAAACAAGACCTAGCAGATCTGTTACCAAAAAATCTAAACCCAAAGCAAATGTTTTAGGAGGTAAACCTTTGCCTTCGATCCCTTCCTCATTGTGAAAGAAAACACAACTATTTCATGCCCGCCTGCAAAAACTTCCATAAAGGGTAACAACCACAAATGAGACACATTCTCCAGGATATGTGAGGTCAAGATTCACTTAAGCAAAGCCAAATGAAAGCGTCACAGGTTTAACAGTTACTTTTCTGGAGCAGAAAGGGCTCCTAGGGACATGAACCAGTTGCAGCAGTCTGGTCTGAGGAGTCCTTCAGATGGAAGAGTGGGTTTGCATAGCCTTGGGAAATGGAGCTCACCCTGTCCATTTCCACTGGCAAAAGGAGAAAGGAAGTGAGCCATGCCCTAAAAAATACCATGACAGACATTCCAGCTGATGCGTGATGCACGCAGGGCTGGGAGAAGGAAAATCGGGATCAGCAAGCAGCTGACCAGGAGAAACCATGTGAGGTGTGGGCGAGAGTTCCCATGACACTACAGATTTTCAACAGGCAAGTCATCTAAACTGGTGGCTTTCAAATGTTTTTTGCTGGAAGTCATAGTAAGAATATACACATTATATTATAGCACATATATTCACAAACATTCGTAATGAAGAACGCTTACACTTACCATGTACAAAGCACTATGACAATTTTAACTCTGTTCACTTTGTGTTCTAAATACACGGGTTGAAGGCTCAATCATTGAAAAACACTAATTTAAACTCTGGCCAGCACAAGGGACTCTGAGGGCACATTTTTTTTTTTGTACCAGGAATTGAACTCAGGACCTTGCGCTTACCAGGCAGGTGCTTATGCCACTGAGCTATATCCCCGGTTCTGTGGAGGGTACATTTTTAAATGGCCTTTATTTCCTCAATGAGCCCCAAAGCCTCATTTAATGCTGCAATAGACAAATGGCTTGTTCTACATGTGTCTGGGTCCAAACTTCCTCCCACAGGTATACCAGTCACCCTGGACGAGGGCCTACCCCAGTGACTTCACTTTAACTAAGTCACCCTTTAACATATCCTTTACAGCTCCCAATACTGGTCCATTCAGAAGTACTGGTGACTAAGATTTCAACATAAGAATTCTGAAGGATGAAATGAAGCTATAATAACCTACCACAGTGTGAGCTCCTCAAAAGGCAGGAACCAGAGCTCGGTCTTCTGCCTTAGTATTTGCTGTGCCTAAGAGAATATCTAGAATGCAAGAGGTTCTCTGCAAATAATTTGAGGGGTACATCACTGAAGGGTCTTCCCAGAAGCACTATGTATCCAAATCCAATGGCCAGGACCAAGAAGAATGCAGCCCTACTCTTTCCCTGAAACAAAGTTTGATGCTGTCATCATCTCTACCCAGTCCACTCCCAAACAGTTATGAATTGGAACTCGATTACTACAGAAAAAATAAAATTCCTAAGGACATACATCCAAAGCCAGCAGCAGCAGTGACACCCTTCTTCCTCCAGGCCTATTCCAATATTCCCAGGCTGGTGGCTTACCACACACGGCAGAAGTCAGATTCGAAGTCAACAGGAAAGCACAGGAGAGAGAGAAGCAGACGTCTTTACAGATGGGAAGAGGATGGAGGGATGGGGGGAACGGAAGGGAGGAGAGCCCAAGGAGAAACGAAAAGGCCTAAGATGTGGTGTGTACAGTACCATCTGCCCACGCCGAATGCATTCATTCTATATCACAAACAAGTATTAGGAAGAGAACAAAGGAGGAAGAAGGGAGGAACGGAGGCGGGGAGGGAGATGGGGGAGAAGTCAAGAGAAAACCAACTCGGCTCTGCCTGCAGAACAAGGTGCTACAACTTAGGAGAAACTATACAATGGACACGTTTCTTTCCTATCTGAAAGGAAGTTGCCCCGTCGTGATTCTGTGTGGTGTGGGCTACACCGCCTGTGGGACAGCTAACTTACTGTGTCAACTTGAGTAAGAATCACCCAACTGATGGGTCAGCACCGTTCTGGGAGTGGCTGAAGGGGTTTCCTGAAGACAGAGGACCCGCCCTGGGTGTGAGTGACACCAACCAATAGCCTCGTGGCCTGAATGGCATACAAGGGAAACGAAGAAGGAAGACTCGCTTCTGTTTCTTCCGAGGAGCTCCAGTCTTCACCTTCACCGTAGACGGTGTCCCCTGGCTTCCAGCGCCGACTCTTTGGGAGGCCCTCTGGCCTCTAATACAGACCTGGACTCCACAGGACACTACACTGGGCTCCCGGCCATCAACCCTGGACGGATCCTTGGACTCCGCACGCAGACAGCCCTTCTGCACTCTTCCACACCTGACTGTGGCAGCCGCTATAAGCCTACCTTGTAAATCCTCATACATTTATATGTGTCCTGCATGAGAGCTGCTTCTCTAGTGAGCACTGACTGCTACGGCCTGCCTTCCCTGCCGTCAAAATGGGCATATGACCTAATCAGCTCGCCTCTCTCTCCTAGGAGCTGGAGTCCTGAAAGAAGTGACACCAAGACAGAAAATAACTGGGAGTCCACCAAGCCAGGGCCATTAAAGCTTCCTGTACACACATCCCTGAAGGTTCCTGGCCTTCCCCGCTTGATCAACTGTCTCTGTCTGAGACCTACCTGGGCCTTCCAACAACCGCCTTTCCCTTAAACCGGCGGATGTTTCCTCTGTAGCTCTCTGTGAATCTTCACATACACACCGGCTCCCGGAAGTGGGAATAAGGGCTCCTCCACCCCACAGAGCAGTCGGGCTCACGATGCTTGTTACACCACTGCAAAGCAATGCACAGTTGTGTTTGGGGTTCCAGTCCACATGCCTCCCCTGGCTAAATCCTTGGGAAAGCTGGTGGAAAAATGTCAAAATACTGGAGTGAGCAGCCACTGGTAAGATCGTAGGAATGCTTTAGCTTCAGCCAAAGTAGCCTACATGAAAGCAGAGAAAATTCTGCCCCACGTAGACCGGCCCTTTCCCCTGGCGGGACTTCAAGATAACGGAGAGTCAGACAATCATGAAGGGCTTTGGAATCTGAATGTCTGGCTCTGAGTCAGCGATAATGCTAGAAAACACAGGAAGAAAGGAAGGAAACATAGCACAAGATTAGGACCAAAAGAACTGGGGGAAGCCTGATCCCCCACATACCTCCTGATACATACCGCCGCCCCAGCAGAGAGCTAAGCACTGGGATGAAGCCAGAGGATGAGGAACAAGCTGGCTTTGCCTTAATCCCAGAGGCAAAAGGAAAAGCAGCAGAATCAGGGCTGCAGGATGAGCAGGGCAGCAAGCTCTGAGAGAGAAAAATCTCAGGCTGGGCCGCAGAGCCCAGAATCAACCCACAGACTAGAATGTGCATGCACACAGTATGATAAAAAAAATCTAGTTGATATTAATTTTTTAAATTTAGTACAGTAAAATTTATTCTGTTATCATTAACCCTCACTTGAACACACTTCTCCCATCCTTCTTGCCACTTTCTGAAGCAGCTCTGGAAGTCCTCTTTTGTGAGTGTCTTTAGTTGTGTTGTCACGGCTGTCTCCATGTGCTGAACTGATTCAAAATGCTTACCTTTCCTGGTCATTTCGACCTTGGGGAACAGACAGAAGTATTGTGGGGCCAGGTCCAGTGAAGAAGCTGAACAAGGACACACGGTGATGTTTTTACAAGTATGGCTTTCCCTTGGATGGCACCGGCAACAGCGCTCACCAGATTTTGGTCATACCTCTAAAGACATCCATGAAAGAGGATTTCCAGAACCACTTCCAAAAGTGGCAGGAAGGATGGGATAAGTGTGTTTGAAATGAGGGACAGAACTTGTGGAAGATTCATGACAATGTGTCTTATACCATAATAAATTTTTAATTTAAACACATACCATATTTTTTTGATTAGCCCTTTTAGACCAGGTATCCTAACCCACTGCACCAACAGAATTTGGGATTCTGAAATAATACGACCCATTAGAAAAATCCCACACAGGGTGCTTTGCAAAAATGTCCGTTAAATTCATGGGGCAACACAGAGCAGGTTTGATAGCAGTGAGGTAATGAGCATGTTAACTACTCCCCATGTCTCTGATATTGAAGGGGAAATCATGGACTAATAATAGCTAAATACAATGACCTCTGTAATAGTCAAGACTAACAGCAACTTGGTACCTAGATTAAGGTGAAACAACTTTATACAGAGATGCCGAGACCAAAAAAAGATTTCTATGCATTCAACAGGAAAAAATAGAAAAAGATTAACTCTGGAAAACAGATTATGCATTACAGATAAATGTAGGAAGATACTATATTCCTGGAGTTGTATTAAGAAAATAGGTTTGATTTACTGAGTCTAAATCAAATAAGACCATTTATCTGAAACCACCTATACCCTATCAGTTTACACACCATGCTGTCTGGAGAGCTGGACAATCAAACAAAGCCATTCAAAAGGCCATGGTGGTGCATACCTGTACAATAATCCCAGCACCCTGGGAAGCTGAGGCAGGCAGATCTCAAGGTCAACTCCCACCTGGACAAGTTCATGAGGTCCTTTCTTTAAAAATTCAAAAGGACTGGGGAGGTAGCACAATGTGAAGGCCCTGGGTTCAATTCCCAGTACTGAAAGGGGGGCAGGGGGAAGAGCGGCTGGAAGGGAGCCTGCAGGCTGCTTGTTGGCCTCCGTGAGCAGTGGGGGCAGCCAGTGCACGGCACAATCGCAGTAGCTGCAGGGATGCGTCTGACAGGGCCCCTCCTGAGGCTGCACTGGCACAGACATCCTTTGGTTTGCTTTTTCCTGCTGCTGGAACCGGGGACTGAACCCAGAGCCTTTACATGAAGCTACATACATCCCAGCCCTTTTTAGAGAGAGGACATGGTTAAGTTGCCCTGGAGGGACTTGAACTTGTGATCCTCCTGCCTCGGCCCCATGTGCCACCATGCCCGGCTTAAGACACCCTTTTTTTTTCTTTTTTGAGACAGGGTCTCACTCTGCAGTTTAGGCTGAACTTGAGCTCACTTTGTAGCCCCAGTAGGCCCTGAACTCGCAATGATCCTCCTGCCTCAGCCTCCTGAGTGCTGGGATTACAGGCATGCGCCAACACACCTGGCTAAGACACCCTTTTTGTACACCTTCTGTGGAACTCTGTCTCCCACAAACAATGCAACCACACTGCAATCCGATGAAATGGCCCGGTATCCTATGAAAGCAGACCTCCTAATTCCACACAAGTAGCTGGAATGTGTCACCCACTGGCTCAGAAAACACCATCCCCAGACCCACTGCCTGCTCCCACCATTTCATTCACTGCCTGCAGAAAAGAGCGGAAAAGACAAATGAGAAAGAGTATTTGCGTTCTAGGAGCCAAGGGCAGAAAATAGGGGGGTGGGGCCACGGCCAGGCCAGGGTGGGCCTGGGACAATTCCACTGAGGATGTTTTAACTCTGACGAATGCCAGGCTTCATCTGGTTTATTAAAATAGTGCTGGGCAGAGAGGGGCTGGCACATTCTTGTACCCATGAGAGGGCCCTGGAGGATCGAACAACAGTTGGAATCCAGCTGCCATGACTAAGAGCGGGCAAGTGCAGATGCCACTTCAAGAGGAGTCGTTTCATACCATTTCATAAAGAGCCCCTTAGGACACTCTAGGTATCCATTTGCTTTGGTTACTCTTCTCTCGTTGCTGAGACAAAATACCTGACACCCAAAATTAAGGAAGGAAAGGTTTATTTAGCTCACAGTTTGTGGAGGTTTCAGCCCATACTCTGCTAGCTCCAAGGCAGGGTGGCACATGGCAGAGGGCAACAGTTCATGGCGGTGGAAGACAACAAAAGCAGCAAGGATAAAGGGAGGAGCAGCAGAGGCAAGCAGCCTCTTTCCCTCCCTTACACTGTATGCAAACGATCCCCCCAGGGCGGGTGTAGCACTCACATCCATAATCCCACCACTGGACCATGGATCAGTCATAAACTCTAGAAACCCACCCCATGACTGCATGAGGCTTTGGGGGGACACCCAGACACAAACCATAACACCATTCTGAAGACCAATTCTGTGCACAATGAGAATTTTTGCTGCAGAGGTCCATGAACAGTAGTTGCTGTGGCTTCCAGAGGGCTCTCCAAACTCTCATTGCTCAGCAAAATGAACACAACGCAGCAGGCTGCCCTCTGAGACTGGGACAGCTCATCAAATTCAGACACCAGACATCTGGCTTTGGGAGTCCACAGGCTCTTCAGACAATCTTGTTCCCCAAGGTAATCAGTTTCCTTTTTTAACCCTTTAACAGATGTTTTCCTCATGCTATCATTTTCTATGTTCTTAGCTGGTATGTTAGATGATATAAGATATAGTAAAACCAATGTATCAACATACATTGATATATGAAAAGCACATGGTAACACATGACAGTACTCACTTCCCTGAGATAAGGCAGAGGAAGATATCACACGCAGACACACACACACATGACCAACTTACCAAATGCCTTCTTAGGTTCTACTAATGTCATGGTAAAGAGTTCCTCTTTTTTTAATTCCTTTAACTTCTTAGCAACCTCATAGTGACGCCATCCAACTATATTTTCTCCATTGATGGATTCAATATGATCCCCCACACAGATTGTCTTAACTGAGTCAATAATGCTACCACTTTTAATTCTCTGAAAGAAAGAAAATTAATGGTAATACAGAAACAGAGCTAGGTAACATTACCTTTCATGTTCTTGAGTTATTATACACAGCATATTGACATATTAAGGATGCACTTTAATATTAGGTTAAAGCAGAGTGTGGCATCTGTAATTCCAGCTACTCAGGAGGCTGAGGCATGAGGATCATAATTTCACAGGCAGCCTGGGCAACTTAACATTACACTGTCTCAAAATAAAAAAGGACTGTATTGTAGTGCAGTGCTGGGGTGCTTGCCCAGAATGCACAAAGCCCTGGATTCAGTCTCAGTACAATAATAATTAATAATAATAATAATAATAATAATGCCACCAAGCAGGAAAGAACAGTCATCTTACCCCCAAGCATTCATCTTCCTTATCATTCAGAACTCTAATACCTCATAGTCACCTCTTCCTTGGGAAGCTTTTCCTGACCTCCCCAACTCACATCTCCAAGACTGGGTAAGATGCTACGCTCATCTTTTACTCTACTTTTTCCTATATATGTTGTATTGACCTCCAAGCCAAGTGCTTTACATTTGTTATGCACTTAATCCTGTCATCTTCTGTAAGGCATCACTGATCAGGAAGACTGACACTTGGGAAGGCCAAATTATTTCCCAGATTCAACACCCCACAGGGCAAGCTTCATTTACCTCCCCCTCTCCATTACTAAACTGCAATAGCCTTGCGTGTCCTGTGCCTAGCACGAAGCCTGCACAGAAAATCCCTTTATCAATGCTTGCTGGATCATTTCAACATGAGGCCCACTAACTAGAGAAGCATCCATGCCTCTATGCTGGAGCTTTTTCCATAGATTATATTTTTTTTTAAGTCTTAGTTACTTACACTCAAAGAATGGTACCGTTTTGTTTTAATTCAGGCTAGAGGATTGAACCCAGAGCCTTGCATGCACTAGGCAAATGCTCTGGCACTGACCTGCATCCCCAGCCTGCCCTTGTTATGTTGACACAAGATCTCACTAAGTTGCCGAGGCTAGTTTCGAACTTACTACAACTTTTTCTTCAGCCTCCCCAAAAGGGTATGATTTTAGCTAAGAAGATTGATGCTGAAGAGCAGGCAGTATGCCTAACATTTTGGGAGTCAGTGAGGGTGATTTTACAGGACTGTGTTTCATAATACTTTTTTTTTTTGGTACCAGGAATCAAACTCAAGCAGGACCTTGTGCTTGCCAGGCAGGCACTTGTGCCCCTGAGCTATAGCTCCGGCCCTTCGTAGTATATTTTAGATGAGGAGAATGCAGGATCTACGGAGAAACTTGAAGCTGGTCCTTCTTAAATCTTAGTTCTCTACTGTGCAATCGTTGTGCTAAGCCTCAAACGAGATCTAAAATCCCTAAGAGGAAAGGGTTTAGGGACAGGAGTCCCACAGGTAACAGCCCTGCCAGTGGACAAGTTCTTCCACAGTGACCAGGAAGGGAAATGAAGGCCAGGGCCCGGAGGAGGAGGAGCCCTTTGCGGGGATGACAGAACAGACCTATGAGAGCCTGCGGGTGCTGTGCTCTAAGCACAGGTACACTGCCCTAATCCATTGAGCACTGTGTCCCAGACTTGAGAGAAACTGAGCTCATGACTCCAGCATGAATCCTGTAAACCATGACCCTGCAAAGACTGGGAATTTTTAATTTTTAAGTTTTTAAAATATATTTCTTTTTCTTTCTTTCTTTCAGTGCTAGGGATCAAACCCCAGGGCCTCATGCATGCCAGGCAAGTTCTCTACCACAGAGCTACACCCCTGGTCCTAAATTGTATTCTTATACACCAACACTGAAAATAGATTTTTTGATCTCCAATTTTAAAGAATATTCGCCAGGTGTGGTGGCACACACCTGTTAGCCCAGCACTCAGGGGGCTGAGGCAAGAAGATCGCTGCAGGTCTGAGGCCAGCCTGGAATAGCACGGATAGCAAAAATAGAAAAAAAATTTTTGCCATGTTGTTATAGCAACTATTAACATGCTATATGAAAATAATACCAATTATAAATAATTAACTATGAAACAGAGAAGGCAGAAGTTCCATAATCTGGCATTGTTTCACTAGAAATCCATATTAGCCTCACACAGCTAACAGAAACAATGGTAACCACAACATACCCTCAACAAAGCTACAGTTTCTAAATGACCACATAAAAATAAACAAGATTTAAAAAGATTAGAATCTAACAAAAAATACCTATTAAATGTTGTGTTATATAACCATGCTTAAACTGTTTAAAAAATGTGAAGGTCTATATTTAACTCACGTTGTACATTTTTGTGCTAATTTATCTCCTGCTACATCTTGAAACTATTTTCCCTGTGCTCAAATATACAAATCCCAGTGTCCTACCACGTGTTCCTTTTTGTTTTTAAGACTCAGTACTGTAATTTTATTTAAAATATTAAAAACCATGTATGACTTTTTTTTTTTTTTTTTGGTCTTTCTGAAACAGGGTCTCGCTATGCAGTTCAGGCCAGACTTGAGCTCACTTTGTAGCCCAGGCTGGCCTCGAACTCGCAATGATTCTCCTGCCTCAGCCTCTCGAGTGCTGAGATTACAGGTATGTGCCACCACCACGCCCGGCCGTGTATGACTGTTAGTAAATGGAAGACCGTAGTAACAGTAGTCTTGTCCAATGCACGCATGCGCGTAGCTGGAAACGCCAACAGCACAGTGGCCCAGATACAGGCGGAAGACTCAGTACCCGGATGGAAGTAGAATGCTCAGTCCCCGGATGGAGGAGGAACGTGCAGCAGCAGTTCAGGTAGCTCAGAGGGAGCCAAAGCAAGTGCAGGTAGCAGAGGCAGCAGAGAAGAATCTGGGATGTGCAGAAAGAAAAATCAGCGTGAGACAGCTGGAGAAGAGCTGCAGAAGATGGACCAGGTTTCAAAGCCAAGTTGCAGACACTGGTTGAGCTCCCACAGCCCTGGCCCCCTAGATGGATAAAATAAAGGATGAGGCAGCAATGGAGGAGAGCTTCTGAAATCTAATACACACTGACCATCACGCGGTCGCTGGACATCAGTTCCTCAAGTTGGTAAAAGTGCTGCTCAGGCGCAAAGAACCGGGAGAGGGAAATATAGAGAGGAACCGATGCCATGCTTGTATTTACGCTGTCACTGATACTGTTCTCGGTCACACTCGGGCTTTGGGGACCAGCGCTACAAAGGCAAAGACTCAAATATTTTTTGGAAGGCGGGATTTATGTTGTTAAACACAGGCCTCCCAACTGCGGCGCCTTCCACTTTGCTCGCCCAGTGCGAAGAACTCGCCTTCCTTCTCCTCACAGACAGCGACGACACCGCAGGGCGGAGTGCCAGCCACCCTAAATCTTAAGCATCGGACTCAAGATTTTGTTCGTTTTGTTTTAGGGTTTGTTTGTTTTCTAGAAAGAGTCTTGCTATTAGGGGCTGGGGATTTAGCTCAGCGGCAAAAGCACCTGCCTGGCAAGCGCAAGGTCGTGAGTTCGGTTCCTGGTACCGAAAAAAAAAAAAAAAAAAAGAGTCTTGTTATGCAATTCAGTCTGGTCTTACAGGCACTGCATATCCCAGACTGGCCGCATACTCACGGTGCTCCTTCTGCCTCAGCCTCCCCAGTGCTGGGATTATAGGCCTGCGCCTCTTCGCAGGCAAAGGTCGTTAGAACTGCTCAACCTAACCAAGTTCAGCACTTCTGAGATCTGCACTGCTGAGCTTTTCAATGCTGTCTTCAAACGATACTCTTCGTAATAAAGTAATATTTTTACAACTACAAGTAGCTCCCTCAGGTGGTCCTCGCGGTAAGGTGATGAAAGAATATTTACTGTTCCCATTTAATAGACAAGAAAAGCAAGGTACCAAGATCATCCAGCATGGCCAAGATAGCACAGCTAATCAACAACAGAACTGGGTCTCAAACAGAGGTAATATAATTTTAAAATTTAAAAAATAGGAAAAGAGTAATACCTGTCAGTAAGCAGCACCCTGGGAGGCTGAGGCAGGAGGGTTGTTAAATACGAGCCCCCACCCTGTACAACTTAATGAGACCCTGTCTCAAAATTTTAAAGAATTTTAAAAGGGATGGGGATATAGCTCAGTGTAAAAGCCCTGAGTTCAATCCCTAGTACCGCAAAAATAAATAAATAAATAAATAAATGTGTGTCAGATGTACAGCCCAAGGTCTCTGGTCCCAAGTGCAGTTCTGCACTGTAACTGCCCAAAATGAGCAGTCACCTGGGGCTGGGGATTTAGCTCAGCAGCAAAAGCGCCTGCCTGGCATGCGCAAGGTCGTGAGTTCAGTTCCCAGTACTGGAGAAAAACCAAAAAAAAAATGAGCAGTCACCTTTGAACTCTGAAATTTCCTTTTTTGTTGTACTGAAGATTGAACCCAGGACCTTCGAGCTAAGGTACATCCCCAGTCGTTTTATTTTTTAGTGGCCAGGTTGACCAGGCTGGACACCTACTTGTGACCCTCCTGCCTCAGCCTCCCGGAGGGCTGGCATGACAAGCATGCACCACCACACCCAGCTGACCTTTCAAAATTATTGTGGTTTTGTTCTGTGTTTTGAGACAGGGCATCTCTCTGGAGTCAAGGCAGGCCTTGAATTCACTAGGTAGCCCATGCTGGCTTCAAAGTCACAGTAATCCTCCTGTCTCAGCCTCACAGGTGCTAGAATTATAGGTGTCTACCAATATGCCCGGCTTTGAAATTTCTTTTTTTGACAACTTCTACCTTCCCACTTCCCATTTCCTTATTTTTATTGAAACTGTTCTTTGATATCACGGCCTTTAGATCCAATACATCACCTGTAATCTGAACCCATCCCTCTGTTCTGGCTTCGCAGGCCTCTGCTCACAGACCCTTGTCTCTACCCTAGAATCCTCCACTTCCTCAACATCCTGCATTTCCAGCCTTGCTGATTCTCATTGCGGACAACTGAATAAGCAAAATGTTACAAATAGATGAGGATCTTATTTCTCAAATTCATAGCAATCCTCCTGCCTCAGCCTCCTTTCTTCTGGGATTATAGGTGTGCACCACCACCCCTGGTTTACAAGAGTTCTTTGTATTATTAGTATAATTTTTCTATTTGTTTGAAATTACTCTCCCGATTTCATCAACTATGTATACAGTATGATATAAATCTCTCTTTTAAAGTGAACTCTTATGTCAGTTGGATTATGCGCCTGTGTGTGTGTGTGTATGCGTGTGTGTATGTGTGTGTGTGTGTGTGTGTGTGTGTGTGTGTTACTGGGGATTGAACCCAGGGCCTTTACATGCCCCTCTTTTATTTTTTATTTTAAGACTGGGGCTCACTAAGTTTTTCAGTTGCCCAGTCTGGGCTCAAACTTGGGATCCTCCTGCTTCAGCCTCCCAGAGTGCTAGGATCACAGACATGTGGCCACCACACCTGGCTCACTTTCTTCTTGGTTACCAGGTCCTCCATGGCCCCAGGACCAGCAACTAGTACTCTGAGGCAGACACAGGTGTGACAAGGCATTCAAAAAAAACAGAAACACAGCTCAGAACCGTGAGGCCAATATCTAAAAGCTCTGCCGACTGCAGAGCCCGCTATCCCGTCTCTGTGGACAGAGAGCCACTGCTTGTGTGCCTTGTGTCCTGCCCTTCCCTTGGTTAACCCCACGTGACCGTACACTGTCAGAGTTTCCACTGGGTCACCCACTAGACCTTTGGCACAGCCCTATCTCTTGCAGAGCTAAAAATAGCCATCCTGTGGAGTAGGGAGCCAAAGTACCGTTTGACTTCCTGAAGAGGAGTCATTCATGATGACGAACTGGTAATCAGGATTGGGACAAAATAAAAGCATCCAGGGCACTGTGTTATGTGAGTCAGTCACCAGCTTTTAGCTCAGGACGTGTGTGTAGCTGACTCTGGAGTCAGATTTCTTGGGTTCAAATGCTGGGCTTGTCCAGCAGTAGAACTCCGGATAAGCTTAACCTTCCTGATCCTGGTTTTACATCTGTAAGATGGGTTGCTAATATTGCCTGCCCTGGGCGAATCTCACAGACATGATGTAGAACAGAATGGAAGAGTATATGATGTACGATTATATGAACTTCAAGAGTGAGCTAGCAGGAGGTCAAAAGGTAGCTACTTTTCAGGTGGAAGAGTATTGACCAGGAAGGAACTCAATGGAGACTTCCAGGTGGCACTAATGCAGTTTCCACCGATCTGGGTGTTGGTGTATAAACATTCGTGAAGGTGTACATTGAAAATTTGCTGTGCCTCAAACCAGGTGTGGTGATGCATGCCTGTACTCCCAGCACACAGGAGACGGAGGCTGCAGGATCCACACAAATTCAAGACCAGCCTGGACTATATAGGGAGACTTTGTCGCAAAAACCTAAATTTTTAAAAAAGGAAAAAAACTGCACCCATACTGACCATTTATACACTTCTTTTTGTCATCATTCCCTCAAAAATACAGTGCAACAACTACTGATATAACTTTACATTTTGTTAGGTGTTATAGGTAATCAGAGATGATATAAAGTATACAGGAGGGTATGGATAGGTGATATGCAAAACACCAGGCCATTTAGGTAAAAATCTTGTGCTGCCAGATCTGACATCCACAGGGGCTTCTGGAATATACTGCAGTCAGCGCAGCCATTAAGGGACAGCTGTACTCATTACAACTGCTTTTTTTTTGGTCTTTTTAAGACAGGGTCTCACTGTGCAGTTCAGGCTGGCCTCGAGCTCACTTTGTAGCCCAGGCTGGTCTCGAACTCACAATGATCCTCCTGCCTTAGCCTCCCGAGTGCTGGGATTACAGGCATATGCCACCACACTCAGCAACTGAATTATTTTTTAAGAAGTCCTGCTCCTTAGTTCTTAGGTCTTCGTACCATTCCCACCTCCTTTCTCTTGCCTTTGCAACTCTGTGTTATTCTCTGTAATTAACTACAGAAATTATCCAGCTCAGATCATGCTGAAGAGCACTTTTAAAGAAGTAAACCAAGAACTCAAAAGTCTGTGGCTGGAAGTAACCCCAGGTCTCCGGATCTCTGCAGGGAGTCGGCAGATGGGAGCCTCGGACCTAAAAAATGGATGTGGCTGAGCGCTGGGCTTTCCTTTCCAGTACGTTCCACACTGCACAGGAAGTTTAAACTGAAGCAAAGAAATTAGCAGAAGAATAAACAAACAGTGCTGTCTTTGAATATTTTTTAAATGAAAGTGAAACATTAGCAATTCATGCTTCCCAGCTGACAGCCTCTTGCTCTGAAGGCATTTTGAGCTGTCTTTGACCCTGTATGTCTTCTTAAAGGTCATCCTCATTTAGACCACCTGTCTCTTTTTTGTTTTGTTTTGTTTTGTTTTGTTTTGTTTTGTTCTTACCTTGATAAAAGCACAGCCAACACCATTGTCTGTAATGGTGAGTCCAAGTGAATCCTCAGATTTATACACATTCACTTCTTTTTTTAGTCCTTTCACGTGGGCAAATATGAAATCTTCAAGACCTAGTTGCCCTCCTAGGAGTCTCTGCATATCAACTTTAGGTGTGTTTAAAGTGCAGTACAAGATCTGCAAAGAGAAAGAGGTATTTCAGGTCAGTTTCCATCAGGAAAACCATCTCGTTAATTTACTTTAAAAATTTATTAAGTGAAAGAGTCACTTTATGACGCAAAACTACACATCATAAAATGTGTTTAAATGGAAATGCAAATCCAAAAGGTGCTTGTACGGAATGCAAATCAAAGAGATTACACTGAGATTCCATCTGGCCTCAGTCTGAATAGCTACTGTCAAGGAATACCGAAAATAGTAAATGCTGGTGAGGGTGAAGGAATCCTACACTGCTGGTGAGACGTAAGTTAGTATGGCCACTGTGGAAATCAGTACGGAGGTTCCATGAAAACTAAGACTAGAACTGCCAAATGATCCAGCTGTACCTCTCTCCTCGGTATACACCCGAAGCAGGGACAGGCCGCACACGGTACGGTCACCCGCATAGCCGTGGTTATGTGGCACAATTCCCACTTGCCAAGATACGGAACTAGCCGAGGTGCCCATCAACAGAGGAATGAACACAGCAAACGGGGTGTCTGCACAAAGGAGAAGGAAGTTTTGTCTTTTGCAGGAAAATAGGTACAACTGGAGATCATGGTAAGTGAAATAAGCCAGATTCAGAAAGACAAGTACCATGTTTTCCCTCATATGTGGAAACCAAGGAAAAGATGGCATGAATGTAGAAGAAATACTCTCATTACACAGGAGGAGGAGCAAAGGGAGAGGGAAGGAGGGCGCTGGGAGGGTAACAAGAGTGGCTGGAGATGAAGTAGATACAGGACAGCATGGACGCATATACCAAGTGGAACTCAAGCCAGGGTAAAATCAACGTAAAATAGGCACCGACAACAAAAGTGCATGTTGTTTCTGGGAGTCCACCAAGCTGCGTTCCCCTGAGAAATGAAGCCCATTGCCTCAACCTTTCCCCGACCTCTCCTTCAACGCTATTCACTGAGCTATGCAGAGCTGGCTATACAGAAGCAGATGTTCCCTTCATTGGCTAAAAGAATGTGATGAGTCTGGCCGAGATGCCAGCATGTCTCATTTCAGCACACAGGCAAGAATCCCCCCACCCACTCACTGATGGCTGGAACAGGGACTTGAGCAAGAGCCTGTGAGATTCCAGGGCTGAGACATGAGATAACATCTCCGCTGAGGCCATGGGACTCAAAAGAATTATACCTTCCAGGCAGTAAAAGCGCCAGCCTTGCACACATCAAGCTACTGGTTGCACTGCTGACTGGACGGCCGCTATGCCTGGTGCAGAAGTGCTCTGTTTCTCCTTACAGCCACGTCTGCAAAGTTTCTCTTCCCTAGCGCTCTGCCACAACCCCACCCACCTCCCTGACTGATACCAGTAAGAGCTGTGAGCTCTCAGACTCGTGGCCCTTTTGTTCCACAGAGAGCACTGGGTCATTCCAGACTTAACTGCAGAATTTTCTCTCTTTGTTTTTCTTTTCATCCATGTGCCATACTGCCAGGTGGGAGACTGATGCCCTCCAGAGGGATTTCAGTAGTTGTTGGTTGAACGGAATCTGAGGCATATTTTCCTACAGTGACATTAGGTAGTATGTACTGAATGTTTCATACAGGCCAGGTTCTGTGTTATGCAATTTATATCTTCACAGTAACCATGTAAAATACATTGCTATTCCCATATCACATGGAGGAAACTGAGGCTTAGCAACATAGGTAATTTTTCTAAAGTCCCAAAGCCAGCGCGTGTCAAAGTCAAGGAGGTCTCACCAGCTGTGGTGGTACAGGTGCACACTTGTAATCCCAGCATTCAGGAGGCTGAGGCAGGAGGATCACTGTGGGTTCAAGGCCAGCCTGGGCTACACAGTTCAAGACCAACCTGCACTACATAAGACTAAGCAGGAAACAAGGGTAAATGTCTTTCATATTTTGCACACAAATGCACAATTTGTATAACCACATGAATTCACAGTTGTGATCTAAAAAAAGGAATTTCATTTAACTTTCCTTGCAGTTAATGCTAAATCTCTAAGCTTCCCCAATGTTAGAGTTGGAAGTAGTCTCATAAACATCCAGCAGTGATGTTTCATCTACTTGGCCATGTGTTTACTTTTCCTTGTGTACTCAGAGATGACTTATTTCTTTAGCTCAGTGAAATTACTGCTAAAATTCATTCATGAGCAAAAGGAGAAGCCCCATGATGGAATAACTCAAAAATGAATTTGAGGAAAATGGAAAGAAATTAGACTACTAGGTTCTGTTAAATTGTTACATGCATCTTGCTTAAACTTCTGTTCTCTAATGTATAGCTACCCAATTGCAGAAAGCAAATGTGGAGGAAACCAAAAAAAGTCAAGGAGGTCTCATCAACTTCTAAGTGACCATGGTGTTGGAGGGTCAGAGTCCATGACCCAGTGGCCCCCTCTGCTTGGTCCCTAGTACATGACTGGTTTCTTGCCCCGCTGTAATTCCTGCTGAGTTGCTATGGCAGCCAGCCAATATGGCGCAGGCCACTAAAGGCCATGTGCTAAGCCCCACCCTTCTTCCACTGAGTCAAATTACAACTTCCCACTTCCCTTTTTGTAATATCCTGTTCCCTTTTCCCACGCTCCCACCCGATCCTGGGCTGCCATGTCAGGCAGTGCGCCTCCTAAACCCTGCCTCCAGCCTGGGGCTATTTAACCTCGGACCCCACGAAAGATCGGCAGAGGCCATGTTTTTCTCTTTCCACGTTTTTCTGGCCTTTCCGCGTCCACAATAAAGGCATTTTATTCTGTTTTACTTCTCTCTGCGCTGGAAAAACCTATCAGGAAAGGCAGCCAGTGGCAGTATAGCATGGTGAGGCCAAACAGGAAGTCAGACAGAGTCTGGGGTCTCACAATCCCTTGCAAGGGAGTCTTAGTTATTTTTCTCCTCCCCAGAACACAGTACCCTACACCCACAACACACAGGAGGAAAGGTTTGCCTTGGCTCACGTTTTAGACATTCAGTCCTTGAGCTGTCTGCATGCTCCGAGACAGGACAGCGTGGCAGAGGGGTAGGGTGGAGAAGAGCTGCTCACGGCATGGGGGGACAGGAGACAGAGGGTCAAGGGAGGAGCCAGGAAGGAAGGTACAGTACTGTACTCTGGGTCACACCCACAGTGATCGATCTTCCAGCCAGGCCTCACCTATCCACAGCAAGTCAGCTGTAAGTCGCCTACAATCCAGTCACCTTCCACAAGCCTCACCTCTGAGTCCATGGGGCTTGGGGAGCCATCTAAATATAACCGTAGCAAAGGGCAGGCCACCAATGACCTAAAGTCCTCCCCAGGTCTAGGCCCCTCCTCCCAAAGGTTTTACCACATCCTGACAGCGCCACCCTGTGATGGCAACGGGCTCTTGGGAGACATGCATACTACAGCCAAACCACAGGACCTTCCTCATCCGGGAGTCACACGTCAGCCCTCCCCTCGGATGTGAATTCCACACCATCCTCATTCCCACCAGAACCTGGAGCCTTAACATATGCACAATCAGGGCTGGGGATTTAGCTAAGTGACACAGCACCTGCCCAGCAAGCACAAGGTCATGAGTTTGATTCTTGGTACCAGAAAAAAAAAAAAAAAAAAGCCATACGCACGACCCCCAGAAAGCTCAAAACCAGGGTGCAATTACTGCTTATCCAATGGCTTTTTAGGAGCTGTCAAAATGTGTCTCAACCAGAAGAGCTTCTTAAATAAAGCTCTCCCTGCTACACAGCAAAAGGTTCGGAGCTCAGGCAAATTGCAGAGGAGACGAGGAAAAGGCCCGGGGGACAGAATGACGAAAGCTGTGGGGAGGCACTGCTGCCCCACCCTTGCCTCTCACCAACCTGGTCTTCAGTGAACCTTCACTTTAGCCGTGTTCCTGGCATGGGCAAAATATATTAAGCTTTATAATCAACAGGTTTTGCAAATATTCTCTACTGCAAAAACTGTCTTAGTCCCAGGGGGTAAAAAAAAGTCAGTTAAGCCAAGAACTGTAAAATGAATGGCATAATCAGTCCACTGGCAAAGTCATCATGCATGCACAGAAGGGAAAGCCCCTGTGTGGGGAAAACAGCTCTCCCGTGTCCCTTCTCAGAATCACGGGGAGCGAGTAAGAGAGCTAACAAATGAGGCTGCGCCCTTGCTCTTCAGTGTCTTCCAGTCATCCTCACAGTCTATCCCACGTACTAACATAGCAGCCGTTGAGAGCGCAACAGGAAATAAAAGATTAACACACGGTGACAGTGTAACAGGATAGGAGGAAATCTTGCTCAGCCTCCTCCTTAGCTTCCTGTCTTCCAGGGTAGCACACACGTCCCTCAGAGCAAGTCCAAGAACAAATGTGTGTTGTGTCTCATTGTAAGGTGAAATCCAGACACATTCTGAAGTATGTAGATGCTGAATATCCAGGCTGCCGTCACCGGGACCTGTCGTCACGGGAGAGCCAGAGGGCTCATCTCACCCCGCTCCTTTAGAGCAGTATGGCCCTACAGAAAGTTAATGTGAAGCGTGCACTTTAACATTTTCTAATAGTCACATTAACAGAACCAAAAATATGTGAAATTCATTTAATTTACAGTTTAATGGTGCAAGCCAGTATAACCACAATGTTATTGATTCAATATATAGTCAATATAAAAATATTAAGACGGTTTACACTTTTATGTTGTTTTTATTGTGGTTGGGATTTTTTTTTTGAGGCAGGGTCTCACTGTGTTGTTCAAGCTGGCCCTGAATTCACTATGTAGCCCAAGCTGACTTCAAACTCATGGCAGTCTTCCTACCTCAGCCTCCCAAGTGGTGGGATTACATGTGTCCACTGCCTTCTTAAATTGCATGACTTTTGCAGAAGACAGTAGATTTTGCTCCTCTTTTAATATCAGAGCTAGGATAAATTTCATTTCCCCCAATAAGTTATACTATCCATCCATTTTTTTGTTTGACAGATAACTCACACTTGGTCTTCTTGCTTTGTGTGTTTAACTTAGTTACTACTTTCCTTGGAATTTTATTACATGGTTGATAATTCGTCTCTGAAACTCAAACAGCAAGGGTGCTAGCAGTCTGAACTATTGACAGAGCCACTGACATAAAAAATTCTTCTTTTTTCCCTCTGATGACACCATTTACACCCCACAAATATGCTTTGTGAATAGTGCTAAATAATTCATCCATAATGCATCCAAAGATATATCCCCTCCATGAACAGAGCACACTAACAAGTCTCTCCAAAAGCACATCACAGTCATTTGTAAAGCTCCAGGAAGTCCATTTCCAACTTTCTTCTATTTAAGGTTTTCCTTAAACAAGAACTGGCACGGCCAAAGATTCTACATGTTCCACAGATATCTGAAAAAAAAAACAAAAAAATGACGGGCTTGTGCAGCTGGAACTGCACTACCCGGGGATGGGATTTTGAATGCGAGCAACGGGACAGCCATCAGGTGCTCACCTCAAGCACGGTCCTACTAAATGCCTCTACATGACTCGTTCTTGCGCTGCGTCTTCCTGTGAAACTTGCTGATTTTCATGCTTCATCTCAAACAAGTATTATAGAAATACCAACCAATCATTATGGAAAATAAAAGGAGAGAAACCGCGCAATAGTAAACCCGATAATTAACTGACGTTTACTTTCATCGGGAATTACCGACACACCTTTACAGATAAGAAAGCCCTTGGACTTTGTTTCCCTTGTTTGTGACTAAAGCTTTATTTGGATTATTCTTATTATCTACATTTCAAGAGAAATAAAATACATTATTTTATCTCCATCTAGCTAACTTCCCTTAAAATAGCAGAAATTATACAACCTGAAACTAAGACAAATTATTGGGAGGGAAAGATTACTCATTCAAACTGGTACTTGAACAGAAGCAATGAGCCTTTTGTTACCCAAAACTTTAAAGCTGGGCACAGCGGCACGCGCACGCCTGCAATTGCCACAAGTTCAAGGCCAGCCTGGGCTACATAGTGGGTTCAAGGTCAGCCTGAACTATACAGTGAGACCCTGCCCCAAAAGAAAGAAAAAAATATTTATATACATATATACACATATAGTATAAAATTACCTTCAGGTTGTGTGTATTAAGTGTTTACACAACATGATTTCTGTGCTCAGTCTTGAGTCTAAGGGCACATTTTATTTTGTACATGCAAATATCCTAAGATCCAAAAAAGCAAAATCTGGAAAGCCAGGCACTTCTGGTTCTGGGCATTTCAGATAAGATATATTCAACCTGCACTTTTGTTTGCTGGGTTAGGTGTTTTTGTTCCTTGGTTTGCTTGTTTATTTTGGTGCTGGGGATTGAATCCAGGGTCTTGCTCAGGCTAAGCACATACTCAGCCACTGGGCTACATCCCCAGCATTTCATTTTGAGACAAGGTCTCGCTAAATTGTTGAGGCTGGGCTCAAACTTGTGATCTTCCTGACTCAGCCTCCTAGAGTGCTGGGATTACAGGTGTGCACCACCAGTCCCAGCTGCTTTGTATCTTTTATAGTCTAGAAGATAACAATTTGCAGAGAGAAAATGGTTTGTGTAGGACCATATACTGGAGAATCACTTCGAATCTGAGGCCAGCCTGGGCTACGCAACAAGATCATTTCAAAACAAAAAACAAAAAACACCTGCAATCTCTTTTCCCTGCAATGCTTCTCTCATACCTAGTAACTGATAAAGACATTTCAGATATTGGTCATTTCCGGTACACTCACTCATCTCTAACCCTTGTGAGCCAGGCGTTTGAGGAACCATCACTTTATCTTTGGGAGGGAAAGATTACTCATTCAAGAGGCAAGAAAATCAGCTCAGACCCAGGAAATTATTTGTCTCAGGTCATGTAGCCAGTACAGGACAGACTCATAACTAGAAGTCAGACTGTAGGGTTCTGGTTTCCCACAGTGGGCAGAGCCTGGCACGTGTTATGCAAGCGCTCTACCTCTGAGCTACACCCAGTCCTGGGGGGCTTTTCCTAACCCGTGGTAATGCAGCTGCGAGGTAAACATGTGCTCAGCGTTGAATTGAAGGCTCCCAGAAGGCAGATTATAGGGATATATTTTATGCTCTATACAGACCAAAGTCAGTGTTCATTTAATAAATCACTCAGTTAGTAAAAACAGTAAAATAGCTTGCTAAAGTGAGACATTTGTATATGAACTCTAAAATTCAAAAAATATTCCATGGTTTAACAAACAGCAAAAATAGCCAGGCATGGCGGCATACACCTGTAATCCCAGCATTTGATTTTTTTTTTGTTTGTTTGTTTGTTTGTTTGTTTTTGTTTTTTTCCAGTACCAGGAATCGAACTCACAACCTTGCGCTTGCCAGGCAGGCGCTGTGCCGCTGAGCTAAATCCCCAGCTCCAATCCCAGCATTTGAGAGGCTGAGGCAGGAGGATTGCTGCAAGTTTGAGGACAGCCTGGGCTAACAGTGAGTTCAAAGCCAGCCTGAACTGCAGAGTGAGCTCCTTGTCTTAAAAAGTATCGTTTAACTTAAATTACTGGAAATAATTCTTAAAACGTTTCTTCCAGTTTAAAAAATTTTTAAGCTGACTAGTTATATTCATTTATTTGTATTATAAACACAGTCGTTTTAAATCTCATGCTTATTTTCCCATATAATTCATGGGCTCTCTTTCTAAGGTTTATTCTCAACTGTATCTCACTTCACCCATACAGTGCCTTTGCCTTAACCTTGTCGGTAGCTGCCATCATCCAGAAACGGGTGTCACCGCTCGGGAAGATAGAAACCTGGCCATAAGACAGATATGCGGAAACCTGATACCAAGTGCTCTATTTAGACCTCAGGAGGGTATTGTACAAAGCCCTGCCTCGAACTGGGTAGAACTTTCTATAAATGACTCACTTCTAAATTAGCTGCCCTGGGTCAGCAGTGTTAAGCCTCAAATAAAAGGTCAATCACACTTTGCACGCTTTCTTTTCGGGTACAACTCTTTTTTTGCCCAGTGTTTTTAATGACTAAAATCGCATGACAAAAGAATTCTATCCTAAAAAGACACGGGAGAATTTATATTTTTAATCTACCAAACAACTTCCCAAAATAACCAGAAGAACAATCTTTTTTTCTAATGAAATCTAATCGAGGCAACTATGTATCCAAGAAAATCAAAATCACCAAGCAATTCTTGAGACACACAAAAAACGGTTAAAGGAATACAAATAGGTTTTCATCTTGCCTTTGTGGACACGACCCAGACACTAAACCAACAAGTGAGAAATCAAACCTCTAGAGCTATATATACCACCCTTTCCCACAATATTCTTTCAGCCAGAGAGATATCTGAGCTTATCCCGGTCTAATAATGCTACAAGGTTACGTGCCAATTTTAAAGACATCATAAATCACTCCTATTCCTGCCCGTCAGGAGCTGTCTCAAATTTTCCAGCTTTCTGAACCACTTATCTTCTTTAAAGCTTCCTCCTATTGGATATTAAAGATAGCACAAAGCCTAAACAGGAAAGATTTGCCATCCTGGAACACCAGAGTGGTTTATAAAACGTAATTAATATTATAAACCACAATTATGAGCAAAGAGCTGCGTGAATTAAGCTTTCCAGTTAATTAAACAAATACACAAATGCAATCTGTATGTTTCTCCTTTTGGGTTTTTTGTTTTGTTTTGTTTTGAGACAGTGTCTCACCGTGTAGTTCAAGCTTGCCTCTAACTCCCAGTCACCCTCCTGCCTCAGCCTCCTAAGCACTGGGATTACAGGTGTGCACCAACAGATTCATCTGCAATTTGTATAAGATGCCCATTCGACCTCCAAAGGAACCTTAAAACTTTCAAATTTGTTTGGCACAAGGTTCATGCTCCTGTTAGCCCAGGATGCTGATTTACAGCCCTTTCTATGAACTGACTAAAGATCATGTAGGGCCGGGGAAAGGGCTCAGTGGCACAAGTGCCTGCCTGGCAAGTGTAAGGTCCTGAGTTCGATTCCTGGTACAAAAGAAAAAAAACATTTCATAAAGATCATGTAGTATTTCACTGTTACCTCTATGAGGGGTGACAAAGAATTCAAGGGGAGCAGTAGAGGTGAACTTATGACCACTTTAGGCACTTGCACTATGCATTAGGAAGTTAGCAAAAGGCAGGTGGGGATGATGCACAGCTGTGATCCTGGCACTTGAGGGGCTGAGGCAGGAGGATCCCTGTGAGTTTGAGACCAGCCTGAACTACATAGCGAGACCCTGTCTTAAAAAACCAGAAGAAAAGACAGTCAAAGAGCATCAGAAAACACATCCAGCCTAGGGCTGACGGGAAGGAATCCACAGAGGCTCTCCCTCAGGGACCATGGAGGAGTCTTCTAGGCTGGAGGCTGCTCCATTCAGACCCTCCTCCCACCCAGGGGACAGAGGCAGAAAGAGAGGGGACAGGGGACTGGCTCACTCCCACCCCTGCCCCCCACTGCCCTCCGCGTGCCAACGTCACAGCCACTCAGTCCAGAGGCCCGGGCAGAAGACAGGCGGGGACAGGAGGCTCCGGGGAAGCTGGCAGGCGACCGCGGGGTTCCGTCCTCAGCTCCCAGGCAGGTGTCACCACAGGGCGAGTTGTCCCAGGCCCCTGCCTCCAGGCTGTGCACGGGCACCCAGCCCTCACTACCTGCTTGTGTTCTGCTGGCCACCGGCAGCCCTGTCCAAGCCTCCCAAAACATCTACTCTGGGAACCAACCTCCCTGCCCGGAGAGGCTTACACGGTGCAGGTGCCAGTCACCAGGTGCGCAACGCCTCATTCAGCGCATCCTGTCCTCGCGGGCTGTGAAGAGTCGCTAGGAGAGCGACAAGGACACCTGGTATCCCAGAGGAAGGCTCAGCGCCATCCCCTTCCCTGTCTGAAGGCTCTGGGCTTGGAATGGAAATTTCTAGTCACCTGTTCCCATCGCATTTCCTGATTCAAGGAAGCACATTCTGATTTTAGGGTGCCGAGTGGGAGGGGCGTGGGCTAACAGGAAGTTATGATTCCATGCTGAGAAACAGCAGAGGTTCAGTTCCTCCTCCGTGCTCGGTTCCTGAAATAACCTTCCCCACAGGCCCCAAGCCTGGGCTCGGTGGGAGAAAAAATCAGTGACCAGGGCCCGCGCACAATCACCAAGATCCTAGGAAACTGAAAATGCGGGGAGAGGTGCGAGGTAGCTGTACGTGTGCAGTCAGAGTACCAGAGTTCTGCACAGAGAGAGACTCTGTCACAGGCACTCTGTGTGCCTGGAAATCCGATGCAAAGAAGGACGTGTGTTGCTGAAGCTATTTTTGGTTTAGGCAAGTAAGCACAGACAAATGCAAAAACAAGTCAGAAGAAATGGGCGCATGCACTATTTCTGAGATTTCCCCTGGAGTCTCACTTTGTTGACTGAAGCAGTTGATTAGGTTTGTACTAAATTGCATTAAAGAAGCCCTCAGCAGAAGAGTCGGGATTGGTGACGCACAATTCCACACTCAGAGTTTGGTTTGAGGATCAAGTATAGAGATCTGCTTTGAAATTTGCCTTCCATAGTCTCTGGGTTTAGGCAAAGGGTAGAAGAACGAAAATTGCACAGGTCTAGAATAGAACAAGGAAAAATTGCAAAAATAAATACCGTCTCATGTCTTGTCTTTTCTTGACTGAGGGCCAGAGAGCTAGCATTCGTTGAACCGTTGTTCTAGGTGTCTAACACGCTGTTTCATGTAAATCTCACAATCCCAAAGCCAGGTGTTACTTGTGAGAAATGTTTGGCCAGGTGGTGGCATCTCTAGTACCAAGCCACCCTCCCGTACAGTGCACCTTCCTAGAGCTCGGAGCTTTTCTGTCAGGCCAGCCTGACCCCTCCTCTGTCCCAGGACCTACTCAGAGCCACAGCACCCGGGACACTCAGAGAGTGTGCAAAAGCTGGAAATATCACAAAGGTAACCAAGCGCACGTCCCCGCGCATACCACAATCCTGCAAGACGGAGCTTAAAACTATGGGATGAGAACCGTAGGCGGCTTAGCTCCTGCCCCCTCGGTGTGCAGCAATTACTTAACGTTCAGCGATGGGGCAGAAAGCTGCCAGGGCAGGATGCAGGGGATGCAAAACTCTAAGGTTGAAATGCTATCAGGCTGTTTGGGTTTTCATAGCCATGACGAAACACCACTGACCTGTGAAGAAAGCAAGGAAAGGGTCAAAGATCATCCATGGACGGAGCCGCCGGTGAGAACTGTGCCGCATTCCCCTTGGATTTCCAATGTTCTACCAGACGTTTGCTCTAGGAGACGGAAAACACCGCTTACCGTATTTAATTAAGCCCGATTCTGTGTTAGAAGAATTTTTACTTCTGAAACTTCCAGGATGGCACATAGCACAAATCAAGGGAAGATTGTACTTGGATTTTTAACATTTAACATGTACACCAATCTGCTCCTATGGTTGCGACACTACAGTAACTCTAAGAACACTTACAAATGTTACTTATCCCTTATTTTAAAATGCCACATATTAGCCAGACTTGGTGGTGCATGCCTGTAATCCCAGCACTCTGGGAGGCTGAGGCAGGAGGATCACAAGTTCAAGTCCAGCCTAAGCAACTTAACAAAATTTTGTCTCAAAATACCAAACTTTTTAAAAGGTTGGGGATATAGCTCAGTGTGAGGCCCTGAGTTCAATCTCCAGTAAACTGGGGGAGGGGGATCACAAATTAAAACAAAAGAGGCATCAATGTTCAGTTGAATACTGTCCTACTGTCAGCAATTTTGAATCCAAAATTTTTCATTATAAGTCAGCACAAGCACCTGACTGGTTCATTATGTTTTTCTAGGATAGTTTTCCCAAACACTGAAATAGTCAAATGTACATCAGTTTCTAATACTAGAATGAAGGGCTGTGTTCGGTTTTCAATGGTGAGCAGAGATAAGTGCTGTTGTAGACTTTGTTTCGGAGTAGGAAGGGCGCTGTCAGGTTACACTGGTTATCAGAGAAGAGCTCTGGATAGGAGGCTAAGAGGCACCGCATACAGGAGAGAGCACAGGCGCAGATTTGGACAGACGAGGCTCAAAGCCATCCCTCTGGGCTCTGTGACTTGAGAATCCGCTTGTCCCGAGTTCCAGTCACCTCGTCTGTGGGTTACAGGGAGCCCGGGTTCTGGCAAGAACAGCCCCGTCAGGTGAGCTAGCGCAGCGAAGTGCTGAGCGGGTATTCGACCATCATTCCCTCCTCCTTCATATTCTCAAGACTCACTTCCCTCCCCTGCCCACCTTTACACAGAGAGGAAAACCCATCCAGGAAGCACAGGCAAGGAGAAGGAAGTACCAAGAATCAGTACCCAGTAACCGAGCCACACCCAGAGCTGACTGCTCGGCTCAGGTGTAAGAAGCCGGCGCCAGGAGGGTCGGCTTCAGCTCGGGTCCTGGATCACAAAGGGCTCAGCATCAGCAGCGATCACACAACCAAGGCGTGAATCATTTGAAGAATGAACACAGAATTATCATTTCCTCCACTTTATCACCATGGATCTGTCCGGGCCACACTAACACTGTAGTTTAGGAACCTGAGATGGAGAGCCTGGATTTCAGTCATTAAAAAACAAATTGCACAGTCCCTCTACATGTGCTTTATCTCCAGGAGATTTTCATACACATGGCAAATACAAAATACGCTTTGTGAATGCTTGAGTTCTTAAGCCTTGTAGCCACTACTAATGGAAGGTGAGATACGTTTCTAAAAAGCAAACATTCCATCACAGATGAACTCTGGCAATGTGTGTGTGTGTGTGTGTGTGTGTGTGTGTGTTGAGACAAATCTCACTATTTAGGCTGCCTTGAACTCACAGCAATCTTCCTGCCTCAGCCTCCCTAGTGCTAGGGTTATAGGTGTGTGCCATCAACCTGACTGACAAACCGTGAAGTCCCTTCTTGCTGAAGAAAAGCCCCAGGACCTTCCTGACACTGGTCGTATCCGAGCTTCTACTTCCTCCCCTACATTTTGATCACCACGTCGCAGAACACTCAGCACACCCTAAATAGCAGAGCTGGAACTCGTACAATGAGAGACGCGAGCCTGTTTCTTGGCTCTCAAGCCAAACAAGCAGTGGCCAACGCCCATAAACCTTCACAGGGCGTCCTCTTTACTCTACCTCAGTACGCATCTGTCCCAGAAGCATGTTACTTTTTTTTCAACAATTAGTTTTTAAAATAACTTTTGCAGTGAGGCCCTTCCTGTAATACTAAAACTTAGGAGGCTGGGGCAGGAGGATTGCAATGAGTCCAAAGCCAGCCTGGGCTACACAGGGAGACCCTGCTTCAAAAAACAAAGCAAAACAAAAAACAAATGTATGGGGAGGTAATACCCACGACTTGGGTATTATTATTCTGTGTTCATTCTTCAAGTCGGTTTCACACGACTGTCACACATACATAAACTCATGCAGAATTTTCTGGAAGGACAGTTAAGAAAGTGGCTACAGTAAATAGTTCTGAGGAAAAGAATGAGGGATCTGTGGCTCTAGGTGACCCACATATTTTGGGACTTTTACCATACACACACATTACTTTTTCCATTGAAACATAGTCATTTCTTACGGCGCCCACTGGAGCCGTCTGTTTTATAGTCTTTTTCTGCCTGAAACACAGAGGTAGGAAGCGGAGCGATCACTTCCTTGGGTGGCACTCGTCCAGCATCACAGAGCCCTCACTGACAGAGAAGCCCCAGAGCAGAGGAACAGCTGACAGGCCGGGTGCGATGCGTACCGAGAGGAAGTCAGGGACAGGACAGGGCAGGGTAGGAAGACTGTAGGGCCGGACGGCAGCCGCCACATCGAAGCAGGTTCGGGGCAACTACGCCACCATGCTAAATCAGCACGCTTCAGGTCTGATGTCAGAAAAACAGAAAACACCTCTTAAATTCTAAAACCCCTTCCCTGCAAGTTTATATTACTGTGTCATACTGCATTATACGCATGAAATTCTATTTTCCAACAGTTCACTGAGTTCAGAAACATGTTACCTGCATTTTGTTATTTCTAATGGACAGGAGGTGCTATGACCACTACTTCAACTTTAAGCTCTCCTTTCAGCACTTCTCTAACCAGCAAGAAGTGAGCCCTAAGTGACTATTTAAATTACGCGGGGTCTCCACCAGCTGCAGGATGTCAATGGCCCATGCACTCCGGAAGCACTGTTCTCACAGCTTTTGTAAATCCTTCAATATCCTGTGCACCGAGAGACGCTCACATGGGTCAGGTGAATGCCCAAGCCCTGCAGGAGCATTCGAGCAGGTGAGGGTCTTGGACCTGTTCCTTTGCTAATCTAGGGGCTCCCAGACACACACGTCCCCATGGGTGACAGCCTGGCACCTGAGGCTCTCAGGGAAGCTATTAAAACCTGCAGCGTTGTTGCTGGGAATGTAAACTAGTACAACCACTATGGAAATCAGCATGAAGCTTCCTCAAAGACTAAATCCAGATATACCATTTGATCAGCTGTTCCCCTTCCAGGTACCTTCCCGACAGAGTTAAAGCCATCATATTACAGTGCTACATGCACACCCAAATTTATAGCAGCACAATTCATAAGTGCTATTTTTTTTTTTTTTTTTGGTTTGAGACAGGGTCTTGCTATGAAATACAAGCTGGCCTTGAACTCCACTTATGTAGCCTAGGCTGGTCTCAAACTCAAAGCGATCCTCCTGGCTCAGCCTCCTGAGCGCTGGGATTACAGGAATGCACCGCTACACCCAGCTCTTAACACCTGTATCTTAAAAACAGCCTGGGGCTGGGGATTTAGCTCAGCGGCAAAAGCACCTGCCTGGCAAGCGCAAGGTCGTGAGTTCGGTTCCCGGTACCGGAGAAAAACCAAAAAAAAATAAAAATAAAAATAAAAAAAATAAAAACAGCCTGATGGCCATCAACAAATGAATGGGTAAGGAAAACGCACATACACCACAGAGCGCTACTCTGCCACAAAGAAGGGTAAACCTGAGGCCTTTGCAGGCAAATGGATGCACCGTGAGACCATAATATTAAGTGAAATAATTCAGACACTTAAGTTTAAATATCACATGGTTTCTCTTACATGAGAAACTCAAATATATATGGGGGCAGGCACAAGATGCATAAATAGGAAGTAGAAAGATCTGTTTCAGATGGATGAGGAAAAGAACATGGAGAGGCGGGGAAGGCAGGGACAGGGGATGGGAAGAAAAGAGAGGAGAAAATGATGAACATAGAGCTTTTGCAAACAGGAAAGAGCCCAAGAGTTGGAAGGAGCAGCGGGTGGGGAGAGAGCTAGGGGATTAAAAAGAATTAAAATGTGCTATGTACACGTACCGACTCCCCATGGTAAGCGTATTCATCACGTACCGCACACACGCACCAATAAAAAGGAGAATTACAGGTCTAAAAGGAACCCTGCACTTAGAAGGACCGAGGCAATAAACCGACAACCACCCAGCGTACCCAGCCTGGCTGGCAAGTCACCGACTCAGGAAGTGTCATCTCGGGATGCAGGACGGACAACCTGCACGGAAGTCACACACCAGCAGGGCTGTTGTCTGTTTCGTTCACTAATGTATCCCAAGACCTGTACTGGTGACCAGCACAAAGTCCATCAACTAAAATTTTCTAATGAAGGATAAGACTGAAGAGGCGTAATTAATATGGGTAGCTTCCAGTTTAGAACTGTACAATTGGGAGGCTGAGGCAAGAGGATTGCTGAAAGTGTGAAGCCAGGCTGAGCTACAGAGTGAGCTGGAGCCTGGAATACATAGCAGGACCCTGTCTCAAAAACAAAACAAGCTGGGCGTGGTGGCACAGGCCCGTAATCCCAGCCTTTGTGAGGCTCAGGCAGAAGGATTGCTGAGAGTTCAAGACCAGCCTGAACTACTGAACTACATATCAACACGCTGCCTAAAAAAAACCCTCCCAACCCCCTCTTTTTCTGGGGGGCGGTGTTTGTTTATCTGGGTACTAGTTAGGGTTGCTGCATACATCTC
Organism: Chinchilla lanigera; assembly: GCF_000276665.1. Classification (NCBI taxonomy): domain Eukaryota; kingdom Metazoa; phylum Chordata; class Mammalia; order Rodentia; family Chinchillidae; genus Chinchilla; species Chinchilla lanigera. The sequence goes on from NW_004955423.1 coordinate 15,177,722, forward strand.
AGCAAACTCCTGGGCTATTCCTGTAATCCCAGCCTTCTGGGAGGCTGAAGTAGGAGGGTCAAAAGTTATATCCCAGCCTGGGTATTCTGACAATTTAGCAATTTAGCAAGAACCTGTCTCAAAAAATAAACAGGGCTGAGACATCGCTCAGGGTGGAAGCCTTGGGTTCAATCCTCTGTTCTGATGCCTCAGAAAACCTTTATGCGAAAGATACACAAATCTGTGTACTGAATTTGGGAGGATTACTTTACTCAATTGATTTTTTCTTTCTTTTTCTGTGAGTCCGTGTGTGTAGTACATAATGTCCACATTCCTCCTGGGGAGTTGGTACCTGTATGTAACACATCTCCAAGGATGTTCCAGGTAGACCCTAGCAGCTACATCAGTAAAACAGACAGAAATTCTCACCGTTCTGGAGGTTATATTCTAGAGGTGGATAGGTGGGTGGGGACGCAGGCAATACACAAAGTCAGGGATCTCCCCGGCTGTTAGTTTGCACAGGCTAGGAGCCGGCGCTGTCGGTCCAGACGCGAGATCGAGTCAGCCTCACCAGGACCCTCAGAGCAGAACTGCAGGGCAGGGTCTGGAGAAAGAGGCTCGGACGCCCGAGGGACAGCGGGGGCCGGGGTGGCCATGGTAGAAGAGACATGGTGACACTGCAGAGGGAACAGGGCCCCGAAGTCCAGCAAGGATTTGGCTTTTGTTCCCAGCGAGATGAGAAAGACAGGGAGGTTCCGAGCAGAGAACCAGCTGAAAACAGCATCTCAGTGGAGTCAGCAGCGCTGGACCCAGGTGTCCACAACCGCACTCAGGAGAAACTGGGGAGAGGGCAGGCAGAGGGGACAGCGACTGCGAGCGCCCAGAGAAGGTGACATGGGAGGGGCGCTGCTATGGTTTGTGTCTCGATGTCCCCCAAAGCCTCACCGAGTCCTAGGGTTTTTTTCAGAGGGGGCTGAATCTAGACTGTGACTGATTTGTAGTGCAGTGCTGGGATTCGTAGTAGGGTGCTGGGACTAAGGCTGGGTGACTGCTGCATTGGTCCACTGACGGGATGGGAACCGCCCTAATCCTGGTAGACTGGATACAGTTTAAGAGACAGAAAGAGGTTTGTTTCGCTGTCAGCCAACTATGGACCAAAAGCTCTGCAAACCTTTCCTCCTTAACTTTGGGCGTTGGGTATTTTGTCTCGGCAACAAAAGGAAAGGAACTAAGACAGGCACCAGGACGTGGAGGGAGTGGGGAGGCAGAGCGGGGGGAGGGGAAAGGAGGAGGCTGCCACGCGAATCTGCGCCAGCTCCCCAGCGGGAGCGTAGGCCTATGTAAGGCAAACAGGTACTAATCAGAATAAAGATAGTTGATTGGTTTTAAGAGAAATAATAGCATGCTTGTGAGTACAGGGCATTAAGCTTTAAAAATTACATTTCTTCCTATGCACAGTGATGGGTGCCTGGCATCCCAGCTACTCAGGAGGCTGAAGCAGGAGGATCACCCGGGCCCAGGAATTCAAGGCCAGCCTACATAACATAGTGAGACCCTGTCTCAAAACAACAACAGCAACAGCAACAAATAACAACACCTGCTTTTTCTATTTCCCAACTGCAATGCTTAAAATATATACTTTATATGGCAAGAGAGAGAATGAATCACTGAAATGATTCATTTATTCATTCAGTAAACTATTTGCTATCTATTACCACACACGAACTGATACAGGTAGAACATTTCTAATCCAAAATTTATTTTTTTTCTAATCCAAAATTTAAAATTCTCCAAAATCTAAAACTTTTTTTTGAGACAGGGTCTCACTATGTAGCCCAGGCTGGCCTTCAACTCACAGTAATCCTCCTGTCTCAGCCTCCCGAGTGCTGGGATCACAGGTACGCACCACCATGCCCAGCAATCGAAAACGTTTTGAGTCCTGACATAATATCACAAAAAACAAATTCCACACCTGACCCCATATGGGGAGTGGCAGTCAAAATCCAGGCCTCTGAAAAACTTATCTTCTGGCTACATGAATAAGGTACATATAAAACCTAAAGGAATTTTGTGTTTGTATCTGAGCGTCACCTCCAAGACATGTCATTGTTTATCTGCAAATGTTTCAAAGTCAGGAAAAATGTGAAATCCAACACATTTCTGGTCCCAAGCACACTGGACCTGTGATAGTCAAAGGAAGTAATTACTTCAGAGGAAATAAATGCTGAAACAAATAAAAACAGTCTGAGTTTCTTTTTTTTTTTTCTTTTTTTTTTTGAGTTTCTAGTCTCTGCGCCTGAAAACTCCCAATTTCTTCAGAAAGTTTTCAGATCCACTCTTCCTACACTCTTTTCTTACATTAAATATTTGAGTTTGGACATATCACGGCCCAGACGCCTTGCCAAGCAATTACAGCAGTCACATATTCAAAAGGCCTCTTCAACAAAATTTACGACTCTGCTCGAGATCTCAAAGCTATAGTCGAAAATGACTCAACTTTTTACATAAGCTCAAGGTTTTAAAAGATGGTATTCAATTTTCTGGAAAAGTATCCCTGCACTGGCATCATGAGCTAACTGCTTTTTTTTTTCAGGGAAATTAATTTACTTTCTTTTTCTTTTCACTAAATTGCTCATTTAGTTGTTTCGGAAAAAAAGACATCAAATACAAGGGCTTCTTGCATAATTGGCCATCTGTTTCAATGTAACAATTCTCTTTTTTGTTGTGGATTTTTTTTTTTTTGTAGGTTTGGGTTTTTTTTATTTGAAATAGGGTCTCACTATGTAGTTCAGGCTGGGCTTGAACTCACTATGTAGCCCAGGCTGGCCTCAGACTCACCACAATTCTCCTGCCTCAGCTTCTCGAGTGCTGGGATTACAGGTATGTGTCACCAGGCCTGGCTTTTTTTTTTTTTTTTTTTTTTTGCCTCAAACTCCTGCCTCAGCCTCCCAAATGCAGGGATTACAGACATGTTTTTCACACCCAGCTATCAAATCTTCAATGGTCTGAGGCTTGACTTCCTCCTTCAGGGACCATGAAATAGCTAAAATCCAAACTGTCAGTTTCACCACGGCATCTTTTTGGAGGCGATACATATTTTTTGTGGTTTATTAGAAAAACCATTTGTTTAAAAAGAAATGTCTCCAAAGCTGGGTGTGGTGGTGCAAACCTATAATCCCAGCATTCAGGAAGCTGAGCCGGGAGGATCCCTGCAAATCTGAGGCCAGCTGTGCTACATAGTAAGTTCAAAGCCAGCCTGTGTTACATCAAGAAACCCTGTCTCAAAACAAAAACAAAAACAAACCTCAGCTCTGCAAACCTACGACCCAGTGATTCTGGGCAGGCGGCTTTTTTTCCCAAGGCTTCACTTAGCCCACCTACAAAAGGAAGAGTCCTGGTAGGGATGGAGCAAGCATGCTGCCAACCATACCTGGCAGGGTTGTGGGCACATTATGGGCCCCAGAAGTCCACCTGAATCTGCTCCATCTCACAGCAACTCCTTCGCCGTTTCCTGGTGAAGAGTGTGGTTCCCATAGGATGCTATTTATATCCCTACAGCCAGCTCTGGGACAAAGGCAGGGCTCTGAGTTAGCTTGAGAGTCAGCCATCCATCCGTTCAGTCCTCATTGGAGAAATCTTCACTCCCCTATGTTCTGGCATTGCAGAAACTGCTTGCCCCTTCATTCCCCTCGCTGGGAGAACGGGGCAGGGGATGCAGTCTCCCCGTGTGAACTGGGTTTGAACGTCTAACTTTCCTTTCAAAGTCCATTACTGAGACACTGAAGACATACTATGTAAGGATGACCCACGCTTTATCCAGCAGACATTTATTAACTGTTTCCAGCCCAGATAGAAAACTCGTACCGATGTTGGTTATATGCACAACTGTGCTAGGAACATACATCAAGGCTATAAAAACTATTTATAACTTTAATGCTGCGCGTCAAAACACCTGACTTCATTATCTTGGAATTTTATCTTGCAAGTCAGCGCGTGGAAACTGAAAACACTGAATGTGACTGCCAAGACATTACTAAGAGACTGTAGGAAGCAACATACTTCATAGAATTTGCGAGGTTGGGTGGGTAGGGCTTTGGGTTTAAATCCAGACCCGTGCCCATTTGCTCTGTGCAATTTTGTTTCTTGGGTTTTGGTTTTGTTTTTTTGTCTTTTTGAGACAGGGTCTCACTATGCAATTCAGGCTGGCCTTGAGCTCACTCTGTAGCCCAGGCTGGTCTCAAACTTGCAACGATCCTCCTGCCTCAGCCTCCCAAGTGCTGGGATTACACGCGTGCACCACCAAGCCCAGATTGGGGTTTTGCTTTGTTTCCTTTCCTATGTATAATTTTGGAAGATTTCTGAACCCCAAAGCCTCAGTGACCTGTCTGTGAAGCAAAGATATTAATAATAATACTTTCTTCTTGGGGATTAAGTGGATGTAATAAAATCATGTCTCAGAATAATGTCATATTTAATGATGGGGAAACCTGCTAAGATAAAGAAACCAAAACCCCAGTGTGTGGTCACAGGACAGACACTGAGGGTTGTCAGCTAAGTATGCTAGTAAGCTCGCCAGCATAGAAAGCCAAAGGCCCAAGTTTGAAGGCCAGCCGTGCTTCCTTCTTGCAAGCTTCCGCAAAAACACTGGCCAAGGCTTGGTCTCTTTGCACCTCAGCCCTTCATTTAACTGTTAGGCGTTAATAATATTAATTACAATTTATTAAGCACGAGGCGCACACCCGGCAATCTGTTAGCTTTCTGTACCAACTCCAGTCTTCACAGGGGACAGCCTCATCTTTCTCCCGGGCTGAAGCCAGGTCATTAAACTTGTTTAAAGCCATGCAGCTACTGTATACACGGTAGAACTTGGATCCACATTGGATCACATTGGATCTACATACAAGTTTATCTTCATTCAAGTTTATCCACATTCGTTTATTCATGAATCATCTACCTTACTTCGAGAAGATCAGAAGTACTTATTCCTTCAAAAGTGCTTTTCTAATTGAAAAAAAAAAGTGCTTTTTTTAATTGAAAAGTTCTATACAAACAAAGCATTGTTGCAACTATCCTATGTCAAAAAATAACACACAAAATGAGTCTGTGATTCGCTCTTTAGTGCCTGGAATCGCTGAAAAAACAAGCAGTTACACTTTAAGCTCTCTTTCATCTCTTTTTGGAGTTTTGCCCTGACCTCAATTTCACTTTAACAAACCTGATAAACAACTAATTTTTAAAAACTAAAAACACAGACATGCAGATGCCACTCTACCACTCAAAGGCCGCTCTTCAGTCCCAGGAATCCAGGACACAAAATCCCGGGCTTTTCCTTGAACTGGGGACAAAATAGTTTTCTGGCTTAGGGGTTTTTTTGGGGGGGGGGGCACCGGGAATCGAACTCAGGACCTTGCTCTTGCCAGGCAGGCGCTTGTACCACTGAGCTATATCCCTGGCCCGATAAAACAGTTTTTTGAGTGAAATTCTCTCACCTGCATTTGCCTTCAGATCTCCTGAGTGACCATAAAATGGTCGCACAAGACTCCTCATAAACCTGCGCTGGGCGATCACACCCATGTCAAACTCCAACTCCAGGCACGCAATCTGACCTCTTTCTCAGTCTTTCTCTCTCAAGGATAGGATGTAAATGTTACAGCTGATCTCAAAAGTGCTAACTAGTCCTTTTTTTTTTTTTTTTTTTTTTTGAGACAGGGTCTCGCTATGCAGTTCAGGCTGGGCTTGAGCTCACTCTGTAGCCCAGGCTGGTCTCCAACTCTCAACGATCCTCCTGCCTCAGCCTCCCGAGTGGCCATGTTCTTTAAAATATCTTCCCTTGGATTAACAGCTCAACTCTCTAAACTCCTAGGAAACGCTCCCAAAAGGCTTCTGCTGTCGGGCTGGCAAGGAAGGCGCCGGTGACCCCGGAGGACGCGGACGGGTGAGGTCCAGGCAGCACGGGGAGCTCGCTCGTCGCCCAGCCCGAGCCGGCTCGGAAGCCGCGCGCGGACGGCTGCCCCAGAAACGGCCCCGGCCGGACCCCGC
>NW_004955423.1:15184221-15194691 GCF_000276665.1 Chinchilla lanigera
CCCCCGCCCCCGCCTCCCCGGGGAGCGGCCACCTGCCCCGGCCACCTCCTCCCCGCCCCGTCTTCCCCCTGCCGGGGGAGCAGCACCTGCACCTGGGGGTGGGAGGACGCTGGACCCGGGGCCACCTCCCTCTCCTGCGGGTGAACGTCACCCGGCCGCCCAGCCAGCTCCGCAGGAGGGGTCACCTGGACCCCGGGCAGCCACCCTCCTGCCCTCCCTCGGGATGGATCTGCGACGTCCCTGGTCCCCTCCCAGCTCCTGCCCGCTCCTCGTGCTAACGGCTGGGTTTCCGTGCAGGCCGGGGAAGCCGGTGGACACTTGAGACTTCAGCCCTGCGCGAGCCTCCCTGCCCTGGGCCTTCCTGAAATCCGTGTAGCGACTCACACGCCATTGGACCACACGCTTTTTGTGTCCCAAAGGCTGGACCTTTGGAGATGGGGATTCTTTTTCCAGATTTAAAAATATATATATTTTGTTGGTCCGTGTTTGCAGTGCATAATGTTTCCATGCCTCGTGAGGGGTCGGCACATGGACATAACACATCTTAATTCCTTTTACGTTCCCGTCCCTTCTCCCTCTCCCCGCTCTCTCTCTTGGTCTCCTTCCCTTTTGCCAAAGTTCGTTCTCCCTGCTGGAGATGGAGATATAAATAGAGCTCAGCCGGTACCTGCCTTCCCGCACCTACACCCCGCGGGCCCAGCGGAGGGCACAGTCCGGTAACTTTGGGACTGATGCTGGAGGAGAAGAAATAAAAGATGGGAAGAAGAAGCCTAGGAAATAACTGAAAGCTGTGCTTGGACGAAGGATGCAGCTGAGCCTGGCGCGGTGGCTCACGCATGTGATCCTGGTGCTAAGGCTGAGGCAGGAGGGGCGCTGAGAGTTGGAGGTCAGCCTGAGCTACACAGTGAGTTCAAGGCCAACCTGAACTACATAGTGAGAATTTCTCTCAAAAAAAGAAAGGCCGGGGATGTAGCCCGGCAGCACAACGCCTGCCCGGCAAGTGCAAGGCCCTGAGTTCGATTCCCAGTGAGAGAGAGCAAGCCAGAAAAAGAGAAGGGGAGGGAGAGAGGGGGAGAGGGAGAGAGAGAGAAGAGGGAGAGGAAGGGAAAGGAGGAGGGTGGTGGAGGGGGGAAGGAGGAAGACGAGGGAGGGAAAGAGTTGAAAAAGTAAAGGGGAGGAACCTGATCCAAAGATAGAGAATTCAGAGAACACTTCAATTATTCATCTTTTTTAAAAAAGCATTTTATCTTTAAAAAAATTAATAAAATATAAATAAATAATCTAGACCACAAAAAAAAAAAGCCTGGGCCCAACCTGTGAAGGGGCTCAGCTCTCTTCTGGGGACGGGGTCACCTTTTCCCAGGTCTCTGCCTCGCAGGAGAAGCATAAATGTTCGCAGTTCCCGGACATACGTGGCTCTCCCCTGCAGTATCTCGAGTGTATACCTTTTAGTTTCTGCCAAGAAAACCTTAATTGTGCCTCTTGCTGAGCGTTCTGCGAGGGCATCAGCGAACCTGCAAACGTATTCCACAAAAAGGGTGGGTTAGGTTGCTGTTCTCAGCTCTCTGAACCTCTTGGGACCTTGTCATGGTCATGTTACGGGATTCTGGGGTTCTGTAGCCTCTGTCCAGGTTTGTGGTGTCCTGAAGAGAGAATTGGACAAGACAGGTGAAGAGGTAGGGCAGTTCTGCGTTTATAGAAGGTAGGAAATTATGTACACTCTGCAAAGTGAGAAGCAGCCCTTGAGACAAAGGGATCGCAGTGGCCAAGGAGATAGATGACTGGTCTTTTGGAGCCTTCATCTTCCAGACTGACGTCAGAACTAGGCCGACCAATCAAAAACCTGTGAGATTTTGCACCAGAAAAAATTGAAGATAGCACTTCCTGATGGGTCCCAGGTTGAAGACCTGGAGACTGTTCTGGCCTATGATCTCCTGATTGACGGGTCACGCCCCCTTGCCCCAATCTCCAGCCTCAGTCCCATCGCAAACACCCTCAGCACTGCTCAGGACTCCTTCTTCCTGGGCAGCTTCCTCTCCCAAGTGTCCAGCACTCCCCCTGGCCACCCATTGTGCCAAGTCACTTGTGCCACCCTGGCCATCTCTCACTAGGGAGGAACGTGCCTCCTTTCCTACGGGGACATTGAGACCTTTCCCTGTGAGGTGAGCACCCAGAGTTCCCACCACAGTCTGCATGCAGCTCCTCCATCCACCTCAGGAGAAATCCTTCATTTAGCCCTAGAGCTCATCGGTCCACTCCCGAAAGATCTCTGGTTTTGTTTTGGTTTCGTACTTTTGTTTTTTGTTTTACTGAGACAGTGTCTCACTATGTAGCCTGGGCTAGCCTCAAATTTATGAAGATCCTCCTGCCTCAGCCCCCCTGATTGTGGATCACAGGCGAACAACACCCCACCAGGCAGGATCTCTATTTTTAAACCACCTATTATTGACTCTTCTTCCCCTCCCAGCTGGTGCCCCAGATGGTCAACATTATTCTGTTATTTCCAAGTCCTCCACGCTCATTCATGACCTCTGGCTTTTTTTTTCTCCACAACAAAGCAAGTCTTGTACTGTTAGCTGCACCTCCTTGCTTCTCCTTTGCTTTTGATCTCCATGTGATCAGACTTTGCTCTCACACTCCACTGAAATTGTGCTTGCTAGAAACAGTGCCTCTTTTTTTCTTTTTCTTTTTTTTTAACTTGCTGAACCCAGGGCCTTTGCACTGAGCTATACAGCCCCAGTCCTTTTTTATTTTGAGACATGTTCTCCTTAAGTTGTTAAATTGCCCAAGCTAGGATTGCATTTGCAGTCCTCTTGCCTAAACATCCCAGAGTGCTGGGATTTACAGGCATTTACCACCACGCTCAGTTTACACAGCACTCAATAATCCCCAGGTACATAAGACTGGATCCAGCAGGCCTACCCCTTACTTTTCTACCGTAAATTTGTACTGTGCATAATAATAGCCAGCTATGCATTTCAGTATCTTTCTCTGAGGGATACAGGAAGTGATCTATGTCTTTATCCACTTGGTATGTTGAACAGCAAGGTGTGTGCACATGTGCAAAAGCAGCACCCACCTTATGCTCAAACTGGTTTTGTGAATGTTTACCTGAGCATCACAGAGGGTCCAGTAGACCCCACAGACCACTCCAGGATTTGTCTTGAAAAAAAGTTTCCTTTTAACTTTTCTGGTACAAGTAGCCCAATTCAGTACAATGGTACATGAAAAACAGATTTGTAAGTTTTGGAGAAGGTCAAAAGTGAATCATCAGGCCAGGTGTGGTGGCATGCACCTGTAATCCCAGCACTCGCCAGTTCAAGACCAGCCTCAGCTACAAAGTGAGCTCAAGCCTAGCCTGAACTGCATAGTGAGACTCTGTCTCAAAAAGACCAAAAAAAAAAAAAAAAAGGAATCAGATTACCCATGCACGGATAATGAAGATGATCCATTATGGTAAAATACATGCTTTCATAACAAAAGAGTGGTATGGGTGGTTGATGATGATGGTGATGACTTTGACACTGCTCATGAGAGCCAAAGTTCCTGTGACAGTGAAATGGAACAAGAATCAACTGATACAGATACAGGGACTGCAGACCCCCTTGATTCAGATGACAAAGAAAACAGCAATGTGAGTACATATTCGACCAGTTGAAATGTTGTAAAATGGCCACGCAACCAAATGGAATGATCCAATGTTAGAACTAGGTCCAAAAATATAGTGAGGGTCTTGGCAGAGGTGAAAGGTATCGGAAAGAATGCCAGGACTGCCATTCAGTGTTGGAAATCAAAACAGACAAAATGCTACAAGATGCTGTGAAATACACAACACTGATATGCAAGTAAAACATTCTGTATGCACCAATAGCCATATTCAACATTGTATTTACTATGACACCTCACAGCTAAACTGAATGTATTCATAGGTCTGCTGTACTTAGCAGGGATTTCTCATGGTGATGGCAGGAATATAAAAGACTTGTGGAAAACAATGGGTCAAAATATAGCATAAAAATTTATACTATTGTAGATGCAAAAACTTATTATGCTTTCAATTTAGACATTTATCCTAACACTCAGTCTTAGGTCCCTATTCATATGACAATAAACTAAGTGATGTTGTAAACAGACATGTTGCCCCATCTCCCAAACTAATTGGGTGTGATATTCAACAGTTGGTTTACCAAGTGCTAATCGATGTTACATTTGCTAACAGAGCATCAGTTGACCACTGTAGAAACTATACACAGGAACAAAGCAGAAATTCCAAAAGAAATGTTGCAATTTCAAAACACAGAATTGTATAGTAAAAATATTTGGATTTCATAAAGATATAACATTGGCCTCATATATAGCAAAGAAAAATAAAGTGGTACTGCTGTCAAAATTGCACCATGATGGAAATTTTGAGAGGGCAGGCTGGGAATTTAGCTCAGCAGCACAGCGCCTGCCTGGCAAGCGCAAGGTTGTGAGTTTGATTCCCAGTACTGAAAAAACAAAAACAAAACAAAACCATTAGGTCAAAATTTTGATAGGGAAACCTCAACAAAACAAAGCCTGAGATGAAAACTTTCTACAACAAAACTAAAGGTGGAGTAGATGTTGTTGATGAGTTATGCAGCAACTGTGATGTCACTTGAAACACAAAACATTGGCCTGTGGTTGTATTTTACTCGATCCTAAACATGTATGGCATAAATAGTGTGACAGTTTACCAAAAAAAAAAAAAAAAGTAGAAAATATAGCAGGAATTTTCTTAGAGGATTGGGACTGCAGCTCGTAAGAGATCATTTACATTGGAGGAAAAATAAAATGTTTTTGCCCAGGGAACTATGAGCTGACAGGTGAACAGGCAGGGGCAGCATCACAAAGACCTACTGTGACAACAGAAAAAAAAGGTGTCAACTGTGCCCTACAAGAAAGTACAGGAAAACAACACATATGTGCTGTCAGTGTAAGCAATACTTATGTGTGGAACATACAGTAGTCAGGTGTGAAGACTGCCTTGGGTGTGACAGTTGAAGAAAAGCCTATTTTTGTGGTAGAGTTCTACTACTATTTTCATTGTGGTTCACATAGGAATTTATTTATGGTGTTATCTTTTAGGTCTTCCAAGCAAGTACACAGTTGAAGTGAAAATGTTTGGTTTTGTTTGTTTGTTTGTTTTGTCTTTTTTGAGACAGGGTCTCACTATGCAGTTCAGGCTGGCCTTGAGCTCACTTTGTAGCCCAGGCTGGTCTTCAGCTTGCAACAATCTTCCTGCCTCAGCTTCCCAAGTGCTGGGATTATAGGCATGTGCCACCACGTCCAGCTTGTTTTTTGGTTTTTTGGTTTTTTGTTTGTTTGTTTTTTTAACTGCCAGTGCTTTTTTTTGTTTGTTTGTTTTCCGGTACCGGGGATTGAGCTCACGACCTTGCACTTGCTGGGCAGGCACCGTGCCACTGAGCTAAATCCCCAGCCTGAAGTGAAAATGTTGATGTTTATTCTAAGCGCACAATACAAATTAAGAATTTAATACTTTATTTTATTCATATTTTATGTTCCTATTAACTACATGCTCTATAATATAATAAGAATCTCTTGACAAAACAGCAAGACCACTGAGATGTCAAGTATTCCTACAAAAAAATCAGGAAACCAAAACACATGGCGGTCAGTGTAAGCGATGCGTGTTTGTGGAAGGTACTGTTGTCATGCGTGCAGACTGCCTTAGGTGTGATAACTGAAGCAAAATTTTCTTTGCTATTGGTATTTTCATTGTAATTCATATAAGAATTTATTTGTGTTGGTCTTTTTTTGGGTTTTTTTTGTTTGTTTGTTTGTTTTTGTCTTTTTGAGACAGGGTCTTGCTATGCAATTCAAGCTGGCCTTGAGCTCACTTTGTAGCCCAGGCTGGCCTCGAATTTGCAGCGATCCTCCTGCCTCAGCCTCCCGAGTGCTGGGATTACAGGCATGTGCCACTATGCCCAGCTATGTTGTTTTTCTTTAGACTTAGTACACCAAAAAAAGTCAAGGTTGAAAATTTTGGTGCTTTTTTTGTAAACAATAAGTATTAAAAATTTGATTCTTTTGTGGTATTTCTTTCCTGTTAAGGAAAAAAATTTCCTCACTGTCTAATATAATAAAACTCATAAAAATAAAATTAATAAAGAAATATTCCAAAGAATAAATATGGGCCTGACAGACCCATTTTATGTACCTTGATGACAAAATTAGTCTTATGCCCCCCAAATCACCTAATATAACTAACTTCTCAGCCCAACTTGCACTCCTAAGTGCACCTGACCACACTGACTATTTCATTCTGTAATTGTTCCTGCCTCTTGGCTTCCTTACCCCGACCCCACACGCACCTTCATTTCCTGCGACTCTCCAGGAAGTACATTCGCTGAGGCTACCTCCCGGGCCTGTCATCTCAGGCCATGTGTTCTCTCTGAATGACACATCCACTGTCTTGGTTTTGCAGGCGTTGCTGATCACCAGATCGACAGCTCTATCCCATGGGAAGGGAGTGTGGTAGAGAAAACTCCAATTGAGACCCAACAAAACTGACCTGTCTTTCTCCCAAGTGTATTTTCTTTGCTCTCCGTGTCCCGGCTCAAGTGAGTGAACCCTGTACACTCAGGGGCCTGGGTCAGGCGTCCCTGGGTCACCACACCGAGCTTCTTCCTTCCTACCTCTCCCGATCGGTTCTGTCCTTGGATCCGTGTTTCTTGGTTGAGGTTAGCAGATGTCCTGGGGGAGGAGAGAGGAGTCTGAATTCTTTAGGAGAACTAAAATTTATGTTTTGTGTTTCTGTGACTTCAAAAGAACACTGCACACATTCTGCTTCATGCAAAGCACTCAGTCTGATGCTGCCCCAGGGTCTCAGGCTTGAATTTAACATGGCGCCGTGACTGCTGCAGCAGCAAATGGTATGACTTGGTCTTGGGCTAACGAGAAAAGTAAAGAAAATCTACATAAATAGTGTGTTCCTGTCTCGTGAAAGACAGATTTGCATGAATAAAGAGCTCAGAGAGAGCTGGGAGTGTTGTTACTGAGTTCTGGGGGCTGGGGACTCCACCTAGAGATTCTTCCTAGGTTCTTCCTGTCCTGAACAAAGAATTGGACAAAATTAGTACAATTATTCTGAGTTTTACATTTATTAAGGGCAGGAAAAGAAACATCCTCTGCAGAATGTAGTCCATTTAAATGTAGAAAAAGTAGTGCACTCTACAGGGTGAGAGCTCACCACCCTGAAAGGGAGACCCAGTGGCCAAGAACTTAGTGGCCGCCATCTTTTGTATCCTCCACTCTTCAGACTGACATCAGGTCTAGGCTGTCCTACCAAAAACCAGCTTGAGTTTTCTCAGGAATTGAAGGTAGCACTTATTGATTGGTTCCAGGTGTAGAGCTTGGGTGCATGGCTCCTGGATCTCTGTGACTTGACAGACCATGTGCTTGCCCAGCCATTTTGCCATGCCCTAATCTTCTGGCTCAGTGATACATGCCTGTATTCCCAGCTACTTCAGAGGCTGAGACAGGAGGATGGCAAGTTTGTGGCCAGTCTGGGGGCAAGTTAGCAAGCCTCTGTCTCAAAATAAAAAGGATTGGGAGTGTAACTCAGTAGGAGAGCATTTACCTCCCATCTGTAATGCCTGGGATGCCATCCTCACACCAAACAACAACAAAACCTCAGAGAAGCCTGGTTAAAGAAAAGCAGGAAGAAAAGTGACATCATAAGGTACATGGCAGGTATATTATCAACATATGGGACTGTACAAGGGAACACAGGAGAACGTAATGTTAAGAAAGAATACTTTTGAGCTGTGTCAAAATAGCAAAAGAAGAGGATGAAAGTATTAGCAAGGGTAGTAAGTTTGAAATCTTTTCAATTTCTAAGTCTTATTTTTCCTTGTTTGGTAAAAGTGAAAGTCTTCCGCAAGACCTACAGCAAGTTTACCTTGATGTAATACCTCACTGTAGAAACCAGCTGTATGGAGGGATCACAGCAGGAGACAAACGGTTCACTGAAGTTAAGGTATTTTGTGATGATTTAATAAAAGGATTGGAAGCCATGCATGGTGGTGTGTACCTATAATCCCAGCACTCGGGAGACAGCGGCAGGAGGATCACTGCAAGCTTGAGCTACATAGTTCAAGGCCAGCCTGGAATAGCAAGACACTGTCTCAGAAAAAGAGGAAGAGGAAGAAAAAAGGAGAATAGAAAGTTCTATGGAGAGAAGAGAATCACCTTCAAAGGAGCTGTGGAATATGGCTTGAGGGACATCAAACCGGAGACAATCAAGAAGGAAAGTGCTTGGAGAAATAAGTAGCCTGCCCATTATTACCCATATTCCTGCACTGTCCTCCTTCAGTTTCACAGCGTCTTAGGTGCTCAGTCCACGGGGCCAGGAGCCATGGCCATCCAGAGCTCATGCCCTCCTTCCTGGTCCAAGTTGTGGGTAGCCAGGTTCCGGCTTTCCCTGCCCACGTGGTCCCCAGCCTGCTCCCGGAGTCTGCATAGCTTTCCCAGTCACCAGGCAGCTAGCACCCCTGTGCCAGCCTTCAGGGCAAAGTAGAGAGAGGTGCTCAAGGGACAGAGCAGTGTAGGAAAAGACAGGGCTGGGCTGCAGGGCCCCAGAGACCCCTTTCTGCCATGTCCGTCTTCCAGCATGGAACTCTGATGAACTGGAGAACTCTTAAAAGTGAATTCAGGCTGTGTGTGCTGCCACACACCTGTAATTCCAGCACTCAGGAGACTGAAGCAGGAGGATTGCCATGGGTAAGGTTGAACGATTAATTCAACTTTAGAATTTTTTAAATGACTCACTTGTATGTGACTTTATAGTTGATACTTTAATACTCTTAGAAACACCAAATGCTAGTGAATGGAAATATTGTACATTAACAACCTGGGTTGAACTCGTACGTTTAGGTGTAAAAGAAAGACCTAACACTTTTAGGTCTTTCTGAACTACATAGTGTGATCCTGTCTCAAAAAACACAAAACAAACAACAACAATAACGAAAAATATAACGAAAAATCCGTTCTTTACAACAAAGCTTGGTATTGGCATATATACTGACTTTTTTCATACATGGTAAGTTGTTACATCTAACCAGAAAGTTTCTGGATGGTAGAAACCATATCCTGTTCCTCTTTGGGACCCTGTTGGGATTCTTGCATAGTGGTGTATGTGTAATGAGTATCAGTAAGTCTGATTAAATTAGATTGACCTCTACTACTACCTATGAGAATGAATTAAATACAATTAATCAAAAACACTGGGCTAGGGTAAAGCCCAGTGGTAGAGCACTTGCCTAGCTTGCATGAGGCCCTGGGTTCAAGCCCCAGCACTGTGGCAAAAAAAAAGTGTTGGCTGTCTTTTACACCTACACTTAGGAGTTCAACCCAGGTTGTTAATGTATAATATTTGCATTCACTAGCATGTGGTGTTTCTAATAGCATTATAGTATCAATTATAAAGTCACATCCAGGTGAGTCATTTTAAAAATTCTAAAATTAACTTAGTAGTTGTCTTAGATATTTCTCTCTTGTTGCTGAGACAAAATACCCAACACCCAAAATGAAGGAAGGAAAGGTTTATTTAGCTTACAGTTAGTGGAGGTTTCAGTCCCTACTTGGCTGGCTCCGAGGCAGAAGATAACAAAGCAACAAGAGCAAAGGGGGGAATGGCAACTGAACAGCAAAGCAGCCAGAGCAAAAGGGAGGAATCGTGCCAGCAGCCTCTTTCCCTCCCTTACATTGTAAACAGGCTACCCCCACCTAAGGGGCATGTAGATCTCACATAATCTCTATGCCCTTCTCTTTTACAGGCTCAAGGATGTATACAAAGTAAGCACCCTGGCTTCCTGCTGAGTCACTTAGCCAAACTTCTAGACTCCCCAAGTTGACACATGTATCAACCATAACACTCCACCCCTTGTCAACTTGGCAACCAGATACATTTCTTTAAACCAGTTTCCAGGTACAAAGACATTATATTACATTAGAACCATAACATTTTACCCCCTAAAGACTCATGCACATCCCTTTATGTAAAAGGCATTTAGTCCATCTGCAAGAGTGCTAAAGTCCTAACAGTTGCAGCACTGCTGAAGAATCCAAGTCCCAAGCCTCCTCTGAGATAGATGTAATGCAAACTCTTAGCTGTGAGCCCCTGTATAAATGAAAAGTTAAACACTTTTAACATTTAATGGCACAAAATAAGCAGTACCATTCCAAAAGGTACAAACGGGGATACAGAGCATGGGGACCAAAGTAGGTCCAAAATCCAGCAGGGCTAATGTTATGTCCTGTAGTTCCATGTCCAGCATCTGAAGCGATCTGTGGCACATTGTGAGCCCCACAGGGCTTGTATGAGTCCACCCCCATGGCACTTCTGGTGGCTACAGCTTTTATGACTTTTTTCTTAGGTCTGCTTTGCTCTCTCCTTGCAAGTTTTCTTAGATGATCTACGGTCCT
>NW_004955423.1:15196083-15197467 GCF_000276665.1 Chinchilla lanigera
TTTACAAGAAAACACTTAGGCCAGGTGTGCTGGTGCATGTCTATAATCTCAGCATTTGGGAGGAGGCAGGAGGATTGCAGTGAGTTCAAGGCCAGCCTGAGCTACATAGAGAGATCTTTTCTAAAAAGCAAAGTGAAACAAGACAAAAACAAAATCACAAACACACATAGCCATCAAATGAATCGTAAAATGGATTTTCTAACGTTCTTCCCAGCAAGTGCCACTGTGATTACAAGGTGTGACATTACAGACGCTGAAGAAACACACCTTGCCCACACTGCTGGTCGCCCTCCAGCCTCTTCTGTAACCAGTAAGCAAATCCTCAGGAGAAAATAAGCAGGGGGGTTGCTAAACCCTGCCCCTTTCCCTCGGGACTAAAGATGGCGTGTTTTAAGAGTTGCATGGCAACAGTGAGCAACTGAAGACGGCAAACAGGGAGGAAATAACTCAGCTGACACTCAGGAAACATCGTTAAAGTAACTGGGAAAGAGAGACACAAAAAGTAGATGCAGCCCCAGCGTGAAGAATGAAGACAGCTACCAGTGAGACTGAACAGGTGCTTCCCGAGCCCAGTGAGCGCCTACCGTGTGCTCTGTACCCTCCAGGCAGCGTCTCATCCACTAACGCCTTGGGAAATTCCCCGGCAGGAAGTCCAAAGTACCGTGAGCCTCCAAGGCTGTGGTAAATCAAACACCAAAGAAGCAAGAACAAATGTGAACAGTAATTTAACCATCACATACATACAGAGAAGCTGCATGGGGCTTGGAGAGCAGCAAACTCAAAAGGTCTCATATTTTTGTTGTGTTTTGCTTTGTTTTTGAGACAGGATCTCACTATGGAGAGAGAACTCACTGTGGGGCCTTGAACCCACCGTGTAGCCCAGGCTGGCCTCAAACTCACAGCAATCCTCCTGCCTCAGCCTCCCCAGTGCCAGGATTACAGGGGTGCACCACCACACTCAACTAAAGATCACATGTTTTAATCATTCAAGATCTGTATACAAACTGATCACAATGGGTGATCAAAATAAATGAGTGTTTAAAATTTTAAAATGTATTACAATATGTAATATAACAACCATTGTTAATGTCTTATCATCTTGTTATGAAAATCGGTATCATTTCTGTTTTTGTGTTGTTTTTGTCTTTGTTTTTTTCCTCTTTAAAATTAAAAAATGTATTACAGTCAAAGACACATGGCCACTAACCCCTTCAAAATACTTCCTCTCGCTGGGTGTGGTGGCACACGCCTGTAATCCCAGCACTCGGGAGGCTGAGGCAGGAGGATCATCACGAGTTCAAGACCAGACTGGGCTACAAAGTGAGCTCGCAGTCAGCCTGAACTGCATAGCGAGACCCTGTCTCAAAAAGACAAAAAAAAAAAA
>NW_004955423.1:15198177-15226749 GCF_000276665.1 Chinchilla lanigera
CCAGCACTCTGGAAGGCTAAGGCAGGAACATCACAAGTTTAAGCCCAGTCTGGACAATTTAGTGAGACTCTCTCTCAAAAATAAAAAAGTAGGGGCTGGTGGTTTAGCTCAGCAGCACAGCACCTGCCTGGCAAGCACAAGCTCATGAGTTTGATTCCTCGTACTGGAAAAAAACAACAAAAAAAAAGTAAAAGAATTTTAAAGGGCTGGGGATGTAGTTCAGTGCAAATGTTCTGCATTCAATCCTCTGTACAAAAAGAAAAAAACCTAAAATGTCTGAAAATATTTATTGCAGTGATTTTAAGGCCAAGTACAGTGATGACAAAAAAGAAATGTAATTTTTTAAGGAGAAACAAATATAGTACATTAGAAGTTTTAAAATAATTCCACTATAGGCCAAAAATATGAAATTTGGGGTCAATCCCAGCCCATTTGCTGGGAGAAGATAAAACACTGTCAGCACCTGAGAGTCATTATCTGAGGACAAGGTGATTTCTTCCACTGGTCCATTTTAAACTTGAAATAAATGCACAAGATAGGCTGTCAAATGTGGCCAAGTATTTTTCATTTTGTTCCATTTTTTTGTTGGGAAAATTATAGTAAATCTTACCCAAAAGTACTGTTACATTTGCTAATTAATTTTAGAACAATGAATTTACCCAGTAAGTTTTAAAAATAGAATCTGACCTAAAAACTCACCCCTATAATATATCCTCAGTAATTCAAGATAACAGAATTCAGGTTGTGCTGTAATTTGGTCAGAAGCAGAGCTCTGCGTATCTGCCAAGCGGGATGAAGGGAATGCTGACTTACAGGGGGAACAGCCAACCTGAAAATCCACATGGAATCTCAGTAAGCATCCTGCATTCTACTTTTCTTTCCTAAGTCAAATAAATTGAAAAGGTGAGGGTTTTTTGTTTTTGTTTTTGTTTTTAAGGAAAAAATCATGTTGGGCATGGTGGTGCATGCCTGTAATCCCAGCATTCAGGAGGCTGAGACAGGAGGACTGCTGCAAATTCAGTGCCAGCCTGGGCTACATAGTGAGTTCAAGAACAGCCCAGAATACATAGCAAGACTCTTGTCTCAAAAACAATACAGCAACAATATCAAATTCAGAAATCAGAACATTCTATTCCAACCACTTTGGATTAGGAAAAATTGGTTTAAACAGTGAGTACTAGTTATAAGAAAAATGTTAAAAACACTTGCAATCCAGTCATTTAAAAATATAATAGGAAATTTCAACAATTGATACGCTAATCACATTTTTATCTGTTCATCAAATCAAGTCTGGAAATACAGTTACTTGGCAAATGAGTTTTTCAAGTTATAAACTAAACTGGAAAATAATCAATCTATATTCATGATACATTGTATTTAATACTTCTTTGATTCAGAACATTCTACTCTCAAATTGTTCCAGTTCACTATGTTATAAAACATTTTGTATTATCTGCCTTCTTGGGCACTCTTCTTAAGAAAAAGGGTTTAGAAATCCATGAAACATTTACTATTTATTTAGCAAAAATTCAATCCAACAAACACTAATAGAAAAATTGTTTTGTATCGGGAATGATGTAGATTCAAGGAAAGAAAAACCAACTTTCATGGGGTATGGTGGCACACACCCATCAACCCAGCACTCTGGGAGGCTGAGGCAAGAGGACTCACAAATTGAACAATTCAGCAAATTAGCCAGACCCTGTCTCAATGTTGTATCTCAATGTAAAGTCCCAGGGTTCAATTTCAACTATAGACACCCCTCTCCCCCACTAAAAAACAGTCATCTTTCAAGAATGTCTCCTTTATACAAGGCAGATTGTAAGAAGCTCTACAAGAAAATAAACAGGATAAGGAAAATATTGGATCTGACCAAAGAAATCATGGATGTTTCACATGTGAACTAAAGTCAAGTGAGAACTGCACGAAGAGAAATACTGCAGGGCATTCTTTCTTTCTTTCTTTCTTTCTTTTTTTTTTTTTCCATGTTGTTATTGGCTTTATTTTTTTTTTATTTTAAAGATAAAAGGAGGGAAACATTAACAGACATACAACATTTTACAACATATCACAAGCACAATACAGACAATACAGAGTTACAAACAAAGTGGTAGGGAATTAACAATGGTGGTTGTATTATATATTGATATCTTCAAAGTGAACCGCTGAAGAGTAAAGGGCTTCCGGGATGTGGGAAAAGAGAAGGGAAAGAAGGAGAAATTCTGTATGTACGTATATACAGGATAGATAACATGGTTGTTCTTCTGTCTTCTATTTCTATGCTGAAAGAAACTGTCAATGAGTCTTTGGTTGACCAGTATGGCATTCTTTCTTTCTACGGAGGCAAAATGTAAGTAGAAGTTGATGGCTTATTTTGCAAATGGGTGTGGAGTTGTTTTTTGCTGTTTTGTTTTGTTGTGTTTTGTTTGTGGGATTAAATCACATATATATCCCCACAAAGAAAGTTTGTTACATTCTCTGCCATTATAGCATTCTCTGCCAGAACTTCAAATGCTTTGAGAAAATCCATGATTTAAAAACTAAAGACAAAGCCAGTCATGTTGGTACACACCTGCAATCCCAGCACTCTGGGAGGTTGAGGCAGGTGGACTATATAATTCAAGCTCAGCCTGGGCAATTTAGCGAGACTTAGGGAGACCTTATCTCAAAATAAAAAAGGCTGGGGATGTAGCTCAGTGTGAAGGTCTTGGGTTGAATCGTCAGTATTGCAAAAACAAATTTTTTTAAACTAAGACAAAATATTTAGGTCTGACGTAAGACATTTCGTGCTGCTGGGCATGGTGACGCAGGCCTATAATCCCATCACTTGGGAGGCTGAGGCAGGAGGATCACTGTGAGTTTGAGGCTAGCCTGGGCTACACAGTGAGATCCTGTCTCAAAACATACAAACAAAGAAAAAGAAGAAGAAAAAAAAGAAAGCAAAAGAAAAGACGATTAATTGATTAAATGTTGTTTTAAAGCCACATTAGTTGCTTTCTAGCACCTCCCACTCTCCTCTGCTCCCTTTTCCCATCCACCAGCCTCTCCTCCACTTGTGAGGGACCTCAGTAAACTTGGGTCTGACTGTTATTTCCTGTTTCAAGCTGCTTACAGCAGCAGTGGCAAAGTGTGCTTCCTCGACCAGCACTGTCGGCATCATCTGCTAACTTTTTTTTTTTTTTTTTTTGGTACGAGGAATCGAACTCAGGACCTTGAGCTTGCCAGGCAGGCGCTGTGCCCCTGAACTGTATGCCTCTGCTAACTTTTCCAGCATGTCAGTCCTCAGGCCCACTGCCAACCCGCTGCCCTAGTCTTGGCGAGGCCCCCAGGTGACTGTGCTGCACCCCAAGGTGTGGGAGCCCCTGGCTTGTGAGGTAAAACACCAATGCCCCGAGACGGGCACGAATACCACGGGTCCCCCGTTTGCTCCTCTGCCTCTCTCCCTGACCCGGTTCTCCATGTAACCCCGGGAAAGGGCCGGCCACTTCCGGGAAAGCGCTTTCCAACTTGGAGGCCTGTGAGGGGCCCTGGTCACTTTTCTGAATTTAGCTCAGGGGAACTAGAAGTACGGTGGCAAACGTAGCTCCGGGGAGCCCCTGACAAACCCCAATTCTGTTAGTCAGCTTTTCGTCTCTGTGACCAAACGCCTGGGAAAGACTGTTTAAAGAGAGAAACGTTCACTGTGGCTCGAAGTTTCAGTGCATGGTCCGCGGCTTTCACTCAGGAGCATCCTGGCGGACGGGCACGGGGAAGGGAAGCACTCACCTCATGGCGACCAGGAAGCAGAGGGTCAGGGAAAGACCCTGAGACAGGCCCACTGCCGATATCCTACCTCCTCCAACTAGGCCCACCCCGAAGTTTCCATTACTCCCAATAACACCACCAAATTATGATTCCCTCACTGTCCAACCACCCCGCGAAGCCCATCAGCCGCCAAGCCTTCAACGCAGGGAGCCTTTCTGGCGGGTATTTTGGATCCCAGTGCTAATAGAAGAAAGGGGTGCGTGCACTTAGAATTTTGGAGCAAGAGCATATCTTTTATGCCTCCCTTTGAGAAGCAGCTCCCCATTTGCTAATGGATTCTGGTAGTGACCAACCTCCTCTGCAAGGGTCACCAAGTGACTCTGCAACCAGAGCTTCCTTTTGTTTTTTTGTTTTTTTTTAGTACCGGGAATCAAACTCAGGACCTTGTGCTTGCCAGGCAAGTGTATTGTGCTGCTGCGCTATCTCCCCCAGCCCCAGGGCTGCTTCTTGGAACTGAGTGATACGTGGTGCAGCGGAATCTCAAGGTTCTCACGCACACACTATGATTAATGGAACGGTGTACCTGCGGTTACATAGAAGCGACAAGCAGGAGACAAGTCCGGGCTGCACAGCAGGCGGGCACAGCCAGCATCAGGCGATTGCTGCCTTTCACCCCACCCATGGGTGACCCTGAAGGACACGGGGACAGACAACCCCTTCTGTGTAGAATTGAGCAGAATCTGCTGTTCATCCTCTTTGCGTGGCACGCTGTGGTCTGGTCTGCCCCTTTGGCCACGCCCTTGCTGCTCGAGCTGCTAAGGTCGATGACGGCTTTAGCCCAGCCGGTGGGTTCAGGGCTTGGAGGAGGTGGACCCCAGGGCACAGAATCCCAGCCACCCCTTGAGCCCGGCAGCTCCTTCGGCTTGCGGCTCGGCTGTCTGTTTGGCAACTCCTTTCCAGGGCTTTTTTTTTTGGTTTTTTTTTTTTTTTTTTTGGTTTTTTTTCTCCGGTACCGGGAACCGAACTCACGACCTTGCGCTTGCCAGGCAGGCGCTTTTGCCGCTGAGCTAAATCCCCAGCCCCTCCTTTCCAGGGCTTTAACTGAAATCCTTAAAGCAGCCCTACTGGGAAAAATAATTTACCAGCCCAAGGGCTTCAGGAAGGGAGGAGGAGGAAGAGTGAATAATCAAGAACTCCTAGTCGGTGCGCTCGCCTTTCACAGCACTTCCTGCCACCCAGGCGCCTGCGATGCTCTTGTTATCAGCATCTGCAGCTTGTTGTGCCACCCCCCGCATTGGCAGGAACCCTGTAAGCAATGTCTGTGCCAGGGTAACGCCCAGAGCTCAGAGCAACTGCCATCCGGTCACCCCAGCGCTCCGACAGCTCCTGCAGTCTCCAAAGGACCCCTCCTTCTTGCTCGATCCACGGGACGCCCACACGGGCCAGCTCGACGCTCCTGCTGCTCCCCTTTGCCACCGGAAACTACCAGCTCTCACACACTCATCAGTCTAAGTCTTGGACTACGATCAGTGGATAAATTCTGACCACTGAGGTCTGCACCTAGGATTCTAAGTCCACGTTCAAAGAGATGACAGTGACGAAGGCAGCTAATATTCATTATTGAGCCAGACAGCGTCATAGTTCCTAACGTCTGCAGAAGGGGTAATAATGCAGTAAATGAAGCCAGGATTTCCTTCTGTGTTCTGAATGGGAAACAAAAGGCAAAAGACTTCTTTATAATAACCACAGAGACCGGCGTGGAGGTGCACGCCTATTATCCCAGCAGTCGGGGAGGCTGAGGCAGGAGGATCACTGTGAGTTTGAGGCCAGCCTGAGCTGTACAGTGAGATCCTGTCTCAAAAACAAACAAACAAAAGAACCCAAGTATAATAGAAGTGCTTACTGGGGATAATGATTTACCTAACAGATCTAATATCTTTCAAATATATTTAATGAACCAAATCAATCAAAAAAGTAACTTTTTTCTTTAAAAAGCAGCTTTTTTCTGAAAATATATTTTCATGATTTTTTTTTTTTTTGTCTTTTTTGAGACAGGGTTCACTATGCAGTTCACGCTGGCCTTCAGCTCACTTTGTAGCCTCGGCTGGTCTCAAACTCGCAATGATCCTTCTGCCTCACCCTCCCAAGTGCTGGGATTACAGGCATGAGCCACCATGCCTGGCTTTTTTCATCACTTTAGGGGGAAATATATATGTCATTTATATTTGTATTTACATTTACATTTACATTTATATTTATATGTGTGTCTTAGTTACTCTGCTCTTGTTGCTGAGACAACAAAATACCCAACACCAAAGTTAAAGGAGGAACGTTTTATTTGGATCCCAGTTTGTGGAGGTTTCAGTCCATAATGGGCCGGCTCTAAGGCAGGGTGGCATCGCAGAGGGGAAACAGTCTCTGGCAGGCAGAAGGTAGCGAAGCAGCCAGGGACACAGCTCTTTCTGTCCCTTGTATCTTATCCAGGCTACTTAGGGCAGGTAGCACTCACCCTGAACCCTAGTGCCCTTGACCCTGCTATTGCACCATGAATCAATTCCAGCGTCACACACTCTAGATCCAGCTGCCTCTGAAAAGCCTCACCTATGACTGTGTGAGGCTTTGAGGGGACATCTAGACACAAACTATAACAATACATATGTACATATACCACTTAGTTCAAAGTAATTTTTAATTTTCTTGTAAGAACATTTATAAATTTCTTCAGCATGGGGATATACATCGCCCATTTATTTCTGTCCTAGAGGTACCCTTTGCCCTGAAATAACATTAAGAATGAGACCACTCACCTAAAGATCTGTGAGTTCCAACAGGCTGCACATAATACTCTCTACTCTCTCCTAAAATATTAACATTACACTGGGATGTTTACACATGAGAACCATTGGGTATAACAAGTTGGGAAACTACTTTTCCTTGCAATATGTTTGTGGTCACTGTTGATACCCAAAAAAATCAAGAAATAATTCGAAGGTAGCATTCAGTCACTTCTAATGACATCCCACCCACACATGCTTTTTTGTTTTGGGTTTTTTGGTTTTTTGGGTTTTAGGGGGTTTTTTTTGTTTTGTTTTGTTTTGCTTTTTGTCTTTTTGAGACAAGGTCTCACTACGCAGTTCAGGCTGGTCTTGAACTCACTTGATAGCCCAGGCTGGTGTCAAACTCTCAACGATCCTCCTGCCTCAGCCTTCCGACTACTGGGATTATAGGTGTGCACCACCATGCCCAGCTAATGGCTCTTTTTTTTTGAGACAATGTGTGGTTCAGGCTGGCCTTGAACTCATAGAGACCCTCCTGCCTCCAGAAGCCTTATATGATCCTAAGAGGAACAGTTGCGAGCAGGATGAAATTGTTTTATTTGTTTTGTTTTGTTCTCACTTTGTAGTTCAGACTGACTGGCCCTGAACTCATTATGTAGCCCAGACTGGCCTCAAACTCAAGGTGATCCTCCTGCCTCAGCTTCCTGAGTTCTGAGATTATAGGTAGGTGCCATCACACCTGGTTTAAAACATTTGTATATTTCTTAGAAGTATACACATCTCTGTAAGACCTTCATAAGACCTTCATAAGACCATGGTTTGTAAATTTAATTTTTAGAAAATGTGACTAATGTAGGCTTGCTAAAACAATATATAACAGAATATGAAGAAATTTTGAATGCTATTGTCACAGCTGATATGGGCTTTTAATGTGGCAGATTTAATATATATCTGCTATTCTATCCAGAATTACTTTATATTGAAGAGAATAAACTTCATCTATAAATTAAAATATTAGTCTTTTATTGTCTTATGGCTAAAAATTAGCTCTATCTATTGCTGTTCTTATAATCAAATAATAAGCAAAAACATTTTGGTTAATAGCTTTAAGAGGAATTTAAACTAGTTGACTATCATTTTAAATTTTAACAGTTGGTACATTTATATCCTTGTAAAAATTCCAGTTTTCAAACTGTAGAGCTATTTCACAAATGTAGACCATCAAATAAACATCATACAATTAGAAAAAAACGATTGACCAGAATAAAACAAAAATTATGAGAGTTGCTCCAGGTTAGGTAATGTTTTACAAAACTTTCATTTCTTGTGTGTGTGTGTGTGTGTGTGTGTGTGTGTGTGTGTATATATATATATATATATATATATATATATATATATGTAAAATTATCATTTTCGTTGGCCAAACAAGTTAGATAACTTGGGTGGAAGGTGTAGCTCAGTGGTGGAGCACTTTGCCTGGCACACATGAAATCCTAGGTTCTACCCCCAGCACTGAAAAAATAATCAAATATTAATTTCACATTGCTATTTTTACAGAAAAAGCTGAATGTCTACAACTTCGTATGGTTCAAACTAATACCCTATATATGATTCACACACGATGTAAGCAATTAGATGATAGTCTAAAATGTATTCTTACTACCAAAGAGTTTTAAAACACCAAAAACACCTGCTGTGGTGGCACACACCTGTAATCCCACTACTCCAGGAGGCTGAAACAGAGGGATTGCAAGTTCAAGCCCAGCCTGGGCAATTTAACAATTTAGTGAGGCCCCGTCTTAAAACAGAAAATAAAAATGAGGGCTGGAGATGTACTTTAGTGTAAAGGTCCTGAGTTCCATCCCACGTACTGGAAAAAAAAAAAAGTGATTTGATAAACTAAGTTGATTTTATTTTGTTTCAATTTATAGTAGATTTTAAATAAAAACTGTTATCACTTACCATATGTTCCAATTATTATGAGATTTTTTTTTATTCTGTTTTTTTGGTTTCTTGAGACAGGGTCTCCCTATGTAGCCCAGGCTGGCCTCAAACTTGTGATCCTCCTGCTTTAGCCTCTTGAGTGCTGGGATTATAGGCACGCACCACCATTCCTGGCCTATATTTATTTATTTACTTATGTTTCACAGAGCTGGGGATTGAACTCAGGGCCTTGTGTATGCATGCAAACATTCTACCACTGATCAACACCCTAAGATTTCAATTTTAATTTTTCTTAATCACTCTTCATAACTCTTGTTAGGAATATAATATTTTCAAGCTGTCTAGGACTTAAAGATCATCCTATGAAATTTTTAAATTTTACCCATGAGGAAAAACTGAAGAAGTGAGATTAATCTGCCCAACGAACAAATGTTAGTTGTTGGCAAACCTGATTGTTATTACTATTCTTCCCAACAAAGCACACTACCGGCTTCCTTCCTCAGTGAGCCATACTTTTAATAGACAGCTCTCCAGAACTGTGTTAGATTAGCATGACATTCAATTATTTCAGCTTATCCTTCAAAACTGAGCAGAAATGTGACTCATAAAAAGATATATATTGATTTTCTTTCTCCAAAGACTTTGTTAGAACACATTATTACTAGTATAGGCATAGTAATTGCATAAATATGAACAACTAACAATATTATTTATGACTTACTATCACCCCTTCAAAAAACAAATTTTTATGTTAGTATTTAAATTTTACAGCCAGGTGTGGTGGCACATGCCTGTAATCCCAGCACTCAGGAGGCTGAGGCAGGAGGATCACTGCCCTAAATCTGAGGCCAGCCTGAACTGAATAGCAAGTTCCATGTCTCAAAAAAAGAAAAAGAAAAAAAAAAAAAAAAAAGAATTATACCAGTATTTACATTTTATGAGGTGGCTTGAGGAGCCTTGCACACCCACTCCCAGTGAAACTGGTGATTATTTTTAGAAGCAACCATTGGAAGTCTCTGGAAATAGGACTGGGTTGAAGCTACATGGTAAGGCACATGCTTAGCGTGTGGGAGGCCCCGACACCAAAAAATGAATGAATGAATGAATGAATGAATGAAACAAAATAGTCTCTGAAGAGGCTGGGGATTTAGCTCAGCGGCACAGCGCCTGCCTGGCAAGGGCAAGGTTGAGAGTTTGATTCCCGGTACCGGAAAAAAAACAAAACAAAAAAAATAGTCTCTGGAAATAGTCCTAATGGCAAACAGCAAATAAGGAAACATTCCAGAAACATTCCGTTTAATAAGAACAACGTAGTCTGTAATATCTGAACCAAGATCCATTCCACAGGTGGGCGTGGTGGTGCAGGCCTTTAATCCCAACACCCTGGGAGGCTGAGGCAGGAGGATCACCTTCAGTCCCATGCCGACCTGGGCTACCTGATGAGTTCAAGGCCATCCTGAACTACATAAGGAGACCCTGTCTCAAAACAAAGCAAAAGTTTGAGCCCAGCCCGAACAATTTAGTGAGACTGTCTATCAAAATAAAAATAAAAAAAAAATTTAAATGAGCTGGGGGTGTAGCTCAGTGTGAAGGCCCCGGGTTCAGTCTCCATTCCATCCCTGCAGCTCAGCAGAACGGGAACTCTAGGCTGCCGCAGCCAGGGTGTTCCTCCAGCGTTGCGGTTATAATCCAGCTGGAAGGCCGTCTTCCCGCGGCGTTTCTCAGCCTCCTACCTACCTGCTGCTGAGGCCACACCTCTGCCGGCTGGAGGGGGATGGGGGCCCCTCCTCACCCCGGTGAGTGGGACTTTGGGGCGTTGGACCCTGATCCTCACTCCTGGGCAGGGGCTCGGCGCTAGGAGATGGAGGAGACTGGGGCGCTGCAGCCCTGCCCCACCCCTCACGGCCAGGACTGGTCTACCAAGAGGTGGGGGTGGAGCCCCCGCTCCTGCAGTCACAGCAAATCGCGAACAGAATTTTCACAATTAACCTTTTAAATGACTCCAAAATTGCTGTTGGTGCAGCAATTTGTGCCGCAAGGCACTATTCAAACAGAACTCTCAGTCAACAGTTAGTGGAGTTTGCCAGCAGGGTGGCGCACGCCTGTAATCCCAGCACTTGGGAGGCTGAGGCGGGAGGATTGTTGTGAGTTTGAGACCAGCCTGGGCTACAAAGTGAGCTCAAGGCCAGCCTGGACTGCATAGCAAGACCCTGTCTCAAAACAACAACAACAACAACAAACCATAATACTGTGAAATAAATGAGTGAAAATAAATCAGACACACAAGTGTAAGCACCACGTGGTTTCTCCTGAGAAACAAAAAGTTATAAATTGTAAATAGAGTAAAATAAAAGAGAGGTAACAGGAAGTAGGAAGACAGATCTTTCTCAGATGGAAAGGGGACTAAGAGATGGAGGGGGTGAAGGGGAGGAGCAGAAGGGAAGGGGATGGGAAAAGAATTAAGACGTGTCACATACTGATACAGACACCCATGATGATGCAAGCACTGCAGATCACAAACATGTACTAATTTTAAAAAACAAGCCAGGCATGCTGGCACACGCCTGTAATCCCAGCATTTGGGAGGCTGAGGCAGGAGGATTGCCACAGGTTCCAGGCCAGCCTGGGCCACATAGTGAGTTCCAGGCCAGTCTGAGCTACATAGCAAGACCCTGTCTCAAAAAACAAAACAAAACAAAATAAACAAACCAAGCTGGCTTGAATTTGCCATCCTCCCGGCTCAGACTTCCAGGGTGCTGGGGTTACATTGCAGGTATACACCGCCACAATCGGCCCCCTTTGTTTGCTTGCTTGCTTGATTGAGACAGGGTCTGGCTATGGAGTTCAGGCTGGCCTTGACCTCACCATGTACCCCAGACTGTCCTCAGACTCATAGCCATCCTCCTGCCTCAGCCTCCCAATTAGCCATTATTTAAAAGCAACAAGTCACAGCTTTTTCTTTCTCTATTTTCCATAAAGAGGAATTATTTGTGTGTGAAATATATATGTGTATTAAATATGAAGCTAGGGAGCACACTACATTATACATGATTAAATAAAAAATGTTTTTAAGATTAAGGATATCATTTACTTAGCCTTAACTCCCTGATATTAATAGTCCCTGAAATAAGAGGAGAGGAGTCACTTCTAAGCCATTTACTGAGTCCAACCACATATATTCATTTTACCCATCATAACCATTCAAGTGATAGTTTCCTAAAAATAAACAAGTACGAGCATTTTCACCAACTTGCTTCCAAGAGACGCTAATAATAGGCAGGAGTCCGGAGCTGGAGTCGCAGTCACCAACCCAGATGCCTTTGGAGGCCGAGGCGGGATGAGCCAGGCAGAGCAGCTCTGTGTAACAGGATATGGAGCGCAAGTCAGGGCGGCACTCGCTTGGCCTGGATACAGCCCAATTAAAACATGCTTTATACTCTGCCCAGCCGGAGGAGCAGGGTGCTCCTGCTCAGTGAGACGCTCCTGCCGCCACCAGTGACCTTAGTCTGTAGGAAAGATAGATAAACGTTTATCAGTTTGCATCCCAGGAGGTGTGGGCCTTCAAAACTCTTGCAGCTCCTCAGGAACAGCCAGGCAGTTCAGCTATGAAAGGCGGAGAATGGGACGTACTCTCATGTTTTAAATAAGATGCATTGAAAACTTTGCTATTAATTCAACATCGATAAATAAAATAGGGGTAACTAAATACACATTAAGGCATATCGGTACCCTCTAAGACAGCAGTGTACTGTTTTGTTGTTGTTGTTTGTTTCTGTGGTACTGAGGGTCCAACCTAGGGCCTTGGCAAGGAGCCACACCCTGGCCCTTTTATATTTTTTAAGATAAGATCTTGCTAAGTCACTAAATTGCCCTGGCTGGGCTCAAACTTATGATTCTCCTGCCTCAGCTTCCCAGAGTGCTAGAGTTACAGGTTTGCAGAGGTCACCGCACACAGATAGTATGTTCTTTTTGTATGGTTATGTAAATTATTTTACTACTAGAGTAATTCTGTACTTTTTCTGTTTTTTTTTGAATGTTTTGTTTTGTTTTGTTTGTTTGTTTTTTGGTACCAGGAATTGAACTCAGGACCTTGCACTTGCCAGGCAGGCATTATGCCACTGAGCTATATCCCCAGCCTTAAATGTCTTTTTGAGACCAGGTTTCATTTTGCAGTTCAGACTGGCCTTGAACTCTCAGCAATCCTCCTGCCTCAGCCTCCCAAGTGCTGGGATTACAGGCATGTACCACCACGCCCAGCCTGAATTTGTACTTTAAAAAGTGCTTTAACTCAAAGACTATCCATATATTTAATCTATTAATTTTTTAATTTTTCCTGAAAGAAAATGTTTAATCAAGAAAACTCTATAATAAATTGTAGATTTAAAAATGGAAACCACACTGTGATGCTTTTTAACTCCAGCTATTTAGACTGAGGAGAACTCTCCTATGATAGCCATACTTCCCTAACACCCCCACCCTATGCTGGAACTGAACCCCAGGGCATTTTAATTATTACTCAGAGAAGCAAAATTATAAAAAAATTTATGAATTACAGTAAGTAGCTATGATTAGCTGGATTCACTGGCATTATCGTCAAATATTTTCTATTTGCAACAAAAGTATATGGATCTCTCCAACAATTCCACTCCCAGGTATATACTCAAGAATACTGATGTCAAGTCCACACAAAAACTCGCAGATAAATGTTCATAGCATTTGTCCGTAATAGCTGTCATGGCTGTATCTAGACATCTCCTAAAGGTCTCACACACTCAGGTGGGGATTTGGGGAGGTAACTGGATCGAGGCACACCATACTGGGTTAGACTGGTTCTGGGTTTGGGCGATGGATTTACTAAAGACAGAAGACCGGCTCTAGGTGTGTATGGCACCGTCCAGTAGACTCACAGCCTTGACGGATTGAAAAGGGAAAGCGGAAAGAAATCCTGCTGCTTCCTGCAGGCCACACCATGGACTGTGACTCCTCTGCCTTGCTGTCCTGCTGCCCGGCCTTGGAGCCAGCTGACTAGGGCCTGAAACCTCTACAAACTGTGAGCTACAATAAACCTTTTTTCCTTTCACTTGTGGGTGTCAGGTATTTTGTCTCACAATGGGAATGTAACCAAGACAACAGCCAATAAGTGGAAATAATTCAAAGGCTACAAAACAAAAATCCCCCACAGAGAACAGATAGTACATGAAACATGGCTTATCCATATAATGGAATCTTATTTACTATAAAAAGGAAAAAAGCACTGGTACATGAAAGCCACATAGGTGATCCTTGAAAACATCGTGTGACATGAGAAAGACAAAAAGCATGGACTATCCAGAATAAACAGATCCATCAGATAAATGGTAGGTCGGTGTTCATCAGGGGCTGGAAGTAGGAAAGAACGGGAGTGACTGCTCATGCATGTAGGGTTTCTTTTTGGGGTGATGAAAATATTCTGATTGCACAGCCCTGCGAACACACTACAACCACAGAATTGTATGCTTTACAAGGGCAAGCTAAGGGCCAGCAGGTGCAGCTCAAGGGTAAAGTACCCGCTCAGTGCGTGTGACAGTATGGGCTCAGTCCTCAGCACAAGACAGAGAAAAGGGAGACAGAAGGAAGGAAGGAAGGGAGGGAGGGAGGGAGGGAGGGAAGAAGGAAGGGGGAGGGAGAAAAAGAAAGAGGGAAAAATTTATATGACATATGAATTCTCTCAATAGAGCTCTAGGTATATGCCTATATTCTAAATAGTTTATATTGAATTTCTAAAAGATAGCATATTCTCCCAAAAAGTGTAAGGACCTAGCACAAGTGTGTGAGTGTGTGTGCGTGTGTGTATGTGTGTGTATGTATATATAAAATTCTAAAAATTGTTTTTTTAACCAAAGATTGTTTGAAAATGTAATTCTCCATATAGTTATAAAACAGAAGACAAGATAAAACAATTTCTTTAAACGTAAATATATTTAAAAAATCAAAACACCTAAGAAATGCAATCTATACATATGAAAAAGTAAAATATTTATATGCATAACAAGTAGTAGCAACATTATCCATAAGCAGCAGTTAGTGTCCATTTTCCCCACATTTTGGTTTAACACCATAATGGTAGTTTATTCTTTTTAGGGAAATTATATAAGGTTACATATAGCATATTATGAGCAAGTTATAGAAGAACATATAATTGAAAAATTAATTTCAAATAACAGTATTTTTCCTAAAAACACATTTTTAAAACAAATTAGTTTAAACTAGAGGACAACAAAATGAACTTATAACTTATTAACTTCAAGATATATAATCAACTTGCATAAAATTACGTATGCTATTTTAAAAAGTCTATTTCTAGAATATCAGTAATTCAGGCAATTGGGATTTCCACAGGAGATAAACTCCCATTCGCTGACTTTTTACAAAGAAAAAGTCTACATTAAGAACATTACAACTATGTTAAGAAATGTGATAGCATACTCTAAAAACCAAGTGGTGTAAAATGTTTGTACTGGGTATATAATAAAATGTTATTCTACTGCTTGCCTTATGAAACTTCTTGTTCTTTGTATTTAATAAAATGTTTTTAAAAACTCAAATGGTGAAATATGTTCTTCAGTTTATTCTTTTATTGGTACCAGCTCTGTAACAGCACTTCAGGTGATCTAAACCTAATAATCACATTTCCAAATGGCTTTGGCTTTTATTCTCTTGTAGAAGTGCATATGACATGGATAGTTCAGTTAAGAACTGTAAATTTCCATTATAAATGGGAACCTATTACACTAAAAAAATATAAGAAATAAAGTTCTTAGAATATCTACTACTTTATTCAAAACCTATCTACAGACACCACAAAACCAACTTTGACACACAAGCAAAATACCAAAAATTTCTGACCTGGGAGAAATGAAATAAAACATAGTGAGTGGTTTTTCTCTTCATCTCTAACTGTAAAAATCCCTTTTGCCTATTTATATGACCCGTCTCTATTCATGCAATTTAATGGATCCTCAAAAGAATTTACACGTCTTTATACAGAATTCACATCTACATCAGTAAACTGCCAGTCCTTTTGTATTTTCAGTGCTTTATCAAAATATGGGTAACAAAGTTCTTCATTCTAGGAGGCAGGAAGATGTTTCCTAAGAACTTCTTTGGACGATGAAGATATAGTGTCTGGGAAGAGTACATCGAATTCTATGAGCAGGTCACCGCGCTGGTCAGGGTTCTTTGGAAATGGCAGCCCATAGCCAATAATTCTTCTCCTCATCCCAGGTTTCACGATGTCATGTACTGACATAGGTATGTTTCTTCCATCCATTGTTGGCACATTGATTGAGCAGCCACACAATGCCTGAAATGGACCAAATAAAATTAACAAACTCCGAAACTTAAAAATCTAAGTAAAAATATTACCAGGTATAAAGAATAATGCCATTAAGGCAGAATGTTAACCTCCAAAGAATAGGAACACTTATAACAATGTTTTCGCATTAGAAAAACTCTTCAAACATGTATACTCAGAGACATTACAAAAGGCAGAAAGGAGAGGAAAAGGGAAAGGAAAGAGAAATAAAAGATGCCTTCCACATTGCCCTAGAATAAAACAGGTAATGTGAAGTTGCTATTGTAATATTCAAAATACAGGACTTGGAATGGGAGAAAATGGAGAAACTCAGAAGTGGAAAGAACAGACAGAAGCACTTTGGTTAAGAAGTGTTTACTGAGTGTAACCGCACCACACACGTCCCGTTGAGCCCTAGAAGGACCTGCTTCAAGGAACGCAGTGTTCACAGAAACACACACGTACACTGGCAGTACAGCGCCGTGTGGTCACAGAGGTGTGGCAGGTCTTTTGTGAGGGCAAGGGCACCCACGCTGTCCCCTTAGCTTCTGGGAGCACTGGGTGTTTGAGCTGAGCCTTAGATCTGCAGCAGATATCAGGGCAAAGTGAAGAACAATAGTTCCATAGACCAGAGCTCACACAATGACAGAACTGTACAAGATAATAGAGCAAACTCAGGCAAAGGAAACACCCTTTTATGGAGAAGTCAGATTTAAAATTACTTTTAATTTTAAGCTAAAGTTTGGCCTTTATGGTAGAGGCCACGCAATCCATTCATAAATTTTAAGCAGGGAATTCACATGGTCACATTTTATGAGTTACAATCCAGTATGAAATAATGCAAATAAGGACTCAATATTATTGCATTCTTAACATTACTATAAATTTACAATTTAATATCAATTATTTCAATGCTTTTTGTAATACAGTCACTACCCCAAATTAATAATTTTAGAGTAAATTTTAAAAATGATCTAAACTGATGAAACTACCAATCTCATAGACCACAACTGCAAAACAGTAGAATGTAACCCAGTTTGAATTTAAAACTGACATTTAAATGGATAACGTAAGTAACTAAACTTAGAAAACATAACTGTTATCCACAAAAGAGACATAACAGTGGTGGTACCTCAATTCACAAACTTAATTCTTTCCGCGATTCTGGTCACAAACCCACTGGACGAGGACCGAATATCGACTTTGCTGGTTAGGCTCAATGTTGACCTTGTGGGGAATCTGATTCGGTTCTCACCCAGTTCAGTTTGTGACCAGAATCATGGAGAGAATTGAGTTTGGGAACCGAGACGCCATGCACCTCTACAGAGCAGTTATGCTGTGTGGCGAGCTCTGGGTAATGTTAGACATTATTCAAATAATTTCTTGAGTTGCTCAGCGGCAGAAGTCTGTCTGGCCCAGAATCATAAATTGAAAAAAGAAAAAAATGGTAAAGCGAATGATTTGGAGGTCTTGGGGCTGAAACAATCTCAACCTATTCTGAAACTTTGAACTGTTTTTTACAAAAATCATAACCTCTTGTAACTTACCTCCCGTAAACTAATTTTAGCAGTATAAATTATATTTGATCCATCTCTTTTGAATTTTGGGTGATCTTTGTCTTTAATAATGAAAACAATGTCTGCTGGGATACTATTTGGTGTTTCATCTCCTTCCCTTGGAAAAGTAATTTTGGTGCCTTCTTTCCACCCCTTTTTAATCTCAATGGTCAGAATTTTGTCTTCAGATCTGTAACTCCTTCCATCAGGGTTCAACCTTTTTCGAGAAATTTTCATCCGTTTGGTGCAGCCACTGTATATTTCCTCCAGTGAGACTCGAAGTTCGTGAATAACTGGAGGGTCTTGTTTAAGACGGGACGACCCCACAGAATTCCTGTCTCTCGGATATCCATTCATGCTGAATCCGAAGGCACTGAAAGGATCTCCATCTATTTCCATCTCTTCAGAATCTCTGCCACCTCCCATCCGTCTTCCAAAGAAAATTTCAAAGGGGTTGGAACCTCCAAAAAATGCTGCAAATGTGGCATGAGGATCACCGTGAAAAGTGTACCGGAAGGTACCTCCTTGTCCATCGGTACCTCCTGCTCCTCCTTTCAACCCTAAGAGAAGAAATAAGCATGATTTGAAAATAGCTTGCAACTTGTTGACAGTTAAGACTTTCAAAACTGTATTGCACAGACAGGCATGGTAGCACACCCCTGTAATCCTAGGAGGATTACAGGAGGCTGAGGCAGAAGGATTGCTTTGAGTTTAAGGCCAAACTTACTGAGCTACACAGTAAGTTCTAGGCTGGCCCAGACTACATAGTGAGACCCTAGCTCAAAAGAATACAACCTTATAGCTAATAAACTCTGGCCTATTTAGGTTGAAATTTAGTAATGACCAGAAATGCCATAACTAAATACAGAACAGCTATGTCTCATTTCTTTGTGCATCTACACCCCACTCTTTTTTTGGGCAGGGGGGTCAGGAGTGGGTGCTGGGAATCAAACTCAGGGCCTCATGCTTGCCAGGTAGGCACTGTACCACTGAGCTAAATCCCCAACCCCCTACACTCTACTCTTGAGCACATCCTAAAATCTCTGCCTAACAATATCTGTGCCTTCCTAGCAGTCTAAATAATATGATAAAATAAAAACAGAACAGCTATGTAACTTCTGACAACTCCATCAAGTTAAATTTTTAGTTTTCAAATTCTTCTTCTAAATCTTAAGCTTTAGTAACTTATTCCTGGGCTGGAGATGTAGCTCAGTGGCTGACTGCTTGCTTAATATATGCCCAGGTTTGATCCCCAGCACAGAACATACACATATAACAATAATAATATTAATAATAATAATATTGAATCTTTGTTTCACATTTAAAAAAAAAAAGATAAAATCAAGACTCTCTTATCTCACAAACTGCTGGTCTGATGGTACTAAAGCACATAAATTTAAATTTTTTAAAAATGCCAGGTAAAGCTGGGCATAGTGGTACAGGCCTACAATCCCAGCACTCAGGAGGCTGAGGCAGGCGTATGAGAACAGCTTGGGTTACACAGAGTTCAAGTCCAGCCTCAAAAACAAAACTAACTAACAAACAAAAAAGTATGCCGGGTGAGAAACAACAGCAAAAGTCAGGTGAAAGGCCTTCAGTAACCAATGCAACAGGCAGACTTTAAATCTTTAAGTACCATTATAATCAGTAAGTCTTAAAGCACCAATAAATCTTTAAGTACCATTGCAGTAAGTACCACCAATACTATGTAATACATATTCATACTGAATAATTTTATTTCAGGCCATCTCTTATTATTGAAGAAGTGAAGGGAAATGAGCAGGAGGCTGGAAGTCAGAGGTCAGCCTAGCAACTTCGCAAGACCCTGTATCAGCATAAAAACAGACAGCTTAGCAGCACAGCACTTGTCTAGCATGTACGAGGCCCTGTGTTTAAGCCCCAGTACTGGGAAAAAATATTAAAATAGAACTCTTTCCACGGCAGAAAGTGAACAAATCATAATAAGGGCACCCTATGAAAAATGCTTTTTAGACACTACAATTGTTATTCCCATCCAAGACACCGAAACTGTTTATCTAGGTAAACCACATGATAGCATTAATTCAAAGCATTATCAAAACCACCGAAACCAACAGCTGCAAATCCTCTTGCTACACAGGCCTTTGGAAAGGTTATTTCTGTCTATTGTGGACAATCCACTTCGGACAGTGGTATAGTAGCCCTTTGTTCAAAGGCTCAACTATGTAATATGTAACTCACAAATAATATATCTCTATCTATCTACCTACCTACCTATCTACCTGAAATAGCATTTCCACTATATGCTGAAGGAAGATTCTATCAAAACCCACACTAGAACAGCAGAGTACCCTCTGAAAGGATCGGTCCTGAGAGGAAGGAGTTCTATCCTCACACTCAGCAGGCTTCTGACAGAGCTGCTGGGAATCCCTAACCAAGGAAACGAGGATAACGAAGATTTGAAAACTGAAAGATGTAAAGTTTAAGCTGGGCAACTCTTTTATGCCAATGTACATTCTTTTATACAGGGAACAACTTGAGGGCAGGAAATACATTTTATTTCCTGCAATGCTCATGTATACAGGGCTAAAAGTGACAGGCTCCGGTGATTACTGAGTGAAAAGAATCAACTAATTCTTGAAATCCTAAATCAAAACTCAACAGAAGTTTTGTTTTGTTTTGTTTTTTTTTTTTTGGTACTGGGAATCAAACTCAGGACCCTTGTGCTTTCCAGGCAGGCACTTGTGCCACTGAGCTATATCCCCAGCCTGAAAGAGGTATCTTTAAGTATCAGTACAGAGAAGGCAGCACAAAAGCAATGCAAAATATAATCACGTATGCACACAAATAGATTTAGTAATTTAAAGTTCCCTGCAAACTCTTCTCATGAATCTTTCAGAGAGACTTAGTTGTGCTTATTTCCTTAGTCTCCATTTGGCTTCTCCCACGAAAAGATACGTCGTGTCTGGATCATCTCACAGAGGCTCGAGTGATGCCTAAATTTTTACCTTCCTCCATTAATAAAAATCTGAAGAGACGATGCGAAACCTGATAGTTGGAAAATGGTCAAAACATAGATTGAATGATGTATCTAAAGACAATTAGAAAATTCTTTGTAGAAACTGAATGCCAAGCATAAGCAAGATAACAACTTTTAACATGCAGCTCATCCAAATCTCCCTGTTATAATGTTAGTAGGACAAATATAGCTCCAAATGTTAAAAAGCTAATGACAGATTTTTTTAATGATAGAATACATATATGACTCAAGGCCAAGCTGAAATCATTTCAATCATTTTATACTTTATCCCACAGATTTCTTAGTATAGAATAATTTATCAGAGTTAAGTGAGTTGGAAGAAAAGAGAGAAAAAAAGATAGGAAGAACAGAAAAGAAAAGGGGTTTGAGACGTAGCCCAGCATGCTAGCGTGCATGAGGCCCTGGGTTCCAACCCCAGCACCACAGAAAGTAATTAAATAAGCAAATAAAGAGGGAGAGACAGATAAAACCTGAGTAAATTAGCTTGCACAATCTAATTCTCCACAAGATAAAAAAATGCTTTGGACTCATAATGGCTTCATGAGAAGAAAGAACATTAAAGTTATTACATCATGAGTTTGGCTTTTCCCTAAAACTTCTTCCTTCTGCCAAAAATGGTAGCACATTCAGGATTACAGAGTCTGTGATAAGATTCACACAGTCTGAAGTGACTTCGTATTTATCAAAGCTGACAAAAAGCTGCCAATGCAGCTTTGAGGTTTTCCTAGACATTGAGCAGTCGAATGTGCAGCTTTAAGAATGAAGCTTCTCTAATGACTGAGAAAATGCTATCAAAAGTCATGCCATTATTATATTGTGAATTATTACACAAGAACCGCTGGCATCGCCTAGCGCTGGATTTGTAACCAGCATGTCTCAGCAACTACAGCTCTTCAGCACGGACTGCTGTTATTTAAAAACTGATCAACCAACCAACTAACCACTCCGTGATCCAGAAGCAAATGTTTTTGGAATACTGTCTATAACAATGATTTTCATACTACTAATGGGACTAAAAGTTCAAAGTGGAAACGCTGGAGAGTTAGGACTTCAAAGAATGGAGTACTTTAATAACTTCCTTTCAGGAGATCTGATATGTACAAAGTCCACATTATAGTAAGACTTCAAGTACAGAATAATTAACCCTTCAGTTTTATCCACAAAATCCAAATGACTTACATTCTTAGAACACATATTAGAGATCCAGTTGATTAAATATGTAAGTTAAAGAACAGAAATAGCAAACTAGTACAATGACTAATATACTAAATATAATTTTGACCATAATCTTTCAGCATTTGGAGAAAATACTGAGTAATCTATAAGCAATAAAGCAATACAAAGAAGACATAAAGAAAATAAAACGTTGCAGAATTAGAATAAATAAGGATGTGTTATTTTATGCTCTTTCCTTAATCTTGTAATACAAACTTCTTTTCACATCTACTGAAACATTCAGAACTAAATCTAAAACTTTAGGTGAGAAAGTGGGTCAAAATCCAATATTAAATTTCAGTAGTTCTGTGGGTTTTTTTTTTTTATTTATTTAAGAAGATTCAACTATGGAGAAAATTTTTCCTTTTTTTTTTTTTCTTGTTCGGTTTGAGACAGAGTCTCCCTATGTAGCCCAGGCTGGCCTTGAACTTGCAGATTCTCAAGTGCTGGGATAATAGGCGTGCACCACCACACCTGGCAAAATTTATGTAAAAAAAAAATTACATACCAGAAAATTAACCTCTTATAAATATATAGTTCAAGTGCACTAAATTTATAGTTATGCAACCACCACCACGATGCATTCATGGAACATTTCTATCATTCCAAAAAATTCCCTATCCTATTTGTAGAGAATCCCTATTCCTACCTCCAGCGTTAGCAAGTAGAATTTGCTTTCTCTAGATATAAATTTCTCATGCCCTTCATGGATATGGAATCATATACTATGAAGTCATCTCTATCCGGCTTCCTTCATTCAGCCTACTGTTCGAGCTCCATCCATGTTGTGGTGTGTCTCACTGAACCAGTCCTTTTAATTGCTAAATGGTACGTACTGCTGTTTATGAATTTATTTATTCACTCACCAATTGAGGGTACTTGAGATTGTTTTCTTTTTTGGTTATTTATTTTGATTGGGATTGTTTTCAACTTGGGGCCATTACAAATAATGCTGCTACTAGCATTTAGGCACAAATCTTTTCACATGGGCCTATGCTTTCATTTCTCTTTGAGTCCTAGAATTGTAATTGCTGGGTCAGAGAGGTTAAAGCTACCTATGTATTTATTGGCACTAGGGATTGATCAGAGTCTTCTCACTGAGCTACATTCCCATTGCTTCTATGTTTTATGCTGACACAGATTCTTACTAAGCTGCTGAGTTGCTCATGCTGGGCTCAAACTTGTGATCCTCCTGCCTCAGCCTCCCAGAGTTAAGATTACAGGTGTGCACTGCCATGCCTGGTTTAACATCTCTATTTTTGTCCAATTAAAAAAAAAAATCTTAAATAGCAGATACTAGCAATTTTCAGAACATGAGTAAACTGTATCAGTGGTTCTCTTAATCCTTAAATACATAAATTTAGCACCAGCTCATACACTTCTCAGTTCACAGTTCCTTACTTCCACTGCCTCAGCTCCAAGTCTGCAATAACTGAAAAGAAAAAGTATGACAGGTAAATTAAGTATCTTCACTGTCCTAAAATTCAGTGTTTTGTTACCATTGGAGAAACCCATAGAACTGGTCCTGTAGACAAAGACAGAGCATCAAAAAGCAAAGAAAAAAAGGCTTCCCTCACTCACAATGCACTAAAAGGCTTTTCCTTTTCTTCTTCTTTGGGAGAAATTGAGAATTGAACCCAGGACCTTGTGCATGCTGGCCAAGTGCTCCACCACTGAGCAACAACCCCAGCTCTTAAAGGGGATTTTAATGAGCTGGGCATGGTGACATGTACCTGTAGTCCCAGCAATTTAGGAGGCTGAGGCAGGAGGATCTCAAGTTTGAGTGCTGCCCAGGCAAATTATCCAGACCCTACCTGAAAGTAAAAAATAACAGGGGCCGGGATGTGGCAAAGCACCCCATGGCTCCATCTCCAGGACTACAAATAACAACAGAGGGGGAGGAGACGTGAAAAGAATGAAGATGTGTGATACACATTCCCCATGGTTAATGTGATCATTATGTTCTCCAAACATGTAGTAGCAAAACTTAAAAAAAAATAGTAACAATAAAAGCAAGAAAAATGTATCATCTGGTAACTTGAAATCTCTGAAGACAAACATCCTCAGTAAATCTGAATCCTATAACTTAAGTCACAGGTAAACTTGGGCAATCAATGGGCTATGGCCAAATATCTTAGATTTAAAGCACTGGATATCTGCTTTCTTATGAGAATTTACAGAGCAATTCTATGGATTTCTTTACGAAATCACCCAAAAAACACCAAAAAACCCCGACCTCTTTAAGAAATAGTAGTATCTCAGAATTGCTGTTTTCGAGTTGGACCAAGTCATGGCATTTTGAGTAGTCTGGCCACTGGGAACATGCAGAATCAAACCACCAGCTATCTGCTCTGTCAATGTTTACTCTGTAAGAACCAGACACTGCAGATCCTCACCACACCAACATCAGCAGCATAATTTTCAATTTTTGTAAGGAAAGAGAGCAAAGGGCTAACAAAAAAGTTTTCAGATCTATTGCGACTGAAGATATTTTGAGAGAAGTTAATAATCAAATACGTTAGATCTGATTTTAAAACGTGAAAAATCCCAGGACCTATAGGAATTAAAGGGTTTGGCTGCCGTTCCTGTTAATCAGCCATTTGAAGAGTCTTACTTCCCAGCTGCACTTATATGGAGATGATGGACAACTCTTATTTAAAATCCAGAATGATAAAAGGAGAATCTTAAATTACCCCCATCTATTGTGTTCACTAATTTCTGATTTTACAATGCAAGAAACAAAAGTATGTCAGGGAGAGAGAAGGGAAGTTGTCCTGCTTTCTGCTACATCTAGATAGTAAATTTTGAAAAGAAATACTTACCTAAAAGAAAATCAGTGATTGTTCAACAAGGTGGCCATTTTAGGTCAAAAACTGTATTTCTGAGATCTCATTTTCTTGGCACACAATTACTGTTTACAATTAAACCAAAAACTTGTTCTGGTATTTTATGACATCAGGAAAATTCTTTCCTCTCTAGGCAGAATGCCAAAAACAACTAGAAGCTAAATGCCTGCGCCTTCTGCTTCTAAGACAGACGGCTCTGTCCTGTTCGGTCTAAACCAGCCCGGCTCTAAGACAGAAAGGCAAAAAACTTCTTTTTGCTTCGGGGAATAAAATATCAACTACCCAGAATTTGAGCTGCCAATCTCAAGATTTGAAATGACTGAAGGCTCTCTATTCTGGCAGAAAATTCTCTAGAAAACAAAACAGGTTGCATAAGACTTTTGACACAATTCACTAATGGGTACGGCAATTCAAGGTTTCTTTAAAAATATGTAACGTTAGCGTCACAAGCCTGACGGTGGAATATGTGTAACACAAAATGCTAAATCCCCCTCAAAAGGCAGAG
Organism: Chinchilla lanigera; assembly: GCF_000276665.1. NCBI lineage: Eukaryota > Metazoa > Chordata > Mammalia > Rodentia > Chinchillidae > Chinchilla > Chinchilla lanigera. The sequence goes on from NW_004955423.1 coordinate 15,223,117, forward strand.
AAGGTCTTTCATTTACATCTATGCAATTCTCATTCATCTAATCAGGGGTGAAATTTTGTTTCCATCTATTATCTGTCTGTTTATGACATCTCTGGGAATCTGATGATAACCAGAAGGCTGTGAAAGAACGCCAAAAAAAGTAAATAAATAAAGGCAGTGCAGAAGGGTCAGAACGATATGCACAGAATACTTACCTTCTTCCCCAAACTGATCATATATTTCTCTCTTTTTAGGATCACTCAGTACTTCATAAGCTTCTGCGACCTCTTTAAATTTTTCCTCTGCCTGAGGAGATTTGTTCTTGTCCGGATGAAATTTGAGGGCTTGTTTTCGGTAAGCCTTTTTAATATCTTCATCTGAGGCTCCTTTTTCAATTCCCAAAATGCCATAATAGTCTTTCCCCATCTTGAACGCCTTGAAACGAACTTAGCTCTCCCTTTGTAAAAGAAAACAGCGGCCCTAGTCTTAGCAATTCAGTGATTCTAAGGACAAGAACCCAAGCTGGGTATTTTAAAAGTTAAAGCAAGCCGGCAATTCAGCTGGCGGTCTGAAGGCAGCAGCAGACAGCGCCTCCCTATTTACTGTAATTCCTTCCGCAGCGGCAGCTCTTACAGATAAATACACGCTCCGCCGGCGCCGGCCTCCTGGACCCTCCCCTTCCACTACGCGTCTCCGCACTTTCTAGAACAGCAAATGCTCAGGACGTCACTTTCCCAGCTGCCTCTAGTCAAAGTACTGAGCTGTGTATTCCCCTCCTCCGCGATTAACTATTCATTTTCCTTCTGGCTGGGTCTACCGTGTTTATAGCCTACTTAAGAGGCCAAGTGGATTTAACAAACCAGTATTTCACAACAGAATGTAAAAAAAAAAAGGCACAACTACATTTTTATTTACTCCATTCTAGTTGGAAAAGCAACAAAAATAATCACTAAGCAGCCTATGTCAAAATAAGTTACGAAGTTATCATGTAAGCCAAAGTGCCTTAAACTTATTTAGGTGTTTTAATTTTAAATTATTCAATTGTAAACACTATAGATTAATTTTTCAAACGTCATTTTCAAAATTCTTGGAGTGTGTTAATCAGACATTTGAGGAAGTCAGTATCCTAATTTCACACTGTAAAAAGGTTATCATAAAATTTAAAAGTAGCATTTAAAAATAAAGACTTAAATATTATTTTAAATAGTTTTTTGTAGTATTCAAGATAAAATCGTTCTAGGAAACTAATATGTATTTGTAAAACCTTAATACCTGAATATAGTGACTTCAAATGAAACAGAATGAGACCTTACCCGCTCAAACCCCAGCTTCTAGGGTCAGTAAACAACTTTCGTGTTGCTGAGAAGTTAGGAAAACAGAATCAGGTGCAGGTAATACACACTGGTGCTCCTTATAAGAGCTTAACTGGATCAACTAAAAACTCAAACTCTGGATATGCTACTTAAAAATATTTTTTCTTTTAAAATACATTTTGTTCTTTCCCTCTCAGAGAGAGAGAGAGAGAGAGGGAAGGAGAGAGAGAGGGAGACAGATTTGGGCACACAGAAAAAAGAGTAAGTCTCCCTATGATACCATTTTAAGTAATCTCTGTTAGTGTATTTCCTTCTAATCCTTTTTCTTTTCCAAAAAAATACGGTTATTTGCTGTAGTTTTGTATTTTTTAAAAGTTTATTTTATTTTTGAGACAAGTTCTAGTTCTCACTATGTAGTTCAGGCTGGCCTTGAACTATGTAGTCTAGGCTTGGTCTCATGGCCACCCCCTGCCTCGGCCTCCCATGCTGGGAACATAGGCCTGTGCCACCACATCCAGCCTTTATGAACAAGTTTAAATCACAACAAGTATATTTATATACCTACTGATGCCTGCTTTTTTTCCTAATATAACATTTTGAATACTTATGAGACATAATTTTGATGTGTGTAACTCATCTTTTATCTCCTCTGTGGCTTTCTCATCTTTTCAAAACTGGTCCCATATCAGGAATTTTTTTACTTTTGGGCTGAGGATGAAATCAGGGTCTCATACATCCTTGGCAGATGCCTTACCACTGAACTGTACCCCCACCCTCAATCCTAACCCAGTATGGGAAAGATAGATTAATAAAAAAAAAATCAAAAGAATTGTACTTGGTCTACACAAGTGTCTGTAAACTTGAAAACAATTTTTATGCGAAGGAAATGGACATGTATGTTTAAAATATAAAGAAAAGGTGATGACCATGTGTTAACCTTTAAGACAGCAGTGATGATTCAGCATTTCCTCCTGAACAGTTCATCTTTGCATATTTTAACAGCTATAATTTCCTAGTTCTCAAAACCCTCTACGTTAAAAACACCTTGGTATTAGAAATTTTTAACATGTATTTATCCTATTTTAGATCAGGGGCTAGTTAATATGTTTTTTAGTCTTAGCTAGGAATATTCAATGTCAAAAGATACTTTTCAAATCCAAAAAACTTGAAGAAAAATGTTAATATTGACAGTCACCGTAAGACTTCTACTTTTAATAGCTGGAATTCAGTTCAAGGATCAATATCTGAAGTAAAGACAGTAAAAAATCATCAAACAGAGTTAATTTTCAAGGCAGTTCTTTAAATATTCAATATCAAAGGATTACTGACAATGGTATGTATGAAAAAGCTGAAATTCTGGTTGGTAATGGTAGGAGGGGAAATACTCACCTGATTCAATCATTTTCAGAGAATTAGATATATTATCAGGACATGACATATCACATTATTTTAGAACTCAAAGACTAGGTCATTCCCATTTGTGAGAAATGAATTATATACTATATTCATATGGAAAGAAATCTGGCTCACTAGACATAAAGAAGGGTGAAAAGGTATTCTCACATTTGTTAAAATGTCACACACACACAGCAGAATCATAGCGGTAAGGTTGAAAAGCAAGGATTCAGGGCTGGGGATGTAGCTCAGCGGCACAAGCGCCTGCCTGGCAAGCGCAAGTTCCTGAGTTTGATCCCCGGTACCCCCCTGCCACCAAAATAAGTCAAAATGAAAAGCAAGGATTCATCTCAGCTTGGACATTTCAAGTCAACAGGCAGATATAATCTTGACAAGACTATTAAATAATAAAAGTCTGGGTAGGTTTTGCTAAGAATGAGTGGATACTTACACACTTATAGCTTTGTAAACCATTCCTTCAAACTGTGACAAGTTATTAAAAGCCATTAAATATGATTTTAGAAGTTCTAGACACATCACACCTGGAAATATATCCTAAGAAAATAATTGAAAGACAAAAATGATTATATATACAAATGAAATTCAGACACAAATTATTAAATATTCAAATATACTAATTAGAAAAGATAGAATAGGGTAATGGATCAATATGATTACTAATGGTACAGAGGAGACTCCTACTCTTGCATTCACTGTTTCAGACTGAACTATCTCTTACTATGCTGAAAATCCATTACACAATCATCTTACATTAAATTTTTGTCATCCAAGTTTGTATGATGTGAATGCGGGGATCTTTTGTGGGGAGGAATTCTCATCCTTGCAAATAATCATGACAAAAATAGGAAGTGTGTAAAGGGAACCTTAAGCCAGGCATGGTGGCTCATGCCTGTAATCCCAGCACTCAGGAGGCTGTGGCAGGATC
>NW_004955423.1:15226849-15245960 GCF_000276665.1 Chinchilla lanigera
AAAAAAAAAAAAAAAAACAGAAAAAAAAGGAGCAGGAGGAACCTTAGTGGTAGTTTTTAGGGAAAATGGGGTGGAGAAGAGTTGTGATCAAATGTCATTTAATAAATGTTTTTAAAGGTTAAAAAAAGATTAAAGGTTAAAAAAAACCTACACAGTAATAGTTTACTTAGAATACTGTTTAGGTATCATAAACAGTAATTCCCTTTCTTTCATTCATTTAATCATTTATTCATTCAAGTCAGGGTCTACACTGGCTATGTTGCCCAGGCTGGGCACAAGTGACTCTCCCACCTCAGCCTCCCCAACAGCGGAGACTTTAAGGTAGATGCCACCACACTCAACTATCCATCCCTACTTACATGACAGTACAGGTATGTATATGTGTAGTGGGAACCCTGTAGAGAACACAAACCGAGGAGGGTTAGTAATGGACATATTTCCTTAAATTAAAATGCAAGGCTACTATAGTATTTTTTAACAAGATACAAAATTAGTGTCTGCATTCTAAAATTTTTATTTTACTAAGCAGTGGTGAGATTATCAACAACTCATCTCTTTATTAAAAGAAAATTAGAGTCAGATCCTCTCTCCCCTAAATATTTACAATTTACAAGGTCAAGTTCTCATCTAGGGTGAGGGTATTAATCTTTAGTTGATGGCAAAATCCAATATAAAGAAATGATTATGTTTTCAATCACATCAGAGAACTTAAATATGTATATTATTTTGTTTATCAAAGTTAATAGCAACAAAGTTTTATGCATAATAATATACTGGGGGAATGTATCATTCTATTCTAGTGAGATATACACCAGATCTAAGTAAAAATCCTAATGACATTTACATTGTTTTTGACACTTTAATCAAACTTGCTTATTTGGACTCCTTTTTTTATAGTTACAGTGTCAAGAGAAAAATGTTTAGATAGTGAGAATTAATGACAGTATTTATTATAAAAAAAGTAGTCTTTTAACTTGTGCCATCTTCATCTTCTACATTAGGTTTATGATAAAATAATAAACTTTCCAATTCATAAATCACTCTGCAGTGCATTATAAATTAGTACAGAAGCTGAGAGAATGGATGCGTTCTAGTCTCAGAAGAAACTATTACTAAAATTCAGGGCACTTAAATACTTGAGAACAAATGCCTTCTAATATTGTACTAATGCATGTGCTGAAAACTTTTTCAGCTGCTGTTTGACTCTTAAATGGGCCATATTTAGTCCTGAAATATCTAATATTAGAAAAATATGACTTCCATTCCCCAATACTTCTTGTCCAAGAATACATAAATGTTTTTTTTTGTAACCTATTAATAATGCTTTAAATAGTTGAATATATAACCTCAAATACAAGTATGTCCAGTGGTTATAAATATCTCCCAATCTGGCACCAGGAAATATTGATAGTGCACTGCTTAACAGCACAGATTTTGGAGCCAGATTCCGGTTAGAATTCTGGTAACACTGCTTACTAGCTGTGTGGCTTGGGATTTAACTTCTCAATGGCTCAGTTTCCTCATCTGTCAAGTGGGGTTAAGATGAATAAAAACTTCGTAGGGTTACTGTGGGGATTCAATGAGATAAATATGTGATACATTCAAGTGTGATGGACATATATGGAAGTGTTCGTTACTTTTATAATGATCTTATCAAAATGAAATAATTTTTCTCCTACAAAATATCACTATACCGGGCTGGGGATATAGCTCAGTGGCATAAGCGCCTGCTTGGCAAGCGCAAGGTCGTGAGTTTGATCCCTGGTACCGCAAAAAAAAAAAAAAAAAAAATCACTATACCATATAAAAAGTTCTTTATTTATAATCACACACACAAATATGCACACAAAGCTGTCCAACTAAGCAGTTCTTTCCAAATATGCCAGTTTATAGCTACTACTTCTTAATCTTGATTCTATTAAGTTTAAATCATAAAAAATAAAGTTTAAAACATTAATAGTTCACATGGGTAGCATTCAGAGTAGGTCAAAGCTAATGTTTATTTTAATATATGTGGGTTGCTTTTTGTTTTATTCTTTTGAGACAGGGTCTCACTATGTAGTTCAGGTGGGTCTTTAACTATGTAGCCCAGACTAGCCTCAAACTTGTGATCCTCCTGCCTCAGCCTCGGCCTTCCAAGTGCTAAGATTACAGACATGTACCACCAAGCCTAGTTTATATTATTTTTGAGACGGGTCTTGCTATGCTGCAGAGGCTGTTCTTGAACTCCTGGGCTCATCTCACCCTATTTAGGTAGGACCACAAGCATGGACCATAGTGCCCAGCTAATACTTTCAAATCTTTATCTTTGATTCTAGGGTCAGATCTTGCCAGCCTTGATGTCTGTTGATGCTTCACAAGACTCAGTCATACGGAGTTACTTGATAGCTCTCTAGAGGAAACTTACCTATCCTCAAATCTTCTACACCTCTTACAGAACTACCACCAAGAAGCTACATATGTCTGAAGGGGAAAGAAGAACTAAAGACCTAATCCTAGCTATGCCAATTAATAGGTGAAAAACTTAGGAAAGACATTTTTTCTGAATTCCTAACTCATAAAGGTTATTAGAATAGGATGAGATATTGCACCTAAAAGCACTGAAATTTATATTATGACATAGACATATAAATCATTTTCATTATTTTGAACACTGCAAACTATTTTGCTACCCCTTGGGAGTCTACTGACTCAGAAAGTTTTATCTGGCATAAACCAATACCAGATTCGCCCTCAAAAGACTTGACACTCTCAAAGACCTCATCCCCTTTTCAGATCTCTAACTCTCTTAAACTCTTCTTGGTGTTAAAAAAGAAACAGTCCTAAATTCTCCCCCTCACAACATTTATAATACAATTTACAAAACAAATGCTTTGTCACGTGTATCTATATATGTACACATACATCTGAAATAAATTAAGATTTCAAACTTTCTGTAGCTACAATCTGATAGCTAATATTCTTAGTAATACTCAAATGTTTAACTGTTCCAATATTAATATAAAATTAAGGCATACTAGGGTGTCTATTCCACTATTTGACCTGTTTTTAAGATAATATTTAAAGGATCCACCTTGCAAGACCTTTTCCTGAAAGATCTACAATTTAGACCACGCACACAAAGCCCCAAAGCAAAAGAGCATAAAATGTATTCATATAAGGAAGAAAATCCAAAACACCTGCTCATGTTAAAGCATAAGAGTTGGGAAGGCTTCCCTTAAAAAGATAACAGAAAAAAGTTACAGTCAGATTAAGTTTCAAATGTCACTTTATTTGATGACTGCTCTTTTGTGCTCTTCAAAAAGTGCTCAGGGGCCAGGAATGTTGCTTAGAAAGAGAGGAGGACCCTGCTCTCCACCTCCAGTACTGCAAGAGCAAACAAAAGAGGTGCAAATTCAATGGCTTTGGTCTCTGAAACCTTAAGGGATAATTTATTTTGCAGGCAGTAAAATGTTTTCTTTTTTGGTTTTCTTAGTAACGTGGAAGGTTCCTAACAGTCTCACGAATATCTTAAGCTTACACGAGTATTTACAATAGATCTCAAACCAGCCTTTAAAAGGTCAACAGGAGTAAGAGCTTCTCTAGTCATAACCCTCCTTGGACTACTGTCTATCTCATCCAATTGTCCCAGGACTTCCATCACTACTGCAGTGATCCTGTTTTCAAATCTTGATAGTGTCACTGTGGGATTGAATACTTTTCCTGCACAAAGCACGATAATAAAACAGACACACTACTGTGTTTCTGAGTGACCTCTGACCAGAGGGCCAGTTTCCTCGGGTCTCTCCCACAATGATCTGCCCTCCTCCACCAGCAGCTCACCTCCCCCCACCCCATGCTCTGCCCTGGCCGCTGGGCAAGCACCTGGTGAGGTGAATGCCCAGCGTACACACACACAGAACAGACCACTGAGGGGAAAGTGAGAGGTGAATTCCTATCAGTTGAAAAAGAATGAAATACTGGAGCTGAGGATTTAGCTCAGCGGCACAGTGCCTGTCTGGCAAGCACAAAGTTGTGAGTTCGATTCCCGGTACCGGAAAAAAAACCCCAAAAAAGAAATACCTGTTTCTTAAAAAGTCTGCATTTCATTTTCTATTAAAATATATTTAGTTTCAAAAATAAGCTGCACATTTAATTTTGTTTTATACTAGTCTTCAAAAAAGTTTTAAAATTAAATGCAAAAAATTTAAAAGTATATGCCTTTAAAAAATAAAGTAGAGGGCTGGGGATTTAGCTCAGCGGCACAGCGTCTGCCTGGCAAGGTCAAGGTCATGAGTTCAATTCCAGGTACCAGAAAAAACAAAACAAACAAAAAACAATAAATAAATAAAGTAGAAATAAAATTGCTCTGAAAAGTTTATAAAAACTACAAGTTATCTGGAGATACTCATAGATCAGGAATATTTTTAAAAAATAAATTTCCTTTTTGGGAGGTATAACTGACATTCTGTGATGATATTAAAATGTACTTTAATAAAATTTCCAAGTAATATCCTTCTTTATTATTCTTTTCTACAAGTCTCTGAAAAGCTTACTACACAACTGGTAAACACATAGACAGCTAACATACTTTCCTAGCATTCTGGAATCATTTAAAATAAAGTGCTCTTTAAACTAATACTCAATATTGGAATTCGCCAAAAGAAACTCTAGGTAGAATATTTAAGTTATTTTACTATATTTTGATAAACTGATAGTTGATTATAATGCCTTACATCAAAAGATCACACAGTTATGGTACTACTGTGCAACAAAAATATAAAACAAACTACAAATGCAAGTCACATATATCAGTTAAATATTTATAGAATACACACCTTTAAAAAAGCAAAAAGAAACATGAATTTTAAGAATTTATTTTATTTAACCCAGTAAATTCAAGATATTATCATTGCAACATGTAAATAATAACAGATTATTGATAAGATACATTACATTCTTTTGGAGGGATTAAATCATAGAAATTTCATCTATATTTTATACTTACATAGCTTGTCAATTCAGAGAGCTACATTTTAGGAGCTTAGCAGCCTCATGTGGCTAGTACATTGGGTAGTGCAGGTCTAGTGATTTCTTCTCACTACCAGTGTTAATGATCCAATTTTTGAGAAATCTCAGCCTATGAATTTAACTGCATCTCTCACACACACACCCTCACATACATGCTTAGCAGAAATAAAGTCTTACCAATTGAACTTTAAAGGGAAGGTCATTTTTATATAAAAGTTAATTTTATTATAGAATAATATTCTATTTTATGGTATTATAAGATATATTCATTATGGTATTATATTTTTCATCTACAAAATAGAATTTTTTCCTTTTACAGTATTGGAGATTGAACAAATGGCCTTCTGCATTGCTACTGTGCTACCAGGACCTATAATCAAGTCCTTTTTTTTCTTTTTGTTTTTTTGAGACAGGGTCTTCCTATGCATTTCAGGCTGGCCTTGAGCTCACTTTGTAGCCCAGGCTAATCTTGAACTTTCAACGATCCTCCTGCCTCAGCCTCCCTCCTGTGTGCTGAGATTATAGGTGTGTGCCACCATGCCTGGCAAGTCTTTCTATTATGTACACTACATCAGATATCAAGGCAATCCTTGCTGAGATCCTACTGTGTAACACCACTGTGCCAGGAAGGATAAAACAGGGTAAGGCTCTCAAGGGGTCTGTACTATAAAGATATAAAGAATACTTATTATCTATTGCTGCTTTCAGCATACAATGGGAGAGATGAGTAGCTGGAGACTGTATGACCTACAAAGCCTGAAATACTATCTGGCACTTAACAAGGTATGTTTACCAAACCCTGCTTTATACAGATTCTTTTTTTTCTTCATTACTGTGAATTGAACCAAAGGCCTTGCACATGCTAGGCAAACACTCTGCCACTGAGATACACCCTAGGAGGCTGAGGCAGGAAGATCCCCACATATTTGAAGCAAGCCTGGACTACATAATGAGTTCAAGCTCAGCCTGAGTTACATAAAAAAGACCCTGTTTGAAAAACAAAAACAAGGGGCTGGGGATTTAGCTCAGCGGCACAGTGCTTGCCCGGCAAGTGCCAGGTCGTGAGTTCGATTTCCAGCACCGGGGCAGGGGGTGGGGGGTGGGGGGGGTGGACCTTGAAAAACAAAAACAAAAAAACCCTCATTTCATGTAGATTGGTTTATACAGGGTATTAACTCCTGGCCAACAGTGCTGACTCACGCTTGACAAGCTTACTAACATATCTATTCCCTCATAAGGCACACCACGGGCTTCTGGCACATAGGGATACTAACCAAAATAGTGAAGTCACCACCAAAAGCCCAAAAATAAAACAAAATTAAAAATGTAGAATATGGAAAGACTTGTGTACAGTAGAATACCTAAAATAAAAATGCCAAAAGTGCCTGAGGTGGTGGCACATAGCAATCTATAATCCCAGTGCTCAAAGTACTCAGGAGGCTGAGGCAGGAAGACTGCAGCAAGTCTGAGGCCAGTCTGAGCTACAGAGTGAATTCAAGGCCAGCCTGAACCTTGTCTCAAAAAAAGGAAAAGCACTACCTTGCTCAACTTCAGCTTGTCCATAAAATGCAAATGGCTACTCTGCGCATGCTCATCTGCAAATGACCTCAAAAGCACCTTATTGATTTGGAGATAAAAACAAATTTCAGTGAGTAGGCAACTTTGCAGATACTGAATTGGCAACAGGGATCGACTATATGATGTGCTAGTACTACGGTAACAATCTAAATGACCTAGGATCAGTATAAACACCGCTTTTGAGCAGCAGCAATATTCATACACTGGCACCAAAGGTTGTGCCTCTGACATAACATTTGCTATGGACAAAGCAAGTGGGATGTGCGTATGAGGTACTCCCCTCCTTCCCACGGCAGGAGCCCTTCACCTACCCTGTTCGGAGACCCAGGCTGCTGCTGGGGTTAGGTTTCCCACACCTACAACGGAACATGGCCCAAGGGAAGACGAAAAGCCACTGGAAACACTTAAGCAGAAAGACACTAACTTCCACTTTCAGCACAGAAAGGAACACTGCAAGAAAGGGGGAAAAGACCAGCCAAAATGCAAAGCAGTCCTTCGGGTAGGGCATCATGCTGTAGCAGTAGAGCTGGTGACAAGTGGTTAACTTCTGGATAGACTTTAAAGACACAGTGAATAGAAGTTCCTGATGAATCAGACATACATATGAAAGAAACCAGTGACACCAAGTTTTTTCAGTTTCAGCAAACTGATAGAATTGCTATTATTAAAATGGGGAAGGAGTTGGGAGTTCAATACTGGAAATATTAGAATGTATGGATATGTCTAGTAGACATTCCAGGAGGCTGAGGCAGGAGGATTAAAAATTCAAGTCAAGACAATTCAGGGGCTTAAAACAATGTAAAAACTTTTAAAAGGGCTGGGGATGTAGTTCAGTGGAAAGGCCCTAGATTTAATCCCCAGTACCGCCCCCACTGGGGCAAGTCAGGGTTCATCTGATTGCTAGCAATGGCAGGGATGAGGGGACCACGTGTGCAGGTAAATGGAACTTCTACCGCTTATCAGTCATGACTGCAGCGCATCTGGACTGTCGCAACCACTAAGCTGTCATTAGGAAGCTAAACCGACACACTGAGGTCAGAGGACAAAGATGAAGAGAACAGATTCTGAGGGCCACTCTGAACCTGGACTTTGTGTTTTCATTTAAGTAATCTAGTAAGAGCTTTAATTATTTATGTCAAAAGTATCTGGATACAGTCACTTAATTTTTATAATTATGTTTAGATTACCAAAGAGCAAACAGACCCCAGAGAAGGTTAAATAACTTGACAAGGTTACTTGAGCACATGACTGAAGCACATCTGCCTCCAAAGGTCTATTAAACTGGGTCACAGCTGTGAATTAAGAGTGGGTACACATGAAAGAGGGGAATGGGGTTCAGAATCGGTGAGGTGATGAGCAGGAAGTAACAGAGAGGGAAGGAAAAGGGGAGTGCTCAAGGAGCAGAGAAACAAAAGCAGCCGGCAGAGGTCTCCTGCAGCGCACAGCAGCGCTTCGGAGGAAGGACAGACTCAGGCTGTGGCCATAAGGGAGGAGCTGTTTGGAGTGGTGCGGGATGCATGCCCTACTACTCACTGATACCTACTATGCAGCGTACCTTATTTTATGCACTTGGGAGTGCTGAGAAGACAGAAGGCCCTCGGGAGCTCAGTCTGGCACGAGGGACAATAAGCACAGCAGCAACTAGAACTTTGCTGTGTAGAGCATTTGGGGCCAGCACTGTCAGAGGCGCTCAGTGGTGGCTGAGCTGATACAGTTCCCTGGAGTGACTTGGCCGTGAGCCTCAGGCCTCTGCTCACTTTACATACAGAAAGAGACACTGATCAGAATGATTAGCATTCACAAGATTATTTCAAGTAACTTACCTTCCACTAAGAAGCATTTAATGAACAAATGATCTCTCTGATTAGTCAGCTTTTCCCATTCTGACTTTTCAATCCACTGCTTAATAAACCAGGCTATTATTTACTAGACTGACACAAATAATGGTCTGAAAGCAAGAGAATCCTTGTAAACTGAATGGCCCGACTTCTGGAGGTGGGATATTTGTTTACTGTATTTACTGCTACACAATGTCCACATTTATGCTGAGTAGAATAAATGAACAGATTAATAAGCAGCTATTAGATGCCAGGTATTACATTAATATCAAAGATGAATGAGATGGTTCCTGCCCTTAGGAGTCTACTATTTAGGGGCTGGGGTTTTAGCTCAGCAGCACAGCGCCTGCCTGGAAAGCGTGAGGTCATGAGTTCGATTTCTGGTACCAGAAAAAAAAACCAAAAAAAAAAAAGAGTCTACTATTTAAAGACTACAAGCAAAATCTCTTGCCAGGTGTGGGAACACATGACTATTAATCCCAGCACTCAGAAGCCTGAGGCAGGAGAATCCCTGTGAGGTCAAGGACAGCCTGGAATACAAAGTGAGTTCAAGGCCAGCATGAACTGCATAGTGAAGCCCTATCTCAAAAAGACAAAAAAAACCTTGTTTTTTTATGAAGTTTATTGGTACATTTCAGGTATACATAATGATCATTTTTTCATCACAGGGAATTTATACCTGCACATGCTACATCTTGATTCTTCTTTTTTTCCCTTCCCCTACCCTCCCTTAAATCCTTTTCATTCCTTATTTACAAAAGCTTTGTTTCCATCTTTTCCTTTTCTCATCCTTTTCTTTTCCCCTCCTTCCTTTCCCCTCCCCCCTCCCTAGTTCCCCTTCCCACTTGAACATTTCCTTCCTATAAAATCTCTTGATTCTTATTTCTATTAACATACACAGTTAAGGAGCAAAATCTATAAAAATGAAAAGGTAGCACCTGCCCAAGATGAAGGGAGTTTACTTTAAGCTACAGATACATTTATTTACTTATTTATTTGTATGGTACTGAGGATCAAATCCAGGGCCTCAGTAAATTGCCCAGACTGGCCACCACCTCACAATTATCCTATTTCAGCCTCCCAAGCTGGGATTAAAAGTATGTGCCACAAGGCCTGGCCTTCATATAGTTCCAAATTTAAAATAACAAGAAGAAGCTGGGCGTGGTGGCGCACGCCTGTAATCCCAGCACTTAAGAGGCTGAGGCAGGAGGATCACTGTGAGCTCGAGGCCAGCCTGGGCTACAAAGTGAGCTCAAGGCCAGCCTGAACTGCATTGCGAGACCTTGTCTCAAAAAGACAAAAAATAAAATAAAAAACAACAAAACAACCTACCATTCTATCTTGAAAAATTACTGTTCATATCTTTAATTGCTACAATTAATAACACAACATAAACAATGATTATGGTAAATCACATGAAAACAGTAACTTCACATGCTTCTAAAATATTTAATTCCTTTTTCCCTTACATGTCCCTTTCAAATACTTTTAAATGAAGTGAGAGTATTAGTTAATATGAAGCAACATAAAAAAACAAACAGAATCAGAAGGCAAATTCCAAAGAGATCACTGCTATAAACAGACACGGAAATGTCAGCAGGGAAGCGAAGTCCCACTAAGACACAACCACAGAACTGTGACCCCAAGTGCGTCTTCAATCTCATACCCACCCATCTTCAGCTAAGGCTTTCGCTGGCAAGGATTCTTGGTTTTGCAATAACTTATTTCCAAAGAGAAATATAAGCAGAGGCACATGTCCTTATTACAAAAATCAAGACACTTTTAGTTCTGCAGATCCTTTTTTCCTTTGTACCTTGTTAAGGAGAAAATGTCCACCTAAAATTTACCTAAACACTGCTAGTTCATAAAATAAAGCACACTGGATTAGGAATTTGGCTTTGGTTCTGCAATTAAGCTTGTCACTTTATACAAGACCCTAAGCCAATCTGGGTCTTCTTCACTACAATATGAAAGAAATGGACTCAGTATTCTTTGAGGTTTTCCCAAGACTCATACTCTTAAGAAAGTTTGACTGAAGCTACCCTTTAGCGCCCCCAGCCTCAAATGCCCCCAACATTCATAACCATAGATTCTACAATTTGTTGAGTTCTAATTTTGTAGGAAAATGATTAGAAAATAATAAAGGACTTAACTTGGCATCTATTAAATTTTTACCAACACAAAAGCACGAAACCATACTGGAAAACAACGAAGAGTAAGACCTATTCTTTGAACTGCCCTCTTAAACAGATGGGGGGGAAAGACAGAAGACAAATGCTGATATTCAGAACATTTACTACAATCTAGCTGAGGAAACACAATTCTTATTTTGCTTTTTGTGATTCTGAGAGTTGAGCCCAGGACTATGTGCTGTAAGTGCTCTACCACTGGGCAGTATCTCCTATTCTTTCTAATTTCTTAAGATAGAGTCTGACTAAATTGTTTTGGTTGGCCTCGAACTTGCAACCCTCTTGCCTCAGCCTCCCAACTAGCTGAAATTAGAGACATATGCCATGACAGCCAGTGGGGAAACTTTAAAACTTCAAGTTTCTATTAAGTACTCTTTTTCAGCACCAGGGATAAACCTAGGGGCTTTGATAAGAAAAACAATCAACTATAAATGCTTACTTTTGGAATGGAACTCATGGCCTTGTGCTTGCCAGGCAGGCGCTGTGGCGCTAAGCTATATCCCCAGCCCTTTGTCTTCAGACAAGGTCTCACTATGCAGTTCAGGTGGCCTTGAACTCACAGTGATCCTCCTACCTCAGCCTGCCCAAGTACTGCGATTACAGGCCTGTGCCACCACGCCCAGCTTAAGCCTTACTGTTTTTTTAAAAAAAAAAAAAAGTCTGTGGTGCTAGATATTAACACCAGGATCTGGTGCATGCTCCTTCAGCCCCCTTAAAATACTTTTTTAAATATGGATTTTCATTTGGCCAAAAAAAAGATAAGTATAACAAATAAATGATGTATCTATTACATGTATTTTATATATATGGATATATGATCCACATAGGGAAGAAAAAATAAATGATTCAGACAAAATGGAGAATGAGAAAAAAATGTTTTAGATGTTTTGTTTTTCTGCATATACAGGTTTGGAAAGACATTTGGGAAATAAGACCAATTTAAAATAAATTATGGCCTGGCGTGGTGGTGCACGCCTGTAATCCCAGCACTCAGGAGGCTGAGGCAGGGGGATCGTTGCGAGTTCGAGACCAGCCTGGGCTACAAAGTGAGCTCAAGGCCAGCCTGAAATGCATAGCGAGACCCTGTCTCAAAAAAACTAAATAAATAAATAAAATTATGATTTTGATACATTTGTTATAAAAATACAAAGAAACTTGGAGTCAGATGTTAACACATACCTTAAATATTTTAAAATCTTACTATAAAAGTAAATTATGACTACATTTATAGCAGCTTTATTACTATTGTATTAGAAAGCATGCTGCATAATTGGCTAAAATCACTCATAAGCTAGATTGTAAGGCCAGTTTTTCAATACAGATGCTTCAAGAGTCCCATATTTTCCATTAGCACCTTAAGTACCAAAAGGCTGGGAGCGTCAAGTCCTACCAATAGGGGCAGAGCTTGAAACCTCACACCTGGCAATTCCGCCATATGCTGCGATGCAGTGCTGTTATCTCCTATGATCCTGATGAAAGGACAGATCCTGCCACAGCTGTGTGCAGAGAGCCAAACAAACACTATGCACACATTGAAAGGGGCTCTTTGTATGATACAGTAAATGTGCTTCTTCTCCATTAGGTGTGAATCAAGGGGCTAAAGAGACAGCCCAGTGCTCACCTTCAAGGGCAAGGCTGGATTCAATCCCCAGTACCACAAAAACAAAAAAGGAAGAAGACCTGGGAAACACTGTACATTTCAGAATGACACTTACCTGCCCCTTACATACACTGTACGCCTTCACTGAAGAGGTTCTGAATAGCAGAGAAAAGGTGTTCAGTTTTCCAACAAATTTTGTTGTAAGTATTAATTGTTCCAAAAGACTAAAGAATTTTACTCAGAATTCTAAGAAGAATGTAATCTAAAAATTCTTGATATACTTCTTTGGCAGATGGACTATTTTGAAAAGAAATCAGACAAATACTATCATAGGCGCTATATGGTAAAGCAGGGGGATATTTAATCAGTCCTATCCCTGGCTTGAAAAGACTTATAGCGATGGGGACTCCAAACACATAAGCCCCTCAACGATGTATCTGAAAAATAATACTACAGCCCGGCGTCGTGGTGCATGCCTGTAATCGAAGCACTCGGGAGCCTGAGGGAGGCGGAGCACTGCGAGTTTGAGGCCAGCCTGAAAAGCACAAGATCGGCTCAAAAAACAAAACACTAATCACCAAATACAGACAGACAGCCCTCTGTATCTAAGGGCATTGTTTACAAGGCCCCTTTCAGATACTAAAAGCCTAAGGATTCTCAAGTCCATAAAATAGTACTGTATTTGCATACAACCTATACACATCCTACCTTGTTTTTTTCTTTTTGGTGCTGTGGATTGAACTAGGGCCTCACACATGCTAAGCATATGCTCTACCACTGAGAAATATATCCAGTCCCTCATATAGACTTAAATCATCTCTAGGTTACTTATAATCCCTAACATATTGTAAATGCTACGTAAAGGTAAAATTTAGGGAAAAATGAGAAGGAACAAAGTCTGGACATGTTTTGTACAGGTGTCATGTTTTCCCAGAATATTTGTAATCTGTGGTTTGTTTAATCCACATATGTGGAACTCACAGACATGAGGGGCAGACTGCATATATTTGCATGTATATAATATATGCTATAAAGCACTACATACATTAGGCATATTACTACCCACCCAATGCAACTACTAGTAGAGAACACAAGATTACATCCTGTTACACAGTATATGAGTACTTTAAATTTTATAAAAGCAATTATTATTGTATGAAAAGAGATGCCTTCTCAGCCAAGTGTGATAGCACATACCTGGGAACTGAGGCAGGAAAATCCCAAGCTTGAGGCATGCTTGGATGACTTATTGAGATCCTGTGTCAAAATTTTTTTTAAAGTTTATTTATTTATTTTTGTCTTTTTGAGACAAGGTTTCACTATGCAGTTCAGGCTGGCCTCAAGCTCACTTTGTAGCCCTGGCTGGTCTCGAATTTGCAACGATCCTCCTGCCTCAGCCTCCTCAGTGCTGGGATTATAGGCATGCACCACCATTCCCAGCTCCCTGTCTCAAAATTTTAACTCCCTTCTCCCCCATATCAAAAAAAAAGCTATATGAAAAAAAAAACATATAGCTGAGTATATAGCTCAATGCCAAAGTCCTGGGTTCAAGCCCCAGTACTGCCAAAACAAAAAAAAAAAGAGAGACAGGGAAGCAGGATGAGATCTGCCTTCTCATAAAGTTGGTCTAAGTCTTGATAAAAACTAATGGAAATATTTTTAAAACTCAAATAAAAAATGTTAAGTTGTGAACTATACCCTAGAAAGTATGAAGAGCGAGCCAGGTGTGGTGACTCACATCTGTAATTCCAGCACTCAGGAGGCAAAGCAGGAGGATCACTGTGAGTTCGGGACCAGACTGGGCTACAAAGTGAGCTCAAGGTCAGTCTGTACTGCACAGTGAGACCCTGTCTCAAAAAGACAAAAAAAAAAAAAAAGGAATTACAAAGAGATATAGTTGTGCCTCGGTTCACAAACACTGTTGTGTTTGCTAACAATCTGACTCCCAAACAGAAGCATTTGGCAAAACTTTGTTCTTGTTTGCGAACTCCGCACTGGATGGCAAATATGACTGCAGCCCTTTCCCATGCAAACACAAACGCGGCCATCTTTTCTAAAATCACGTAACACATTAAATTCGTGAACCAAGGTACCACTGTACATTTTCATTGCCTATCTTTCTCGAGACGATTCCATTCTTCTAAATCAGGTTGCCTGAGCTCAAACTGCAGCTCCAACACTAACATGTGACCCTAGGCAAGTGAGTATCTCCACACCTCAGCAAAATGGAGATATTAATACTAATCTCATAAAGCCGGTTATGAGAACAAATGGATTAATCCATATACAGAACTTACAACAGTGCCTATTATGTTTCCATGGGTTAAGCCCAGTGAAGACAAAAGCACAGCTCTTACTGTCATGGATCTTCTAATCTACTAGGAATTCAAAGTAAACAACAAATACTATGCATAATTACCATCATATAGTACATGAGAACAAACAGGAGCCCTCAAGTTGGAGTTCTGGACAGGCTTTCTGGAAAAAACTGGGAATTACCACGCAACAGCAGAACAGGAGAGGTCAGGTCATCACACATGTAGAAAGGCCCACTGGCTCTACCCTTATGAACAGTGGGAAAGGCAAGGGTGGTAATACGCTGGATTCGGGGTAAATCAACTGTCATGAGCAAGACAGTACAAATTTGGCATTTGAATTAAACAAGAAATTCTTGATAACCCAGATAGAGATGATGCCAGAGCAGCTACTTAAAAGGAAACCAAAGTTCCTGTTTTTTAAAAAAATTATTATCTTTTATTCTTGGCTACTTTTTGGAAGCTTAAATTGCCCTCTTTTTGTAATATACTGGTGAAAGGAAGAACTTGTGATTTACTAAAGTGCATGGAAGTCACTTAAATCTACATCCTCTGGAATAAACTTAGTTATAAAGTTTGATTTGACTAGTTTTAATACTAAGCTACAGGACTCAACAAGAGTATAAATGGTTTTGACAAAAACTCAGGAACTAAGAACACTTATTTAACTTAGAAGTCACAGCTAGCTTTCCCACAGTTCAGTTGATGTTGCAGGATCCTGTTTTACTAAGACTATTTGAACTATTTGAAGTATACTACATCTTTTCCTGATCACGAAATGAGATGATTTACATATTTTAAGAGTACCAATTCCCAAGCTGGGCGTGGTGGCACCCCCCTCAAATCCCAGCACTCTGTAATCCCAGCACTCGGGAAGCTGAGAGGCAAGAGGATCTTTGCAAGTTTGAGACCAGCCTGAACTGCATAGCAAGAGTCTCAAAAAGATACCCACCCCACAAAAAAAGAGTACCAATTCCCATTTGCATTGCACTTTACCACTTTGAAGACCTTAGAGGCGCCATATTGGAGGACGGCCAGGCAAGTTATGACCACTAAGTGGGTGAGAAATCTGAAACAAAGACTAAAGCACTTGCCTAAGCTTTAAAAAAATAGAAACTCAACATTTATTCATTTAACAAATACCTTCAGTGCCAAAACTACGTGCTAGGGACTGACAAGGATGGTGAAAAAGTTCCTGCTCTCTAGTTTTACATTTTAATAGAAGAGAGACATAAACAAGTAAACACAAACAACATAATTTCAAATAAATTGTATGAAGAAAATATGGCAAGCCGATAGTAACTGCAGAATGACAGTCGTCAGTGATCTAAGGAAGTAGCATCTGCAGCAAGGCCTGAATAAAAATAAACTGTATGGGCACATCCTAGAGAGAGGAAAAGTATAAAGCCTCAGAGGCAAGAAGATCTTGGAAAAAAATAAAACTACCTCACAATTAAAAAAAAAAAAAAAAGATCTTGGACAGCAAGGTGGACAAACAGCTTCAGAGGAATAACAGAGAACAGTGGCCTGGTTATGTGGGGCCCTCAGGCCATTCTAGGAAACAGAATTTAAATGCTACTGGAAATACGGAAGTGAGATCCAATTTGCTTTCACACCAGTTATTAAGCCTTTGTATGAGGAATGCATTGCAATGCCATCAGGAAGAGGCACTGATAAAAGTGTATCCCCTGGAGAGTATTGCTTTGATTGGACACATGGGTGTTTCGTAAAACTTCATACTTTGCCATATAAAGTTTCATAATTTTTTATTGTTTGGGGGGATTTTTCTGTTTTTGTTTTTTTAGAGAGTTTCACTATGTACATAGTTCAGGCTGGCCTTGCACTCACTATGTATTCCACTCTGGCCTCGAACTCCCAGCAATCCTCCTGCCTCCATCTCCCAAATGCTGGGATTACAGGTGTGCATCTCATAATTTTTTAAAAAAATACACTGTAGACATGTCAAGGTAGAAGCAGACACTAACTAGAATGCAACTGCCCAAGACATGTAATCACTGTGTATCACAATATATAGTAGTTTAAAAACAGACAAACAGCACAGGAGTGCTGTGATGGAAATCTAGTCTCGAGAGGAGAGCAGTGGGAGTGAAAAGGAATGAAATTTGGAACACGTACTGGCACTAAGGTCAATAGGTGTTCCGGACAGTGACAGAAACCAAGGCTGACCGGCGCTTGTCAAGGAGGGGTGATTTCGCCCTCCAAAGCTCGCGTGCGTGCAATATCTGAGGACACCCTTCTCACAAGCGGTGATAAGTGGAGGGGTACTGCTAGAATCTGTGGGCAGAGGCCAAGGATGCTGTTACATATACTAAAATACACAGCAGTAAAACATCCCAGAATACCCATACTTACAGAGGAATCTACCAAAAAAACTTTTAAAAAAACCCACACCACCCACCAAAAAACCTAGAAATGCAAGTCATTACTTTCAAGATTCAGAGAAATCTAAAGTACGCTACGGTATACTATACTTAAAACAAAGATTTGGCAGTAAATTATATCAAGATGCTAACATGTTGCTCAAAGGTCTGAGAGGTGAAGTCTAATAAAATATTTTTAAAAATCAATTACTGGTTAATAAATGCCATTTGTTGGGCAGACTTCCTTAAAATAAAAATATAACTGAAAATTTTCTATTTAACAATACCAACAGTTTTTACAATGCTTCTGAATATTGCTACAATTAAATCCGTAGCCTGATAATACTTACTACTTTTCCAAATACAATTTCCACAAAAGAACAGGTAAGAGTAGTGAAAGAAATGACCAGCGCTATAAAGAGGTAATTTCAGCTGGTTAGCAGAAAATCATGGCCCACTTGTATCCACAAGCAAGGGACCGTTAACTTATTTTGGGATTAAAACAGGTGGTCACAGTAGTTTTACAGGCGATCACAAGACTGGAACACACATTTCTCTCACTCTCTCCAGGACTAGCAATGGACAAAGTATTTTTTTAGAACAATTCACAGAAGGCAAAACCGCCACAAACTTTAGAAAGTTCCTGGAAAGAACGTGAGGGGCGGTGGGCTCACTCTGGTATACTTCAGTCTGAACAGAGTAAGACTTCTTTTTTCGGTCTTTTTGAGACAGGGTCTCGCTGTGCAACCTTGAGCTGATATGTAGCCCAGGCTGGTCTCGAACTCGCAACGATCCTCCTGCCTCAGCCTCCCGAGTTGCTGGGATTACAGGCGTGCGCCACCACGCTCGGCAACAGAGTAAAACTTCTAAAGCACCTTACTGGTTCCTGGAACTACTAGAGCCAATCCAGATTTACATAAAATGCTCGGTGAGGCCTGAAATTATTCGACAACTACAGCAGTTAATAGACATCGTCCACAAAAAATCACCTAGCCCGGGGACGGTAATTCGGACCACTACCTTATAGCTGAGAGCGCACAGGTGCGTAGGGAAGCTACCAGGAACAAGGGTGGCTTCGGTCAGGAAACGGATGCTGCTGGCTATAAGGACCTCACTCAAACGAGCAAGGGACGCACAGCATCGCGCCTAAACCTGAGTCCGACGGACAATCGCGTCCCACTGGCACCGCCAGCTCGTCCGCCTTTCGAGCAAAAACTTGGAACGAAGGCACCTCTAGCCCAGCTCCATCCCCGCTTGTGACAGAACTAAGAAACAACCGGGCAGAAGTAAAATACGCGGGCACTTTACTACCCTGGACACCAGGCCGGGCTCCCACCAGGCCCGGAGGACGTTTTCGGGGCGTCCCGCGCGGCGTCCGGCGCGCTTCTCCCGGCCGCGGCGCCCTCGCGACAGTCGCGTCGTCGTCACCCCGGCGGCGACAAGCCCTTCCCCACGGATACCCAGAACGGACTCCGCGGAAAACCCTTCCTGAGATCGCGACCGGTAAGACACAATCACTCCTTTTTCTTCGCGCTTTCTGCAACTCAACCCCAACCGCGGGGGCAGCCCCGGCCTCAAGCCCTCAAGCCCCGGGAACAATGACCCAGCCTCACCCCAACCACGCGCGGAGAGGACGCGCCAAGATCAACCCTATTCTCGCGGTATGTTACGCTCAACTCTCGCGACACTTTCTACCTCTTCTTCTTTCTCGGCTCCACCCCGCCACGGCAACGCGTTGCCTCAGAAACATCGCGGGATTTCCGTCGCTCAGTCTCCGCCTCTTTACGGCACGATGGTCGCACAAGAATGTGATCGAGCCTCGACGGCCGCCATTTTCTTCCTTTCTTAGCAGTTAGCTGGAAGGAGATCCGTGAAGCGGCAGCGGCTCCCATAGTACGGCGATGGCTGACTACTCAACAGTGCCTCCACCCTCCTCTGGCTCCGCCGGTGGCGGCGGCGGCGGCGGCGGCGGTGGAGGAGTTAACGATGCTTTCAAAGATGCGCTACAGAGAGCCCGGCAGGTGAGTGCGGACCGCGCGGCGGTGCCCGAAGGCGCACGGTAACTGGCCGCCGGCCGCGTAGGCCGCTTCCTCCCGGCGCGGGAGTCGGAGGAACGCGGCGCCCTTCCGGGCTGAAAGGCGAGCGGAGTCGCGGCGCCCCGCTCGGTGCCAGCGGCCGGGAAGCGCCGCCGAGGTTCGCG
>NW_004955423.1:15246105-15286869 GCF_000276665.1 Chinchilla lanigera
GGGGCCGGGGCCGGGCCGGGCTGGGTGTCCGGGAGCCGCGGGGCGCGCAGCGGCTGGGGTGAGAGAGCGGCCGCGGCGGGACTCGCGTCTCCGTCGGCCGGTCCTCCCCTCGCGTTTCTCAAAATGGCCTCAGGCCCATGGTGCCCGGGGCCGCGTTTGAATCTGCCTCTCTAGGTTCCGAGCCGTAAGCTGACCGGGCCTCTTTGTATCACGTACGTGCGCGCCTTTGCCCCGGAGGCGCTCCTTGCCCGGATGCAGCGCTTTAACACAAAAACCGGGGGGCTGGGGATCTAGCTCGGCGGCACAGCGCCTGCCTGGCAAGCGCAAGGTCGTGAGTTCGATTCCCAGTACCGAGGAAAAAGCCACACACACACACACACACACACACAAAAAAAATCCAAAAACCATAAAAAAAGGTGCAAGTACTTTAGAGAGTGAAAAGATTGCTTAATTCTTTAGTTCTTTGATACTTTTACAGTTTTAAAATTTATGAGTTCGGTACGGGCTTGGGTGTAAGAGAAAGTAAAACTCTACAGTTCCTGTTACGACGCCGGATATGGTATTAGGTGCAGGGTATTTTAAGCCAGTGGTCATCACAAACGAGGTTTAATTATTTTAGGAGTTCGCTTCCTTTAACTTTTTACCCACCCGCTCATACAATTAAAAGTATCAGTGAACCAAAAATCAAAATTCACTCAATCTGCGGTAACGTTCGTTCACTCTTACTTTTCTAGTGTGAGCAGGTATTATGTGTGAGCACAGTAGAAAAATGTACCTGGTCGTGATTCTAGGCAAAAATAGTCACAAAAGGTGAGCATTAATAGTAGTTCTATATTTTTTTTTTCACCTTTTTTAAACTTTGGAATATACAGTAGTAGCAGTGGAAACATGTAACTGACAGAACCTGAGTGCTTTTTATTCAATTGAGTTGGAAAAGCTACCAGTTTTGTGTTAAACTGGCATATTTATTTAGTGCCACTCACCATACATAGACAATGGAGTTTTTTAAAACTGAATTGGATTCTTGCTTTCTAGGAACCTGTGATACAGATAGGGGGCCAAATGGAGATGAACAGAATTATCAGATAAATGCTTTAATAAGAGAACAGACATAATATGAACATTTAATTCATCCACTTGTTCTGTAAACATTTATGGCATTTCTGCTGTGTGTCATGCACTGTACAGGATACCAGGGAAGGGGTCCCTAACTCCCTGACCTGTGACATTTTTGCAAGGCACAGTGAAATGAAAATGAAAATTTGGCCAGTAGAGAAAAGCAGAAACCTGTGCAAAGGTATGGGGATGTTTGGAATGACCAGAATCGGAGAACACGGCATTGAGTGGGAGAAGTGTAGTGGAAAGTTTGGTGGGAAAAGGTACAGATGGCTCTAAATAGATAGACCACAGTAAGTAGTGATGAAATCTTATTTTGAAAATGAACATGAAAAAATGTTTGAAAACATTTAACGTTATTCAGAAATGCATTATGTATTGCCTGTGTCAGATCCTGGGGGTACAAAGAGCTTTATCTACT
Organism: Chinchilla lanigera; assembly: GCF_000276665.1. Taxonomy (NCBI): domain Eukaryota; kingdom Metazoa; phylum Chordata; class Mammalia; order Rodentia; family Chinchillidae; genus Chinchilla; species Chinchilla lanigera. The sequence continues at coordinate 15,247,643 of NW_004955423.1, forward strand.
TGTTGGCCTCCACATAGAATGCAGCTTTATCTTTGATCAGGATGGAAAACACATCAATACATGTATCTAAAATCTTGCTCTGCACCTTGTTTTAGAGTTAAATGATACAGTGTGCTGGTTTGTTTATAAGTAGCGTTTTTTTTAGGACACACTGCATGTGGGGCTGTGTATTAAATATATCTTGTCAATTCATTTAATTGTCACAGCCATCTCAAGGTAGGTTTAGAAACGGTTATCCCTATTGGTGCAGATGTGGTGATTGAGGCACAGAATGCTTAAGATTGGGTAAGGACAAAAGGCTGTGTGTACAAAACAGTAGAATCGTTCACACAACACTCCCCATGGGAAGCATGTGGTGAACAGAAAATTAGAAAAGAGGCTAACAGACTTTGGGCATTTACAAAGTTCACTTAATTACATTCTGATAATTAGCTCTATTAAAAAAAAAAAAAAAAGAAACATCTCTATCAAGTGGTAGGACTGTTTCAGCTCCAGAATTGCTGGATTTGAAGAACGGTCTGTGAAGAAGGTGGAAAATGCTAACAAAGGAAAGAAAATGGAAGCACAAAAAATATTTATTCATTCAAAAAGTAGAACAAGGTCCAGATGGAAAGTTTTGGTTTTGTGGATTAAAATCAAACGAAATAAGGTGCCCAACCCTCGATGCATGTCAAATAATATTCTCATAAGAATAGTAGGAAGTTAATTTTTTAGGAATTTTCTCTTTAAGTCCTATTTATAGTAACCTAGAAAATGTATTTTCTAGTGGTCCTGGAGAATTGATAATCAAATCTGTGTTTTTAGTGTAATTGTCTTTGTGTCAGTTCTGTTTCTGAAATACTGGGCTTTCTTTTGGATGAACTCATTTGCATAGTTTTAGAGCTGTTCAATAAGTAAGATATCAGTATGTATCCTTTCTCTGTGGGGAAGTTCCAGAGACTTCTAAGAGAGCAGTTCTACAAGCAGCATATGAAAGTTAATTGCAGAGGATAGTTACAACCTAAACTATTTCCCAGTTGTTAGAAGTAGTGTAACTCTGGCCTGAAATACTTTTAATACACATACCTGTGGATCCCAGGCAGTTTTGTTTTGAGACAGTGTCTTACTATGTTTAGTTTAGGCTGGTCTTTGTTTTGTTTGTTAGTTTGTTTTTGTGGTTTGGGACAGGGTCTCCTTCATGCAGTTCAGGCTGACCTTGAGCTCACTTTATAGCCCAGGTTAGTCTCCCAATGATCTTTCCAGTGCTGGGATTACAGGCATGCACCACCACCACACCCAGGCTAGGCTGGTCTTGAACTTGGTGTGGATCCTCTGGTCTCAGCCTGCAGACTGCTGGGATTATAGGCTTGGACCACCGCGCCCAGCCCCTAGGCAGTGTTTTTAAATTGCTAAGGAACAATTTAAGGGCTAAATATGTATTTTGAGGTCTAGGGTGGAAAAATATTTTCAGCTGTGATTAGGAAGATGTAAGATTGAATTATATGCCCAAAGATGCAAATAAGCTAATTGATAAAGTGGCTTTACATTTAAAGATGGTTAAGAAAGGTTAGATTCAGCAAATACAGTCAAGAAAATCAAATTGTGTACCTTTTTTTAATCAAGCAGTTCAGTAATACGCTTTGTGTGATACCTGTTTATGTTTACAGATGAAGAAAGGGAAATCTAAGAACTTGGGAAGTATAATTGGTTTATGAGGTCTGATATATACTGGCTTTAAGTAATCCATATTTGATTTAACACTTGAAGTCTCACTGTATTCTTTTCCAGTTTCCTGATTATATTAAAAGTGGAATTAATTGGGTTTGTTCCACAGCAGAATGTTAGGGTTGCAGTCACTACAAGTTTTTAATTCATTCAGCCAGTCAATTCATTATGAGACAGGGTCTTCCTGAGTAGTTGAGGCTGGCCTTGAACTTGCTGTGTAGTCTTGGCTGGCCTCGTTGCAGTTCTTCTGCCCCAGTCTCCTGAGTGCTGGTATTACAGGTGTGGGCCCCTGTGCCTAGCAAATTTTAGTTTTTTAACGTGGATGTTTTCAGGCACATTTAAAGTTGAAAGGTGTAATAACTTCCATGAGTCCATCACTTACCTTTGATAGAGGATGTAGAACAGTGTAGAGGTTGGCCCTTGTCAGTAACATTCCATTTCCCTTTTCTGAGAAAAAATGGGAGTAAATTTCCATTGTTGGGCCCCATTTGTGACTCGAAGCTGGTATTTCTTCTGTGGTGTGTGTTTAGTTGAGTGCAAGCAATTACTTGCCACTCTTACAGGTAAAAAGTCATGGAAGAGTGAAGTGAATTTAATAGAGTTAGGGTTCTCTTGCTGATTTTTGTAGAGCTCCTCAGTCTCCCTCATGGATCCTTAGAATACCATCGTGCAGTAGAAATATAATGCAGGCCACACATTTAAACTCAGCATATCCTAAATAGAGTCCCAGAAAGTGTTCACACACTCAGTGCCCACACATATCTTTTCATTAGTCTTGGGAAAGAGCCACGGAAAAGATAGAATGAAGAGCCACATTTTCTTCAAAGCTGGTTTCTCTACTGAAGATTACTAATTGGTTATGTCTTTATTGATTGATATAAGGATGACCAGAGATTTAATTTCAGACTGATTATTCGGACTCCTTGAAGTATTTAATGGTAGTAATAAATTAAACTATAGTTTTTTAGTTTATCAAGTGATTTTTTTACATTTAGCATATATATGTATTAAGAAATAAATGAGGAAATTTAGTATTTAATACTATACACCAGTTTGTGTTGCTGTCCTTAATGGTAATGTGTTTTTGTTTTCTTAAGATTGCAGCAAAAATTGGGGGTGATGCTGGTACATCATTGAATTCAAATGACTATGGTTATGGGGGACAAAAAAGGCCTTTAGAAGATGGAGGTAAGTCACACCAATAAGTGATTTTCCTTGTTATATACAATGTTTAGGTGAAGTGACTTGCAGTTGTTTTTATTTTATTGAAACATTTTTATTATAAGGTTCCTAAAAATCATAAGGTTTATAGTTAGGCTCAAAAGAAAAAGAGGAGAAACCTAGATAAGGTAAGTAAAATTGGAGTTAACTGCAAGTTTTGTCGCAGTAGAAAACAGCTTATTTTCCCACGGTTAGGGTGGTGCTATGTTGACAGTTTGCACAGACTTGTTCATCATGCGGAGAACAAAAGATACATTTGCTTAGAAACACCTTGGTGATTTTTCCCAAATGACAAAGCTTCATCTCTGTTTTCATTATGTTGCTGTTTTAGATTTTATTTTAAAGGTTACAGTTTGCCACTACTGTGTTTTGTTGTAGATGATGGCATTTTTATGTTACTAGTTGTATTTTACTACTTCCTGCTTCAGGTTTATCTTAAAACCTGGATTAAAACAGTTCTTTGTATTTAAAAAATAATTGTTGAAGCTGCTGAACTTAGAAGTTTGCCCATTTTTTTGTTTTAGGTTTGATGTGTGAATTTTGATACCTTTTTGCCCCTTTTTTTAAAAAAAAAAAAGGATTGTGACCCAGTCTATAGAATGTATTTGTAGCTTTTTATCCAGGAGTACTTGGTTTCCTTTTATATAAGTGTCTTTCATATTTACAGTGAGGATTTTAATATACAAAGAAAAAATGAGCTAATGATGCTTCAGATGTTGTATGTAATGTATTCTTTTTATTTTATGTGTAGATGGCTCTTGGACAAGTCCGAGCAGTACCACACACTGGGAGGGAATGCCCTCTCCTTTTAAAGGCAGGAATTTTTATTTATTACCTGTGTTTAGTATGTAAACGTGAAGTAAACCATTGGATTCTTAACGGACACAGATACCTCTTGGATGTGTGTCTGAATTTTTGCTGCACAACAATCATGTTTAATCATTAAAGTTTGAAGGGGGGAGAATTTAGTACTTCAGTTCTAGGTTGTCTGTTCTAAGGTATGCATTGTATTCATCTGTGTAATGGATTTAGATTATGGTAGTCATGTAGTTGCTTTGAGTGTTTTCTGCTGGAGTTTTACATAGTGAAATGTTTTATGTAGGAATAAAAGAACAGTTTAGATTGAGACTGTCTTATAATGTGACTTTTTTTCCGTATAGCTTTGTGGTCACGGTCAGACATATACTCAGCTTTTTACTTGTCAGGTTGTTACACTGTGATAGACGCCCCTCTTCGCAAGTCGTAGGCTGCACAGTGGAAGCATCATTAGCCTTTCGTCTGTGATACTTTGCTAGTAACGGAGCGAAATACTTTGCCTTATTTGATATAAAGAGAATTTTTTTTAAGTGTCTGTGCATCTTTTAAACAGGAACAGAATGAAAAAATAGTTTTTCCTTTAGTTATGGGTCAGGGTTGAAAGTTTTGGTGATTTTGGTTCAAGTGATAAACCATTTCTTCAGATATTTTAATACATCTTTATGTTGGTATTCTTGAGTGGGGGAAGCTTTGTGTACTTACTGGCACAAACATTAAAAGAATCTTAATTTTGCAGATCAACCAGATGCTAAGAAAGTTGCTCCTCAAAATGACTGTAAGTATTTATTTTAAGCTGTGTTAAAAGTTAACAGAATTTTAGAGTTGAGGTTTTGTTTCTATTATTGGTGAGGTGGTTTTAGTCCAGACTTGTGCTGTGTAGTCAGACTGGCATGGAACTTGCAGCAGTCTTCCTCCCTCAGCCTACCATGGACTGCGATAACAGGCATGTGCTGCTACACCTGGCTGCACTTCTTTGTATACCTTTCTCTTTTTAAAAAAAATTGTCTTTAGTTATAACTGGGTATGTGTAAAGATTGACTGCTTAGTTACTACACATACTCATTTTATTTACTCTAGTTCTTAATCTGCTTCTACCACCTAAAGAGACAGTGCTTTGTCCTATGCCATTGATATGTATTTGCTCTTTCACTGGCTTCCGTGCCACTCTCAGGGATGATTTAAATCGTCTGTAGAAAATTTTAATCTCTTCACCATGTTGACCATGCATCAGAGGAAGATGGTAGAATGCTTGTGTTGTTAAATATATAAATAAACCTAAATTTTTCATTTTATTTTAATTTTCGGTAGCTTTTGGATCGCAGTTACCACCGATGCACCAGCAGCAAAGGTATCGTCAAAAGCCCTTTTCAGAAGTACTTTCCTGGTTTTATTGAGATGTACATATAACCAAGTTAGTGTGTAGTAACTGTATCTGCATTTTTTGTATATGTAATTGATTTTCCTACACTTGGGAAGACAATGCATTTTTCTTTTTGAGTGAGGTACCTTTGTAATTTGGAAACATGGATGAAATTAACCATGTTCTAAAAGAAATAAGGTCAGTTAGAATAACTGTTAAGTGACATTCCCTGAACACTGCTTTGCAGCCTATGCCGTGAGTCTGTTTAATGCACCATCTGTCCTGACTTGACATGTCACCTTACTTGAAATTTCCAATTTAACTCCCTAAGAGGTAAAGCCATATTTTGGCCATGGATGTGTGCTTCTTACCTTAGATTAATTAAGTTAGGAGACATTAAACTTCCATTTCTTAGATTATATGCAAATTACCTTTCTTAGAGGGAAAATGTTAGTTTCTGTTATTTTTTAGCAGGTCTGTGATGACAGAAGAATACAAAGTTCCAGATGGAATGGTCGGCTTTAGTAAGTAACTTTTGAAAGTTTTGAAAATATAGTCAAAGTATACTTCATAATCTTTCAGCACATCTTTCTTTTTCTTTGACTAGTAATTGGCAGAGGAGGTGAACAGATCTCACGCATTCAACAGGAATCTGGATGCAAAATACAGATAGCTCCTGGTAACATTATTGTCTTGATATTTTCAAAGTGAATAGAAACATTGCATATTTTTTTAAGTTGCAAATATCATGGTGCTAGTTAATCTTTTCTTGACTAAATTCTCTTCCTATTTATTGTAGACAGTGGTGGCCTTCCAGAACGGTCTTGTATGCTAACTGGAACACCTGAGTCTGTCCAGTAAGTATGAAAATCTTAAACATCTACTTACGAGTAATAATGTGAAGACTGAGTGTCACTCGTTACTGCTTGTACACCATTGTCCTCTTATCCCCAGGGCTGAAAAGTTTCCAGCTTTTCAATGTTTGTGCCTTTCTTCATCCAAACTATTCAGCACAGATAAACAGTTATCACCTTCCCATTTCTAAATCTTCAGAATTTAACCTTTTCTTTCCCACTTTGCTGAAAACACAGAAGCAAAGCACAGGGAACTGTTTTACCTTCACCACCACTAACACATGTTTCATTTATTCTCTTTACCCATGAAACTCAGATACATTGATTTCCTGTGTTTATGTGCCTAAGGCCAGCCCTTCCTACTCCAGTAGGACATTATACCTGCAACTAAATTTTCTCTTGTTGTACTATTTTTTCCTTCCTTTATAGGTTATTTCTAGTAGTATATAGACATCTTTGCTAGTCTCTCCATCATAACAAAAGCCATCTTTGAATCTCACATTCTAGTTACATACCTGACAAAATTTCTTTTAAAAGGTGACTATACTTGGCACATCATCTGATGTGTTCATTTTCTCTTGAACTCATACTAGTCAGGCTTTTATTCTGATCAATATGTTGAAATTTCTTCTCTCAAGGTCACAGATTATCACTTATCCATATCTAGCTGTTTGCCTGGTATCTCCACTCGAATGTGTTTGTAGATCTCTCTGGCTTCATTTTTGCAGTAGTGTGGATTGAACATTGAGTGTGCCTTGTACCACTGAACCACATTTCCAGGTCCAGATAGCTCCCAGTTTAGATCATTAAGAGCAGAATTCTTGATTTCCACCTCACGGCCAAGCTACTTTCTCTCTTACTCACTTTATTCATGTCATCTCGTTGTACAGAAACTTTTGATACTTTTTCTCTTGTACCTTATTTATCCATAAATAAATTGACCCTTCTATCAGCTCACTGTGTTCTACCCCATTTGGCCTTTCTCGTATTTTTAGCGCACCATGATTGTTCCTCATTTAAGTCCTTTGCGCTTGCTTTTTTTCCCCTCACTGTAATGTTTCCCCCAGATACTTCGAGTCATTTTCCTCCATTCCTGGCTCACATGCCTATCACTAAAGCCTGTTACAGATACAACATCCTATATAGATACACATAGCACCCGTTCTTGTGCACATGACATTAGTGCTTTGCTTTTCTTTATAATATTTGCAATGGCGTGCTAGTTTTACTTATTTCATGTATTTATACTAGCTATGAGTGAGCAGAATGGTGGCTTAAAAATGTAAACAAGGCCTGCTGGTGTAGCTCAGTGATGGAAAACATATTTAGCTTGCCAAAGGCCTTGGGTTCAATCCCTAGCACTAACAAAAAATAAGCAAATCATTCACTTATCAGATGAATCAGCTTTATTCTGAAATAAAGAATTAAGAGTGTTCCTTTTTGGAAAAGTTTAAGCTTTTCTCAAAGAAAAAAAATTGAATGCCAGCCATGGTGGCACATGCCTATAATCTCGCACTTGGGAGGCTGAGGCAGGAGGATTGCCATGGGTTCAAGGCCAGCCTGCACTATACAGTGAGACCCTGTTCCAAAAAAAATTGTATACCTAGAAAATGTATTGCATAATATCAGTCTTGGATCCCTGATGACATTTTCTTGTGTATAAATGTAAAAACATTGACAATGACCATACCAAGGCTCGCTAAAAGTGCTGTATCCTACGCATTTGCTCCACAGAGCCAGTTACTGAGAGTACTGTTTAAACTAGCTTTAAGCACCTACTCTGAAACCCAGGAAAGGAGAGTTACTGGACTATGTTATTTTTTATTTTTCTGTTCAGATAAGCTCGAGTATGTTAAACTTTATTCCTTGAATGTTGTTAACAGATCAGCAAAACGGTTACTAGACCAGATCGTTGAAAAAGGCCGACCAGCTCCTGGCTTTCATCATGGTGATGGACCTGGAAATGCAGTTCAAGAAATCATGATACCAGCTAGCAAGGCAGGATTAGTTATTGGAAAGGGGGGAGAGACTATTAAACAACTGCAGGTATTATGTTATGTTATGACTAATTTTAATCTATTTTGAAGCCAGTTTTCTTGTCTCCTTTTATTAATACATGATTTTTATGATTTTAACAGGAACGGGCTGGAGTTAAAATGGTTATGATTCAGGATGGGCCTCAGAACACTGGTGCTGACAAACCTCTTAGGATTACAGGCGACCCATACAAAGTTCAAGTAAACTTGCATTTTTCCTTCATAATGGGGTTGGATGTGTTTGGGCTAATGCACCTGGATAATTAAAGAGTTTTGAAGCGTGCTTTCTAAATTGACCTTTTCTCCTTCAGCAAGCCAAGGAAATGGTGTTAGAGTTAATTCGTGATCAAGGTGGTTTCAGAGAAGTTCGAAATGAGTATGGGTCAAGAATAGGAGGCAATGAAGGGATAGATGTAAGTAAAACACCCACCCAAATGGTTGTGTGCTGATCTGTGAATGGGATAATGTTTTCCTGTTTCGGAGAAGAGAGCCTTAACACTTCCTTTGTTGTAGATATTTATATGATGTGATAACAGATTGAGTTTTGGAATAAAGCTTTCTTAATACTTAGTCTTGTTTATATAAGGTCCCCATTCCAAGATTTGCTGTTGGCATTGTGATAGGAAGAAATGGAGAGATGATTAAAAAGATACAAAATGATGCTGGTGTTCGAATTCAGTTTAAGCCAGGTCAGTACATGTATTTAATCTTGTAAATGTTTGTAGTGGTAAGTTTTGATACACATTTGTTATTTAATTAATTTAATCTGTTTCTTCATTTTGAAGATGATGGAACAACGCCTGATAGGATAGCCCAAATAACTGGCCCTCCAGATCGATGTCAGCATGCTGCAGAAATTATCACAGACCTTCTTCGAAGTGTTCAGGTTTGATAAAGCATAATTCCCTCCACTAGAAAAGTATTTATTTAACTTCATCAAGTCTGAAAGTGTCTCCCTTGTATTTTTCTATTAGTGTGTTGAACAGTGTGTTATTAGTGTATAGAAAATTTAAATTGGTTTAGGGTAGACCGCTTAGAGCATTAAGAATTGTTACATATGGGCCCTGTCTAGATGAGCATGGCTCTTTTTTTTGGGGGGGGGGTAAGGGATGTGTTGTCGGGCTTGTTGGAATACGCCTGTAATTCCAGCACTTGGGAGGCTGAGGCAGGAGGATCGCTGTGAGTTTGAGGCCAGCCTAGACTGCGTAGTGAGAGCCAGTTTCAAAAAGAAATGGATATTATTTGTTCATTGTTCTCATCAACTATTCTCTAAAGTTTTCCTTAAATTTCTAGTTCAAGATTATGAAGAGTTGAGAAAAATCCTTTTTTTTTTCTTTTTGAGACAAGGTATTGCTTCAGTATGTATTTCCAGCTGGCCTTGAACTGACTAGATAGCCCAGGCTGCCCTCAAACTTGAGCAGTGATCTTCCTGCCTCAGCCTCCTGGGTGCAGATAGACATTTTATTGTGGAAAGAAGAGTTTGTTTCTATGCCAACTTGTCTTTTCCCTCCTTAGGCTGGTAATCCTGGCGGACCTGGACCTGGTGGTCGAGGAAGAGGTAGAGGTCAAGGCAACTGGAATATGGGACCACCAGGTGGACTACAGGAGTTTAATTTCATTGTGCCAACTGGGAAGACTGGATTAATAATAGGAAAAGGCAATGTATTTTTAAACTTTTGTGTGGGAGGGTGTTTTGGTTGTTGAGACAGGGTCTCGCATTGTAGTTCAGGCTGGCCTTGAACTCACTGTGTAGCCCAAGGTACCCTCAAACTTGAGGCAATCCTCCTGCCACTATCTCCAGAGTGCTGGGATCACAGGTATGCGCCACACCTGGTTTGTATTTAAACTTTCAACATTTAACACACTAAATTTTTCTAGACACTTGCTATCGGTGTTATAAACAAGTGGCAGTGATGTGTCTTTGACTCTGTTTAGAAAAGAATCCTTATGTGTCTGATGTATAAAAAACTAAAACAAATGAAGAGTGAGATTTGAATATCATTGGATCCTTGAGAAAGGGGACCAAGAATTAATAGTTACAATTAGTTTTGGACTCTCATATGAATGTCTTTGCTGTCTCACTCTTTTGGAGGAGTGTGTTAATGGGGACTGACCTCAGGGCCTTCATATTGAACTGTATCCCTGGCCCTTGTTATTTTGAGACAGGTTCTTCCTGTGTTGCTAGATTGCCATGCTGGCTCAGACTTGCACTCCTCCTGCCTCAGCTTCTGAGTGCTAGGGTTGCAGGTGTTTGCCCCCCCGCCCCCACGCCTGATCGTGGATTTGCTTTTTCTTGAATCATGTTTTAAAATTTTTTGCATGTTTAAAAATTGGTTTTTTACATTGCTTGTGAAAACAATATTTTGGTAAGTTGTCTATATTGAGCTGTGGTTTTTGGTTGTTTTTTTTTTGTCTTTTTGAGACAGGGTCTCACCATGCAGTTCAGGCTGACCTTGAGCTCTCTTTGTAGCCCAGGCTGGCCTCAAACTCACAACAGTCCTCCTGCCTCAGCCTCCCATGTGCTGGGATTACAGGCGTGCACCCCCACACCCAGCGAGCTGTGCATAATAAGTAATCTTTAATGTGTTTTAAAAGAAATATGACCTTCACATAATTCGGTTTGAAGTTTTGAATATGCAAAATTGTAATAGAATATTGTCAGGAAACTGGCCCCCAGAAATTTTTTTAATAGATCATTAAATTACAATCATTTTCTTTTGGATAGTACCTCTTACATCCTTTAAACTTTTGGAGAAATGTATTTTTATTTTTATGTCTTTATTTATTTATTTTTTTTTAGGAGGTGAGACCATTAAAAGCATAAGCCAACAATCTGGTGCCAGAATAGAACTTCAGAGAAATCCTCCTCCTAATGCAGATCCTAACATGAAGTTATTTACAATTCGTGGCACTCCCCAACAAATAGACTATGCTCGGCAACTCATAGAAGAAAAGATTGGTGTGAGTATGCTTTAAGTGTCTTAATGTGTAATATAGGCCCTCTTACTTAAATAAGGCTTCAGTTCAGGTACACTATAGTGACTTCTAGTCAGAAATTAGAGGTACCATGACGTAATACATACAACACAGGAAAGATGTCTAGCATTAAAAATAACCTGTTTTAATACCAAGTTCGAGATGTTTGGGACTGCTTTACATTTGGGTGTGTGTAGATAAGAGATGGTCCCATTGGCTGCAGACACGATATTAGGGTGAGGTGTAGCAACTTGTGGAAGATAGTTGAAGGAAGTCGTTATGGGAACTCTGTGTGTACATTCAGGTCTTACTGTACTCATCCCTGTTCAGACAAAAAATATGATCAGGTACATACTACATTCTATGGTAGATATTTACAAATTCTGCCTTTTAGACAGGCTCAGGTTTATATTTAAAATACAAACTGATTGAATGTTTCCTATCCCTACACTCAATATGCACAAGCATTTCTGATTCAGAGCATCTGAAGTAATGCCTAGCATCTAATTTTACAGACATGAACCCAGGTGATTCTTATGCACAATCAGTTTTGGGAAGTTCTGTGGTAAGACAAAAACTGTGAAATCCCTTGACAATGCTGATCTGTAAATGAGGCAAATCATGTTTTCCTGGTATCTTATACAATGAAAAATTAACAAAAGATGTAAGGGAATGAGCACCTTAAATTAGTAATAATAAGTAGAGAAATTTTTCAGAAGATTTTCCTTTATGTTTCCCATGAGTCAGTGGGGTACAAAAGAAGTTCAAAAGTCTTTTTCCACTTGGGAAGACCAAAATAGGTAAGTTCTTTGTTACTGACAAGTGTAATTGTTCAAAAAATGTGAGCTCCGTAAATCAGAGCATGATGGCCAAAGGAGAAAGAAATAGTGATATGTTACAGTTTTTATTAACCTGGGAGGGATGGAGAAGGGTTTCTGCTGGATGTATGGAGAAACAAGACAAGTTGTTGTAGAGAACAGTTTGGGCCACAGACTGTTCAATCTGTTTAAGCATTGCCCAGCGCATAGGTGTGTTGAAGCAACGTGGTCCTTCGTTTATATGTACCATTCTTCATTTTGTACCAGTTAACATTTTTTCTTAATTAAAAAATAAAGAACATGGGTTTTCTAGTCTGACCACCTGGGTTTAAATTTTGTGGGTCACACTCATTGAGGCCTGGAGAAGTTTTGTTCTGTGCCAGTTTCCTCCTGTGAGCTGAGGAAAATAGTATCTACTTCACAGAGGTGGGGTTAAATGAATGGGTTACATGTGTGCTTCACTTTAGAAAAGTAGAAAATGTTTCTATTTATCTATATGGAAAGAACATGTTAGGAATAGTAAAAAGAGATAACAGCAATTAAAACTTGAATGAAACTTCTTTATTTTATAGTGAGAAAGTTGACAAACACAGTTTTTATTCATCTTGTCCAAAATGTCACAGGAAAAGAGAGTTCTAGAGCCACTAACTCTAATGCTCTTTGCAGGTTGGCTTACCAAAAGAGTCAGCTAAAAGTTAATTGTAGAGCAGCGTGGTAAGGATACAAAATGTTGTATCAGTCTTAGAAAAGTTTTTGTGTAGCTTAGAAGACTATGATGAAAAGAACAATAATTTAAATTACTGCTCTAAATGGGATTCCAGCAAAAGCTACAGAAGGGTTGTGAGGCAGACTCCAGTTTGAGGGAGAACTAATTATAACATTAGAGATGAAGTTTCGTCTGCATAGTTCACAATATAGGACGTAAAGACTTGGGAAATCTCATCGTGTCTCTCTGTAGAGGTAGAGTGGGTGGAGAGAGAGGAGCTACTGTACACGACCTGATTGTCTAATCGGTTTCCATGATTAAGATGATACAGGAATGCTAAATGTAAAAATTAAAAGAAAAATATAGTAGTATCTGAATAAAATAGAAACAAAAGGAAGTATATCAAATTTTGCTTCAATTGTTTAATAAATTTTTACATGTCTCAGGCAGTTAAATTTAACACATGAATTAGAAAAATCTAAACTTCATTGTGACTTAAAAGGGTAAAATGGAAGATTATTTAGCCTTTGAATTGTTTGAACAAGACTTGTTTATGATCTGTGTGTGTGTGTTATCTTGCTTTTTTGCAGGGCCCAGTAAATCCTTTAGGGCCACCTGTACCCCATGGGCCCCATGGTGTCCCAGGCCCCCATGGGCCTCCTGGGCCTCCAGGGCCTGGAACTCCAATGGGACCATACAATCCTGCACCTTATAATCCAGGACCACCTGGCCCAGCTCCTCAGTAAGTTCTGGGTTTGGTTTCGGGGGTTTTCAACAAAGATCCTAGCTTGCAGTAAATGTTCTTGTTTAATACTGATTTTTTGTTTTTCCTCTTCAGTGGTCCTCCAGCCCCGTACGCCCCCCAGGGCTGGGGAAATGCATATCCACATTGGCAGCAGCAGGCTCCTCCTGATCCAGGTAAAGATGGGTGGCATTTGTGTGTCCTATTTATTTATCTACCACTGCCATACATTCTTAGATTGCTTCTTGCTGAGTCTGCGTTGTGTATCGTTGTCTGCATTCTTTACTCTTTCAGTAGTGTTGGGCACTGCTTCCACAACATTATGTAGATGTGAACTCGGATTCACAGAACTGTTTTTTAGCTTTCTCTGCTTCAAAATAGATACAGCAAAGTGCCAAAAGCCACAGAAGTACAGTGTCTTAGGTTTTGGGTACCAGTGCTTGCAAATGAGTAGCATGTTTTTTTTTGTTTGGTTTTTTTTTTGTTTTTTTTTTTTTTTGGTTTTTCTCCGGTACCGGGGAACCGAACTCACGACCTTGCGCTTGCCAGGCAGGCGCTTTTTGCCGCTGAGCTAAATCCCCAGCCCCCATGAGTAGCATGTTAATGGTGACATTATCCATAGAAGAATAGTTCATACTTACTTATGAAATGACTTTAGCGTTTAACAGTGTTAAATACTTGGGCATTGAACACCCAGATTTTTTAAGTAACATGCAAACTGTTCTATACTCTTGATAAGAAAACTTGATGCATTAAATTCGTTCATTTGTAATAATTGCATGCTGAAGCTCTAAAATACATTTAATTAGTTTCTCTATTGAAGTTGGAATCTTTTTATATATAAGATAACATTCTCCTGTCTTTCCAGACACTCTAGTTGTTTTCCCCATCTTTGTCTGAAAGGCATTCTTTGAAACCTGCTAAGCTATAAATGATTCCCCATTTTACCTGTCTATCTTTTGAGTCCTCTTTCACTGGAGTCATTTCTAAAGCTATTCAGAGTAAGGATTAGTGTCTACATATAGTATTTTTTTTAAACTAACCCAAATAATTGATTTACATGAAATTGTTTTATTAGCCGGGCACGGTGGCGCACACCTGTAATCCCAGCACTCGGGAGGCTGAGGCAGGAGGATCATTAGAAGTTCGAGACCAGCCTGGGCTACAAAGTGAGCTCAAGGCCAGCCTGAACTGCATAGTGAGACCATGCCTCAAAAAAGAACCCCCCAAAAAAAAGGGAAAATAAATTGTTTTATTGAATTTGTTTAAAAATGTGGTATTTGAGTATGTTCTTAAAAGATGATCTATCCTAAAATAACTCACTTTCATGGAAAGTGTGCTCTGTATGATGATCAAAGAGCACAGTCACCAGATAACCAGTGTCCATTCATTAAAGAACACAGCGTAGGTTGTATTAACATCCAGGTATACACTGATAATGAGTTCATGTTTCATAGCAAAAAAAGTCCATTTCCAGTGTAAGTAGTACTGTGACAGAGGGCACATAGGGGACAGAAAAAGCATGACGTACTTGCTCTGTAACAGTTTATAAGTCCATTTAAAGAATGAAAAGGCATTTGTTTTCCACTTACAAGTTCATTGGGGTGGCATGATTTATAAAAGGAATGTGAGCGTCAAGTTTGGACAGGTTACGGAGGGGATTTATATTGGGTAACTGAGATGCTTCTGGATAGCATTTATGAGCACGGTTTGGGGTCTGTGGAAAAAATTAATGGTCACACTAGAAAGTGGTTGAGAATTTAGCCCTTCTAAACAGACCTCAGTTACTCCCAGTCCTATAATTCAGGGAAGAGGTGTCCGGGAACTTTTTGAACCCTGCTAGGCCTATTTTCTCTACACATTGGTAATAAATGAATGGGTACTATGTGGGGTAAATATTTAGTGAGTTCTCTGTACTGTACATGTTGTATGTAGCTAATTTCTTACACAGTTTTAAACATGAAGAGTGTAAGTATTTTTAATTCTCGCTCCAGTTGCAGAGACTGGCATCCGTAGCCCAAATTGCCAGCTTTGCACAAGTTTAAGGCCAACTTGGGCAATATAGTGACACAGTCTCAAAATAACAAAATGGCCTAGAGCTAGAGCTCGGCGTTCTCTACATCGAGTTCCCAGTGTGCAAGGCCCCCACCCCCACCCCCACCCCTGCTTATATCTTAATTTCTCTATACGGACATTACCCAGTGAGGTAATTTACATTTATTAACATAGAGATGACACTGCTGACAAATACAAGTGTCCAAAATAGAAAAGCAGTGCATCAAAATTCGAGAAAGGCTTGGAGAGTAATTAAAGGTAACCTTTAATTGTATCACTTTATAATTGTGTTTTTCTGGAAATTTTGTGTCTTTCTCCCCCCCCCCCTTTTTTTTTCAAACTTCACTAATCTTTAAGCAGCTGGGAACCCTACCTACTTAGAATGAAGTCTGGGCAGATCACATATGTAGGCTCTAGAGCCGAAGAAGTTGCATTCTCTTTGGGGATGCAAACTGATATAGATGCGCTTTTATCACTATTTAACATTTCTATTATAAAGGACAGAGTCAGTAACAAAACTTACTCTTTCTGATCAAGCGGTCTCAGACTGACCGCACACCAGTTGATTGCTGAGGGCTGAACAAAGATGTGCCGAGTGCAGAGGAAGCTGAATATGACTGGTGGCCCAGACTTAGATTTTTGGAAAGTGCAAGCAGTTTGTTGAGGCTAAAATTGAAGTATTGGAAAGATACTGACAGGAGGGAGACATGAGGCTGGACTAGCACAGATAAGCCAGGAGGCCAGGTCATTAAGGTATTGAAGGATAGTGCTGTACTGAAAGGTTTGACCGTCTTGAAGAGACTAGAAAATAAATGTGTCAAGTACAGTAGTAACATGAAGGTCAGAACAGCTAACTAAATGAAGAACGGCTAATCTGTAATAGGATGAGCTACAGCTACTCTTTTCTTTTTCTGTAGTTTCTAGTCTCTTATTTGAAGACAAGACAAAGTTCATAGTTCTCAAATTGTTTCTTGTACAAATTAAATGCAAAATAAGTCACATCAGAAAAAATAGTGCCCCACGATGGTTTGAGTCAAAGCACTAGATTTGGAGTGAAACTTCCATTCCTACCCTACTTCTGCAGCTCACTGGTTTTGTAAGCAGGAGGGCCCATGGCCAGACCTCAGTTTTCTATATTAATAAAAGCCATTAGTAACAATGAAAATACTAGAAAAATTTAAAGTATTCATGTACTGTTTATGGTTTGATGACTAATTTTTGGTTCTTTATGTTTTAAAGGTGTGTGTGAGAGAGAGAGAGAGAAGGTGGGGGTTGATACTGATTATAGGCTTCAGGTGCAAACATTGAATTGTGTTTTTTCTAGCCAAGGCAGGAACAGATCCAAATTCAGCAGCCTGGGCTGCTTATTACGCTCACTACTATCAGCAACAAGCACAGCCACCTCCTGCGGCTCCTACGGGCGCGCCAACTGCAACCCAAACGAACGGACAAGGTAACTATGGTAACTGAAATTTTTATTTTCTTATTCAAAAGCCTGAGTTTGTGTTTAGAATTAGAAAGTACATCCCTGTATACCTAAAATTTCTCACATTCGGTGACAACTTAAGTAAACAGCATTTCTTAAATAAATTACTTTGAAATTATTTCCTAACTTTATAGAAGTTGTAAGAACAGGCTGGGAATTCAGCTTAGTAGCAGTAGTAGCAGAGCACTAGCATGCTTTATGGCCTTGGGTTTGATCCCTAGCATGCAATTTAAAAAAAAAAGTTTTAAGAATAATACCAGGAAGACCCAGATGGCCTGGCCGTTAGTGTTTAACCCCATTTACACCATTACCCCCTCTTACCATGTGTGTGTTCATACCCATTGTCATGATTTCGAAAAATCATTGAAAACTGTACTGTAGGCATAAAGCCATGCTACCCTTAAATACGCTTGTGTATTTTTTAAAAAAATACCTAACCATCGTACAGCCCTGCACATGAGTGCCATTAACACTGCTCTATCTTTACTGTCCCAGTACATAGCTCTTCAATTCAGTCATCAGTATATTTTCCCTTAATTCACAAACCAGTCTGGTACCATACTTAGTTGTGAGGTTGATTAAATGTCAGTTTATTCCAGTCTGAAATAGTTTCTGCATTTTTTTTCCCTTCAGTGTTACAAAGCATACAGACTTTTTGTTAGATGATTATCAACCTATGTCTCTTCAAACTTTTCTTTGAGATAGGGTCTCACGTTGTTGCCCAGGCTTGTCTCAAACGCTTGGCCTCAAGTGATCTTTCTGCCTTGACCTACCCAGTAGCTGGGATTACAGGTGTGCATCACAGTGCCTGGCCTGTTTGGTTTTTTTTGTTCGGTAGTGTTTTTTTAGACAGGGTCTTGCTACGCAGTTCAGGCTGCCCTTGAGCTCACTTTGTAACCCAGGCTGGTCTCAAACTCGCAATGGTCCTCCTGCCTCAGCCTCCCAAGAGTTGAGTGCTGAGATTACAGGCGTGCACTACCACGCCCGGCTTTGATTTTTTTTTTTTTTTTTTTTTTAATATGATCATGTGGTAGTGCTTACTTGGCACTAAAAACTCAGAATGATGTTATACCCTTAACAGTTACAAAATGTGTAAATATTCTATTCCTGGTGATATTGTACTACCTTCATCACTTCATTATATTGGTATCTACCAGGTTTTTGTACTATACATGTAATACCACCTTTTTTCCCTGAAATTAGTATTTTCTGAGACATAAGACTGACTATGCTGTTTTTCATCCACTGTGTGTGCCTGTCAGCCTTAGCCTTCATGAATAGAAGCCCTGCCTTATTAAACCACAGTTGTGATAATTTTCTATATCCCACATTGTACATGCACTAGTTGACATTGTATAGGAGGAAGAGCTTTCCTTTTCATCCTATTTAGTTATTTGTATCCGTATGAATCCCTGTTTTTATACAGTAGGTTGTGTTTTTAAGCTTTTGATTACTTTAGTAATCAGACTGTCCTAGATTTGACCAGTCAAGAGTATCTTCATCGTGGTTCCTGTACCCTTTTGAAATGCCCATCACCCTTTAGCAGTCTTTATTGTCTGGCACATTAAGGACTTTGTGTTGTTACTTTTGTCTGTTTTCATGTGCTGTTATTTGTCATACTGGAAATTGAACCCAGGGCCTTTTTGCTACGTCCCCAGCCTTTTTTGTTGTTTTTGTTTTATTTTGTTTTACGAGGCAGCGTCCCTCTGGGTCACCAAGTTACTCTGGCTGAACTTGAACTTGCGTTCCTTCTGTGCCAGGCTCTCAGAGTCCTGGGGTTTACAGGCGTGTACCTGGCTCTTGACTTAACTTGTAATGGAGGCTGATGTTTAGAAACCAGACTAAGTATGTTTATTGCTGTTGCAATGTCATAGTTTGCAGCTCCTAATTTATTTACATATAGTACTACATCCCTCTACATACACATGCATAAAAACACTTAAATGTCCAGATCTGTATGGGCATGCATGCATATACATACACATTTTTATATTTGTGTGTACTGTATTTCAAAACCTCATATCCATGCAGCTCCATGCTAGCACTTAAAAGTCCTTCGTGCTGGGGATTTGGCTCATTGGTACGGTGCCTGCTTAGCCTGCGAAAGGAAACCTGAAAAACAAAATGCAAACTTATCTCTTGCCTTTTTCCTTGTTTTACTTAGAAATTGTGAGAAACCTAGTGTTCTCAATGTGTTTTCTTATTTGACTTTGATTTACACACTCAGTGTAACGTGTGTTCTCTCTTCATGACTTCTGTACTCCACCGTCTGTCTCTCACACCGTCAGGCACACCACTGCCATACAGCGCCTGCCTCCTACTTACTCCCTCCCACTCCTGGCTTCAGTCGAGAGAGAGAAGGCCCCGTAGTGCTTTTTAAAGATTTTAATCTTGTTTTGTTTTTCTTAAACAAGGAGATCAACAGAATCCAGCTCCAGCTGGACAGGTTGATTATACCAAGGCTTGGGAAGAATACTACAAGAAAATGGGTATGTTGTTTATATTTTATGTGTGTGTGTGTTCATTTGTTTATTATTTAAAATTGAAGCAGTTAGTAAACAAACATTAAGAGTTTAGAGAGTTTGATAGAAGCATGTTTGCACTGAATTTCTGTAGCATTCGTTGCCATCAGTCCATTTAACTTTAATAATATTGAGGGCAATAACTGAAGAGATACAGTCTGAAATCACTGGACTTTCAAACATACAAAGACGATTACAGATAATTCTTAAATTTTTGGTTATATAACAAGGAAATAACGTTTGCCAGTTAATTGAAAGTAGAAATTTCCTCACTGGCCTATATGACGTTCACTATTACTGCGCTCCTGTATAGAGACAGTTACTGTAGTACTGGAGCCTCAACGGCATAAGGTTAAATTTTAGAGCATGGAGCACAGATTGGTCCTGTGTGGTATCATTTTTGCTGCAAAGCAAGAAAGAAGTAATTACAGTTAATAAATTTGAGTACTGCATATGAAAAATGAAAATGAGTCACCTAGGAGAGCCCTTATATTAGGATTTTAGGGAACAGCTGGTAGGAAAATGGTTGTAAATGAGAAGGCAAATAGAAATACCTACCTTGAATAAAAAGGAGAACTCCATACACCCACTCATTTTGGACCGTGTAAAGTGTAAAAGAGCTAAACAAACACCTTGCATGCTTAGCACAGTGATGAATATTCGGCATCACAGCTAGGAGAACTGCCCTACTGTAGGCTACACTTGGTAAGTGATTTACAGGTATGTTACTATGAATGGCGGTGTGAAGAAAAAAGAGCTACTTCTTCACTGACAATTCACTCAGGTTGCAAAACAGGTCACACAACTACAGAGTGGTAGAACCAGAATTTAAGTCTTAAGAGTCTTGAGTCCCAAGCCTGTCTTCCAAATTCATATTTTCAAAGAACCGTTTGGAACTTGGTACCCTTCTAGGCAGATACTTTTTTCCTTTCCAATCATATGTTATTGGTACATGTTAGGTACATACAATGATCGCATTCATCATAGAGAATTTATACCTGTACAGATCCTTACTTTTCATATGCTTTTGCTCATTCTCATTTAAAATTAGCACATTTATACCATGGCCAGTTGTCAAAAATAAAAGCTAAATAGATAAACTTGCCCATCTTAACTGGCATAGAAAAAGGTAGAATTTTGTCATAAGGTAGTCAGCTTGTGATTCTTAACTGTAAATATCACTGTTTCCTTTGCCAAAGAATGTATCTCAGTTTGCACCAAAACAAAAGTTTTCAGAGGGATGATAATCTTTTTTTGTGTGTAAAGGTATCCTTCGTGATGAAGGATTTCTATTTAAAGAAAGAAAGAAAAAGCTTTCCTGTTAGAATGGCCTTCTTGAAAAGTCATGCTCCATTTTATTACTAATATAACAGAATGATTATGTTTGTGACCTAGTTTTTCTCAGGCTTATCTACAGCAGCTAGACTTCTAAAATGTTTTAACTTCATCTCAAAATAGCATATTTAAGGGGGAAAAGAAAGTTTTAAAAATCCTATTACGTCGAAAAGTGAATGGCAAAAATATCTCTGGTTGGGGGTGAAAACAGTACCCTTGGGATGTCTGTGTAATTCATTGTCTGGACTGCAATGCTTTTTATGAGGAAGCCGTCAAAAACCACGTGCTGCTGACCCTTGCAGTTCAGTGGTCAGGACCTGTAGCCACCTTACCGTTAACAGTAGCATTACCATTTTTGGAACTAAGTGTTAAGGTTGAAGTACATTAGCTCCAGCTTGTATTTTTACAGTACATAATATGTGCCAAGTGTGTTGCTGTATTGAATGGGTAAAAACAGCCTTACTAATGAACTCAGATAATTATTGTGGAATGATTTGGCTTCTGTACCTTATTAAAGCTTTTTATTTCTTTATACCAGGACTTAATTTTTTTGGTTAGCTCTTTCACATTTTGCATGGCCCAAAATGAGTTGGTATGTTGAGTTTTTTTATTCAAGGTAAAGATTTTCACTTGCTTTTTTCTTTGCAGCTCTTTCCCCTGCCAGCTAGTCTCTAAAATCCTAATCTGAAGTCCTTGTTTAATGTCTTAAGATCCTTTATGGAAGAGATAATGTGGAAATAAATATCTGTGTTTGACTGAAGATTGTCCTCCACTATCTTTCCTGTCTGTAGTACCACAGTGATCACCTGTTAGTTTTCTGAGTGAAGTGGACTGAGTTGGCAGTTTTCTCTTACATATAAATCTTAAGAAAATAATGAGATCATTTTTGTTAGGTATTTAATGAACATATTTTGTAGTGTGATAGCTACACTTTTTTTCCTATAAAAGTTCTTTTTGCAGTTTGCTTAACTACTATAATTTTTTCTAGGTATGTTATTTGTCCTTGGGACCTTTTTGGGAGAACCACAAATAAGAGACCTTAAAGCATGAAACTAATACAGTTCATTTTTCAGGTGTCTTAAATGGGAGGAAAAAAAAGGAGTAATAAAATTGGGAGATTCAGAGTCTCTTTTCAGACCAGCTTACCCTTTCCAGTGGCCTGTTTAGGATTTCATAGGACTCCAGATTTCCTGATTCTTAATTCCCTATCCAGTGTAGGCATGATCGGCATTTTATATATAGCTTACCATTGGATGTAAGGTTTAGCTGGCAGAGCTTTTAAATTGCAATTCAGCTTTTCCTAGTACTAACAGAAATTCCATTAGTGGACTGTAAATGTGTGATTGTGTACTAGTGAATAAGCCTCTACTGAAAGAGTTATAAATTTCCTCAGGAATTTTTTTTTTTTTTTTTTGAGACAAGGTCTTACTACTTACTATGTAGTCCAGATTCCAGTCTGGCCTTGAACTCACCATTTACTCAATTCAGACTCAAACGGTGATCCTCCTGCCTCAGCCTCCTGAGTACTGGGATGACAGACATGCACCACCATGCCCCTCTTGAGAAATACTTATAGATCAGTAGGATTCTAAATAGTTAAGGAAATTTTAAATCTTATAAGGAATTGCAGTTCCCTGGAAGTGGGTGCTTTTAAAGCTAGAATGAAAAGAACTTTACTGTCAGACATCTGCAAGAGAACAAAGTTTCAAAGTAAAGAGAGGTAGTTCCTGTTTGGAGGAGGGTAAGTGAAGCCATTTGGGGAGACATTTGACTTCAGGAAGGTCTTTATGAAAGAAGTGAGAATGAGGGTGGTGGAGGGAAGGTGTGGGCGTATGCAGAAAGTTAAGTGTACAGTACATGCAGGTCAGAGTGGCTGTAGTAGAACGTTAGGGGTGAACTCTAGGGCAGGTCTTTTATCTGTTGGGTAAAATTAAAATGAAACTGTCCACATCGGTAAGCTATGTGTGAACAGTAGATAATGTTCCATTGCAGTGTGGTCTCAGTTCTGGCCTGAGAACAGTAAGTAGCCAGGTGTGAGATGCATGGCTTGTAATACTAGCTACGCAGGAGGCCAAAGCAGGAGGATCGCAGGTTCAGTGCCAGCCTGGGTAACCTAGCAAAACCATGTCTCAGAATTTTAGAAAGAGTTGAGGTTGTAGCTCAGTACAAGGTCTGGGATTCAACATTTCCCCGACCCCACCCCACCCCACCCCCAGAAAAAGAAAAGATGGATCAGTAATTCGAGGAAAGAGTGACATCGAGATACACTCGTGCCTGGAAGGGCCGGAGCGTGCAGAGGCTGAGAGCCAGGGCTCGGGCGGGCTAAGCAGGAAGACGTCTCTGCTTCGAGTAGGAAAACAGTCGCACTGGGCCGTTAGAGTTGGAAAAGCGGAGTGAGCGTGGCAGGGTGAATGGTTTTCTCAGCTCAGTGCACGGTGGTCGTACAGAACGCTGAGGCTGGGTTTGGGAAACGGATGCGTACATCTGCCATTTTGATTATTTTTAAAACATTAATCTCTTTTTCTCCCTTCTACATTTGACTCATTCAATCATTTGGTTTCTCATGTAAGAAAAAAAGTGCGATGTTTGACTTTGTGCATCCGGCTTCTCTGACTGAACGCGATGGTGTCCAGGTTGCTCTGTCATCCTGCAGGTGAATGGTGTCCTCTGCGGCTGCGTGCCGTTACGCCGTGAGCATGTGCAGCGTGTTCTCTCTCTGTTCGTCTGCTGACAGCATCTAGGCTCCTTGCACAGCGTAGCTACTGTGACTTGTGCTGTTGAAGTAGCAGTATTTATCTAGCTGTCACTGCAGTGTGCTCTCTTTAGTTCTTCGGGGAGTCTCCCCAGGAGGTGATTTCATTTCACGTATCCTGATTGTTTTAAATCCCGTTACCCTCTCTCCCCTCCCACCTCCCTCTCTATAAGTCTGCCTCCTGGTTTCCTGGGGTTGGTCGGTCGTTCAGTCTGTGTGTCTGTCTTCTCATAAGAGAAAATACGAGTGTTTTCTGACTCTGGCTTATTTCGCATACCATAACGGTCTCTAGTTCCATCCTCTTTCTGGTAAATGACATTTCTTCCCCTTTTTGTAGTAAAATACTGTTTCTGAAAGTAGTTTTGATTTACATCTCCCTAATGGCTTAAGATGTTGAATAAATTTTCACTTAATCCTTGCCCATTTGTACTTTCGGGAAATATCTTTATTCAGGTTGCCTCTTGAGGAGGTGATTCTTGTATCTAGGTCTTTGGTGTGTTTTGATTTGATTTCTTCTTAGAGGGTGAGAGGGGAATCTAGTTTCAATCTTGAGCATGTAGGTAGCCGGTTTCCCCAGGGCCGTTTATTAGAGGCTGTCTTTTGGAATGAGTTTTCCTTTAAGATTGGACAGCGTATGCTGGCTACTTACTCCCGGGTTTGTTTTCCTTGGAGATAGAGCGTGTTGACCGCAGCCTTCAGGGGGCGTATTTGGATGTGGGGTGATGTGTGTTTCAGGAACATGGAGTCTGATGAGTCTTCGCGTGCCTGTTCCACCGTCTCGTGCTGTGTTGTTACTGCGCCTCTGAAACGAGTGCTCATTTCCCGTCACTCCTCTGAGGCGGGGAGTGCTCTTTCTTAACTAGCTCGCAGGCTGTAAGCGGCTCTGTGAGCTACTGCTCTGTGTGTGGGTTTTCCACCTGCTGAAACGTGTTTCAGGTTTGCTTGAATTGTATCTCCTCGTAGGATCAAAATGTTCAACTCACTTCCTCATTGAGAAGAGTTACTTTTTTGGAAGAAAAATACGAGGTTTCTTTGGTATATGAAAGTTTGCTCTATGTTGTCCCCATAAAAGTTTTTAAAAGTTAATAGTCATAAATTTAAATTTTTCATCCGCTCAGTTGCTTGAATTCTGTGACCATTTTTCTAATGGTGATAGACTGCTTTCTGAAGTTACAGAGTTACCTTGTTGGCAAGTAAGCACAGAAATAGCTTCCAGTATGTGCTCTGTGCTCTGGTTTTCTGTGTTTAATTAGGCCATAGAGGCAGGCTTTTATGGAAAGGAACTAAGTAAAAAGGCACATATTTTCTTCTCTCCTCGATTTTTTTATGCCTTCAAAAATTGGACGAATTGGCCGGGAATATAGCTCAGTGGCACAGCACCTGCCTGGCAAGCATGAGGTTGTGAGTTCTATTCCCAGTACCAAAAAAAAAAAAAAAAAAAAAATTGGACGAATAGAAAAGCAAACACTGAGCTTCACCATTTTTTAAAAGTTAGCCGTAAGTCTTTTGTGCATGAACTGCATTACAAAGTAAGTTGCAGACAGTTTTTTCTGAATAACTAAATACTGTCAACACAGAGACTAGGTTTAAATATTCCCACGTGTCTGGAAAATGTCTTATTGTGTAATTATTTGTGTAAAGGTCTGTTTTAATTCAGAGCTCGTTTAGTGTTCCGTATTGTATTTGGTGGTTGTATCTCTTCATTGTCTCACAGTGTAGGAAAAGAAACTTGCCTAGAAAAAGATCTCGTGAAAGCTGAGTTTTGTGTTTCATTGACCTTGTTCTTTATGTCAGATAGAATTGTGTTGTGGTTTAAAACACATCAAGTCTTCACTCACCACCCTTTGATGTTTCTGTTTGCTTTTCGTAGAGGTTCTTTTGTAGTTCTGTTGAGGGTTTGCAGGGTAAGAGCGGTGGTATATAAAGGGTTTGCTCCCATCGTTTGCCTTCTGCGCTTCCCTGCCAGGGCACCGTCTGAAAGTTTACAGACTACGTCTACGTCTACGTCTACGTGGAGCACTTTTAGATTCATTGGAACAGTGAGACTTCACTAACTGGAACTGAATTGAGGATTGTGCCTGAATCTTTCCTTTACACCTGTGTGGACTTTGCCACAGTTCTGATTTTGGTAATAGTGAATTCCAGAACTCAAATTTATAATCTGCATAAGGCCAAAAAAACTTTTTTTTTGTTTTTTTTTTTTTTTAAAGTTAGGGTAGTTTTATAACACAAATGAGTGTTTCAGGTAGACAACAGTTGTGATCCTCTGTGCTTTTGTCATGACCTGTACTTTGAGTGGATAAAATACTGTATTAAAATGTAGGGGGTTTTTTTTAGGTCAACCAGGGCAGACACAAGATTATTCAAAAGCTTGGGAGGAATATTACAAGAAGCAAGGTATTGTTTTTATTAGAAATGAGATTCTTTGGGGCTTTTAACTGTGGTTACAGCAACAAAGTTGTTCTGTTTTTTCTCAAAGGTCAAGCGGTCCCTGCGCCCACTGGTGCTCCCCCTGGTGGGCAGCCCGATTACAGTGCAGCCTGGGCTGAGTACTATAGACAGCAGGCGGCCTACTATGCCCAGACAAGCCCACAGGGAATGCCGCAGCACCCGCCAGCACCTCAGGTATAACGCACTTGCTGATCTGTTGGTTTTTTACTCTAGTCGTGTCTCCTGCATGTTTACTGTTGTGTGTTTGGGAATATGTTCACCTTTTAAATTTTCATCTGGCAAAGTATAACTAAATGAAATATTGTGGTGTGTTGTTTGGGTTGATTTTAATAATGCTTTCTGGCATCTGAGTGCTGAATATTTCTACAATGCCTTTGATTTTAAAAATAAATTTTCTTCCCCCCAGGGATTTGCAAATCATGCAAGAAGCCACCACCATTTATATTAACCAGTTTTTCTTTCTTAAAGGATTCACTCCTGAATTAGCTCCATTTAAAGGATTTTCTTTAACTTTTTGTGTATTTCTTATGTATCTCTTCTGCACAGGGCCAATAATAAGAAGTGGACAATACAGTATTTGCTTCATTGTGTGGGGGAAAAAAACCTTTGTTAAATATATGGATGCAGACGACTTGATGAAGATCTTAATTTTGTTTTTGGTTTAAAGTAGTGTTTTTTTTTTTTTTGAAAATGTACAAAATATCTATCACTACTGATAGGAGGTTAATATTTCTGTGTAGAAATGGAAATTGGTTTGTTTTTAGTACCTAGTGTAGATGTACACATTCCAGCAAATGTATTTGCAACTATTATGTGGTCAATGCTTTGTGATATAAATGTACTTTTTCAATGTATACTTTCACTTTTAAAATGCCTGTTTTGTGCTTTACAATAAATGATATGAAACCTCCTGTGTCGGTAAGTTGGATATGTGGCTAAAGGATTCATAATTTCTTAGCAGTTATAAATTAAGATACATATACACAAATATATAAGCTTTCCCCATGAATTACTGAGTTTTTAAACACTGGCATGTTTTTCCCCCTTGCAGTATAGTGCTAGATTCGAGGACTTTTCCATTTGTTGTATTTGGCTATTTCAGCACAAGTAATCCTGATATCTTCATTTTTTTCCTTCTGTTTGATTAAAACTGCATGTGTGTACAATGATCTTTTGGCATACTTCCATTGCATTAACAGTGAAATTTCCTTTTATACATGACCACTGTTTCAGACCTGTACTGCTGCTATAACAGTTAACCTTTCTGTTTTAATTTGATAATTACTTGATTTCCAAGACTGTTTCAGCATAACTGATTTTAAACAGTTTTCAGATAGTGAATTTGAATAGTCTAATAAGGTTTTTTTCATGTAAAGCAACTCTTTCAATGTATATAATAATAATAATAATATCAGTGTTTCTTTCTAAATGTAGGATAGAAAAGTGAGTAGCATGCAAAAAATATAGCTACATTGCATCTGCCATTGAAACATAATTGGGGTATGGAAACGTTCAAGTTTTTTCATTTTTTCCTTTTTGCAGTATAGATAAGCTTTGTTTTGTAAATGCACAAGTCCAGTCATTGAATCAAGTTAATTTTTTTATGTACTTGAAATCATTTTATTACTCTTTAACACTCATGCTGAAGTTCTGATATTTTGTTGAAATCCGTTGTTTTACTCTTTGCATATTTGTTGGCTCTTGCATATGAATATATTAGACTACATGCAAATACAGTCTGTCTTGCCATTGTCTGTTGGAGTGCAGGTTTGACCCAGCCAGTATAGAACTAGCTCTGTAGGGGTGAGGAGGCCTGTGCTGTGTATCATCCTTGATTGTGTTCCTTCAAGGAGCATTGCACTGTAAGTACATCAGAATGACAAATGGATGAACTGCAACAGTATCTTTTTGTCAATGTTCCACATAATGCAAATGCCTATTTTGTGTGAATATTATGTTGGAATACAGTGCTGATATCTTGGAAAACCATAACTGCTTCGTAATATAGAATAATAATACATAGTTCTGTATTTTTTTTAAAGTGAGCTTAATGGGTAAGTATTTTTGATATGCTTTAGCTATAGCTAAAGAAAACTGATCATTAACAAAGTTGAATAGTATTACGGTGCTCCTGAAATAATTGTTTTTCAGTGTAAAGTATGCGTATCTTATATATTAATATGAAAAACTTGAAATGTTTAAGGCAGATGTGGTTTTCTGTTTGCAAATAAGCAGTGTAGCACTTGTAACACCATTTCATAAGTAATATATTAGTTTTGTCATTGGTAAGGAGCACCATTTGTTGTTTTGAATATACTTTAAAAGGAAAGATGTTCAAGGACATAAATGTCGAAATTACCTGTAGGGTGGAAAATAGCAGTACAGTTCTTTGTAGATATTCTGAAATGTTGATTGTTTTATGTAACGTAGGGGGACTTCCCTTACCCTTATTTAGATCTCAGTATGTAGTTCTAGTTTGAAGTTTAATAGTTAAGGAGTTACCTATTATCTTTAAGAGTAGGGTATTGAAAAAAACAAGTTCAGTATTTTGCATGATACTGTTATGTAGATGACCTTTTAGGACAGTGGTGCATTTATTAATTAAACTGAAGAAATAATTCAGTTAGATTCAGTATCATAACTCAAAAATCGGAGGCTGTTGATTTTGATTCATTTAAGGTTTAAAATCTTTATTAATTGCAAACAGTGCAATTATTTATACTTCACAGTGCCTTCCCAGACCTTCCACCTTAGGTTCTGCTGCAAAAAGCACCAGGTAAGCACAACCTAAGGACATATATAAATAAATATTTCAGTACATTAATGTTGTCCCTGTGAGGTTTTTGTGGTTGTGTACTCAAAAGCAATCTGCTACTGCTTCCCCAAAATGTATTTTGTTATTTATGCTACCATTTTAGTGGAAAGTCTGTTAAGTTGTTCTGGGTGATGTTTTTTTATTTTATTTTTAATTAAAGCAAGAAAATAATGAGTAGATTGCTGCTATAACTGAACTATATCCAAACCTTTTTGTATTTTTCCCAAAAATATTGAAGTGTTACAGTTAAGGACAGTTACATAGTTTTCAAGATGTAGGAAATCCTTTGGTCAGAAACGTCAACAGCCTTCACAGTTGGTTTGTGTGATTGACAGGACTTTTTTTTTTCCCTCCAAAGCTATAATTCATTTTTTCTTATTCTTAACTATAATAATTCAGTAAGAACATTATGGGTCAATTTTACAGCGATTTTTCTTAGATAATTCTGTTATATGCTGAAAAAGGAAAAATTATAGGAGTACTGGCAGTATGTTTTGATAAAAAGCATGTGCATCAGTGAAATGTTAACTGTATAGCAAATAACTTCATAATCTATGTAGCAACCAATATTTTTCTGACTTTTAATAATTTAATAACTGACGCTGCATTTATTTTCTTTTTTGCCAGTTTAAAATGTTTGTGTGTTATAGATGATTTTAACTGGTACATATTTTGAGTTAAGATGAATGTATTAAAGCAGCATCTTATCAGTTTTGTTTATTCGATTTCTAAAATGTGCTGATCCTTTTAAAATTCCTGCTTATCTCTACAACAAAGGAAAATATTCAAAAATACTGCCTTCATTTTCACACACAGTGCTGAAGATGCTGCAAGCACCAAATCATAGCTCATAAAATCAGGTCCTGAGATAGTTACCCATAAAGAGGAATCCTTTGAGTGTATGCCATTGGTGAGCCGATGAGCATGGACCATAGAAGGGCTCATGTAGAAGGTAAAATTGGCAAGTCATCATTGAGAACTATGAAATGTATTCCCATACATAATATGGTAGAGGGTGTAATGTACCTGCTTTTGATCACTTTTCATTTTAAAGTGCTATTCACTTGATCTTTAATGTTCCATGAACTGTTACATTTCTTACGTTACATTTACTGCACCACATTTATGTGTTTGTGTGTTTTAATGATCAATGCTAGGTGTGTTTAAAATTGACAGTACAAAGGGGCTCTTTCATCCTTAAGAGTCTGTCAAGTTTTGATTAGTTGTAGTTTGCATTTTTATAAAAGAATATAGATGAATGCTAATAGGTATTTGGGCATTGTTTTTATCTCGATATTTTTTCATTACCATAAGCCTTCACTGGTATAACGAGCATTTTTTAAAATGGCGCTAACCTTAACCTTGAAATACACGGAAAGCCGGAAAGGTGAGCCAGTTAACTTGAATGCAGTGTGTGTTTAGGAGTGGTGGGAAAAATGTTTAGTTTAGATTGAAGTTAAATTAATTTCTTTGATTTAGCACTTAAGCAAAAATTTGAAGTTTTTAAAAGACATCTTAGTGTGGTGATATACTTCTGTTTTGTTTCTTTTAGAAATGAGAAAGTATAGTTTTGTTTTTTTAATTAATGAAAATGGTTGTGATAATTAAAACTAGTGATTTGATACTAGTTGTTTATTAATACTGTAAAATACATCCTTAAACATCTTGGTAGTTAATAAGGGTGAGTTTGAGTAGAAATAGAGTACTTTGAGAAGGAATTAGCATTTTATTTGTTTGAATACTCTGCCAGTAGAACCAGTTCTCTCTGGAAAGTTCTCTCTTGTCTAGAATAATGCTGTAGAGTTTAGCATCAGTGAGGATGTCTTATTTTTGTTCTGTGTCTGAAATGCTGCCTCATTTTAAAATGCATTTTAACAATACCTAAAGATAATTTTGACTCTGAAAATAACCTTACTTTTTGTTTAATCAGTCACTTGACTTTTCTTACCACAACATAAACTTTTGAGGGATTTTTAATTGGTGCTTTTACGAAGCAAATCCCAGGGTTTTATTTCCTTTGGTAATAATCCCTAAAGAAACTATTAAATGTATTTGAGAATATATATATTCTTTTCTTATGCATGCTCAATGCATTTTCGTCCTGAGAAAAGTGTTCTCTACAGAAACTACCCGTGTGTAAAAAGAAGATTGGCTTAAAATGGCTACTGTGATGGGAACAGTGTCTTAGGGAGATGCAGCTTGGACTTGAGGTAAATTGAATACTTTACAAACTGTGGTTTAGAGTTTGTTTTAATGACGTATGTAAAGGACACATGATTGCTGTAATTTTGTATTCATTATGGTCTCAATAAAAAAATAAATGTACATTGACAAATATTATATGAGTACTTTGTGTCTTTGATACATATAATACCCAGTAAAAAGTTTTTCTCCCTTATATTTGTCCTGAAAGGTTTATGCACTGTGGGAACAATGAAGTTATCAATAAGCATTTGATCATACAAGTCTTTGAGGAAAGATCTGGTTTTTTCCCCCTTTAATACACAAGTTACATCATGGCTTCACACTGTAAAATAAAACTGTCTTTCAGAAAATTAAAATATAAAACAACTTGGTAGGAGAGAATAACTAGTTATTTACAAACTTAAAGATTAGGATTTTAGATTGAAAGCTGTGCTACTTCTAAGTCTCATCCTCTTAGATCTTGAAACCTTCAGGGATGTTGGAAATCTCTCCTGCATGAATTGTTAATACAAAGTTTTCTCATTAAAATATAATTTGCTCAGAGAAGATCACAGTAAAAGCTTGTTGTATAAGTTTGTGTATTATACATTTGAAAAGTACATGTTAAGTATTCAGAACACTGGCTTCTATGAAGTTTTGTCTGGCAGTTTCCTTTAAACATCCTACTTAGGTTTGTTTCTGTCAATGCTCTTTCCCATGAAAAGAATGATACCCTTTTCCCTTAATATATCTGCTTCAAAAAAAACTGAAACTACCACGATGAAAATTATGTACTACTATGAAAAAAAGTCCACTTATTTGTAGGTTCCACTTTCATTGCCTTAGCTATTTCAGAGTGATTTTGGTGTAAAAGTTTGTAAAGGACATTCTTCCATGCAAAATAATGTATACTTTTAAAAATTAACTGGTACAAAAATTAGGGGGAAATACACCTCTTTTTTTATGTCTCTCAAATAATGGAATAAGTGTTCCATCCCCCTTAGATGCATTTTGTTGACTTCTGCAGAGTATGGTGACACATCTGATGCTTGCTTGGAAAAGAAGGTGTTCTTTAGATGAGCTTCTGTTTTGAAAACTGAGGAAAAGGAGTTAAGTCAAGCTAGTGGCACTTCTGGTTTCCTTTTCTGGCCCAGCCACCGAAAAGATGGATGCAGGAAGAAAGTTGGAGGGGAGAGAAAGTTCCAAGGGAGGAGAAGGAAGCTTAGTAGCCGTCAGCTAAAAAGACAAGAAGAGAAATTATTTTTGAAGGCAAAAGCACGTTATAAATGGAGTAGAAGATGAAAAGACTGCTTAGTTCTTACTTTCAATGGTAAGAATACAGGTACTAGCTGCAGAGCCTTTGTTATTGACTGCTTTGCACATGTACTCTCCTCCGTCCTCTGGGAACGTCTCTGGTAAGTAGAGGCAGTACGTTTCCCCCCTGTCAATGTACTGATAGTCTTCTCCGTCCTGCAGCAGCTCTCCTTCAAACCACCACGTGACTTCTGGTTTGGGGTCCCCCGTTACTTGTACAGTAAACCTGACTGGCTCACTGTCTACAACTGACGTGTTTTTGAGCGGCTTCTTGAACCAGGGCGCTCCTGATCTGCTTTGCTCTTCGTCTTCAACAGTGGAGCCGTTGACGATGCTACCCTCCTCTTCCTCCTCCTCGTCTCTTTTCTATATGAAAATAAGTGTGTGCAGGTTGGCTTTATAATGATCAGTTATCCGAGCACAGATTTTGTAATGGGATTTTGGAGATACGAAAGAACATTAACTACAAAGCACAAAATGGTGATTTGAGAGCGATTCAAACATTTAAAATTCTTTGTGTAACTGGTTTTTAAGACCATCCATGGGAAGTAAGCAAGCCTGGGACTCGTACCTTCTGTAATGCAGCATCGATCTCTTTCTGTTCAAACTGCATTCTTAGTAACTTCTGTTCTTCAATTCTCCTCTGCTCCTCCTCTTCTCTCGCCTTAGCCATCCGTTCAAATCGAGCTTTCATGTCCACTTTATGAGTAAAGGGGGCCTCGCTTTTTTTTGCAGGCTTTACATCAACATCTTCCTCCTTCAAGAAAGTGGGCCAAGATTAACAGTTGTTTCCTGAAAGCCAAGAACTACAGGCACCCAGAAATTATTTTTGCAAACACCATGTAACTATTGCCCAACAAAGTCAGTACTTGTCTTTGACAGTACTGGATCCTGGCGGCAGCTATAGTACTGTGTAGCCTAGCAGCTGAAATTCTTCCACAGGAGATTCCATACTTCATCCTGCTATATAAGCAATCTCACTTCTTTCTTACTCCGTGAGTTTTCCTTGTCTTTCTTACATGTGTCTCCTAGAAGTGAAAGGCGGTGCCTGGGACCTGGGGAGATGGGGGAGGGAGTGATGAGCGAACCAACTATCAGGTAGCGTGAGGCAGGGAACAGGGCAGGCTCGTGTTGGTATGGGCAGGAACAGCTTCAGCCACGTGTGGTGCAGCCTTGCGATACCAGCTCCTCAGCTGAGGCAGGATCCCAAGTTTGATGCCAGTCTGGGCAGTTTGGCAAGACCCTCAAAAAAGTGTTTATAAAAAGGGTGAGGCTGTTGCCTGGTAGAATGTGTTCCTAACACATGCGAGCCCAGGCCTCAATGCGCAGGATAGGAAACGGGTTAACGGGTACAGTTCATGTTTCAAAAGTAGTGTGGGCTGACTTGGTTTCCCAACTACTTGTACTTTGGTGTTCTTGGTTTTTGTTTTGTTTTTCGCCGGTACCGGCAATCGAGCTCACGACCTTGTGCTTGCCAGGCAAACACTGCCGCTGAGCTAAATCCCCAGCCCTGTACTTTGGTTTTTGTGTCTGTTTCTCATTACTGTGCAGAAATTGCTTTAGGGTGTTAGATCCAACTAATAGGAAATGGTGATGTACAGTTCAGGTTGATTATATAAGAAAACCTTGATTTCTGTGAGGTTTTGCATTTGTGTTGCAGTGAAAGGAGTAGAAAGTTGGAAAAATGTTAGTTCATGTAGGGAAAGCCTAGAACATCAGGCACAAACAGCTGCCTGAGGACTTAGGCATAAATGGGCTGTCACTGCTGTTCAGGTGGTGAAACTAACGCCTGACCACTTACGCTAATGAGTGATGAGTGGTTTTATTACTTACCATCATCCTTAGAAGATAAGACCAAAGTATGTGTGAAACAATGCTTTGCTTAGTTCAGCTATAAATAACTGCTATTCTGACAGAATCCCATTTAATAACTTGAGTTTCTGATTTTAGCATAACAATCTGCAAATTCAGAAACGCTCATATAGCTGCCTTGAATATGCACTGAGAAAATAAACTTGAGTTTAAAAACTCCTCATCAGCTAATT
The DNA here is from genome assembly GCF_000276665.1 of Chinchilla lanigera. Lineage (NCBI taxonomy): Eukaryota > Metazoa > Chordata > Mammalia > Rodentia > Chinchillidae > Chinchilla > Chinchilla lanigera. The sequence continues at coordinate 15,281,835 of NW_004955423.1, forward strand.
GGGAGAAAGCATGCAAGCAGCCAGTTAAGTGTCCCTGTCACCGTGCAGCCCTGAGAAACGAGGTTAGTGTTTCTGGAGGAAAATCTCAGTGAATGGCTGCCCTTGAGGCCCGTTGTTTATAGGGCACTGACAGCCCTGCCCAGGAGCAGTAAGGCAGACAGGCGTTTACCTTTGAGGTGACAGGACAAGTAACGGTGGGGAGGATACCTTACTAGGAAGACTAAACTGAGGTCAAACACTGCTAAAGATTTGATGGCCTTAAAAATCAAGTGGGACAGGTTGAACACTGCAGGCGCTGCAAGGGAATTATTTTTATGGGAAGTTACATGAGTGAGTCAGGCCTAAAGTGTACGCTAGGAAGCTAAGGCACGAGGACTGGACGTAGGAGCCCAGTCTATACAACTCGGACTCTGAAAATAAAAATTTTAGACCAGGCAAGTGATACAGGCCTGAAATTGCCCTCCTCACCACACACACACAACATCATGAGGCTGAGGCAGAAAGATCTCAATATTCAGACCTAGTCTGGGCAACTTCAAAACTTAGCAGGACCCTGTTTCTAAAAAAATTTTTTTAATTATGGAATATTTCAAGTTGGGCATGTTGGCTCACACCTGTAATCCCAGCACTTGGGAGGCTGAGGCAGGAGGATCGTTGCGAGTCTGAGCCCAGCCTGGGCTACAAAGTGAGCTCAAGGCCAGCCTGAACTGCACAGCGAGACCCTGTCTCAAAAAGACAAAAATAAATGAAAATTTCAAAGACATGTTAAATGCTATTTTCTAAATCTAGATGATCAGACTTGTGGAGTGGAGATTGCTATAGGGATTCAAATTAGTGCTTATGGGTGGACCTACTCAGGAAGTTGACCGTACTCCACCAAAACTATTCTAACAGTTTTTTAGGACTATCTCAGCCTAACGTGGCACACATCTGTAATCCCAGCCTGAACTGCATACTCTGTCTCAAGACAAAAATTTCTTTTGGGGAAAAAAAAAAAAATCACTTGGCTACCTTAGCTGTTTCTTACCTACCGACTTCATAGGGATAGGTGTGACTGCTCTTGAGTTTCCACAGTCTTTAACCAAAAAAACCACGCTAATTGAATTTTATCTTCTGTGATGCATTTAATCTCTGAAGACTCCTCCCTACTGATCTTGTACCAGCTGCCACTAAAATACTGGTGTGGTCCAGGGCTTTAGTTAGCTCCACTCTTAATTCTTTCTATATGGCTCGCCTACCACTTTAAGATACTGTTCATAAAAATAAGAAAGATCGATGATCTTGCCTCTGACCTAAATTCAGGACCTGTGTTTCATCACACTGCCTTTACCTTACCTAAAATAATTTGTTCATCACTCCTCTCCAGACCTGATTTCTCTACAGTTGATCTGCTTTTCCAAAACCCTTGGTGTAACATTTGGCCCCTCAGTAACTGCCTGCCCAGAAGGAGCCTTTTACGAAATGTTAATAGCTTCCTCCCTGCCCCCAAGTCAGACCTTCTTGCTTGTCTTGTAGTTCACCAAGATCCCAGGAAACTTTGATAAAGATTTTTCTGTCTTACTAAAATTTTTGAATAACATTGTTTCCCAGGTTATAGTCCTGCAGGGTTAGGCCCTTAACCAACCACAACCTACTTTTGCAACTTGGTGACCTATCACCCATTATGTTGCCTGATACTCTGGACCTGCTGACCCCTCCCTAGAAAAAATGTACCACCGCTACTGACACATCGTCCCCTCAATCATAGGCCTCTCTTTACAGTGTTCGTGAGCCTTCACACTCCTTAAATGCCTTTTTCTCAGCCCACCTCACCTAGCCAGGTGTGATGCCTCGAATTTGAGGCCAGTGTGGGCTACATATTTCAAGGCCAGCCTGAATTACAGAGTAAGACCCTCAAAAAAATCCCACCTACACATAATGACTCCATCCAGTTTGATCCTGTAACACTCAAGTACAGTGTGTAGCCCTTCTAACCACTGTTTTCAAGCATACCCTGTTAGGCTCACTCCTCTGTCCCCAGAACAACTTAGGTCCCAACATAAGTCACGAACTCTACCTCACCCCGCTTTGTTAATTTCTAGTTTCCATTGGGACCAGGCTCGGGCAGGCCCCAGCCATCTTTAGATTAAGCGCTATATGAGCAGGGGTTGCAAATTCAGTCACCGAGGCAATCCCAATGTGCAGAGCAATCTCACACAGGAAATCGACTTAATTTTTAATGTACGAATCAGGCACCACCTTTAGTGTCAGTGTGTTTGTTTGCAGTACTGGTACTTGAGCACAGGGCTTGACACCACGCTACATGCGCACCCCGGTTTTTATTTTGAGACAGGGTCTTGCTAAGTTGGCCAGGCTGGACTCAAAAAAGAGTCCTTCCTGCCTCCACCTCCTAGAGTGCTGGGAGTGCAGACACGTGCCACCACATCTGGCTCCTCTGCATGCTTTAAAAATCTGGCATCTTGAAACCTTCCATGATCATGGCACCTGTATTTGCACCTTTATTACCTTTGATTGTGTTTTTTCCCCAGTACGGGGGCTGACAGCTACATTCCCTGCCTTCACTTATGTTTTACTTTAAGGTAGGTTCTCATTAAGTCACTAAATTGCTGGGGCTGGGCTTGAGTTTTTGATCTTCCTGCCTCAGCCTCCCAAAGTGCTGACATTACAGGCGCGCACCACCACACCCAGTTCACCTTTTATTCTTTGCACTCTGTGCTTACCTGAATGAACTGCTTATGGTCCCAGTGGCATGCACATGATGTCTGCATTCTTCCCGCCCGCTCGTCTCTGAAAGCCCTCCCGACCTCCCATCCCTGCTAGTTGAAGACTTAATAAAAACATTTTTAGAATATAGGTCAGATGCTGTTAAATATTATACAAAGGCAATTCTGGTAGGAAATAAAAGTCCAGATCTCACGTAAGCCAATACTTGTAGCCATGCAAGTACTCCTTAACTGGCAAGAGACGCCACAGGAGGTGTTATTTTACACATGGAGGAGGTCCCCAGAATTGTGATTCGGGCTCTTCCAGGAATTACTGCTGTGCTGCTAAGCAAACCCGAAGGGCTTTGTGGCCCTCACCAAAAAAATGCGAAGTTTGAAGGAATAATGTGGAGTTAGACTCGCGTACACGCTGGTTTTACTGAATCAGCTAAAGTACACTCCAGTATTTTCGAACCATCCTTGCTTAGCCTGAGCTACCTGATGCTCGTTACGTGGTAAGTCTCACTCTGACAGTGCTAGAGCGGGAAAGCCTTTCAGTTTCCTCAGGTCTCACTGTGATTGCGCTTCCGTCTGACTATTGTATGTGCCGGTGATTAAAGCGATCCCCGCCGCCCTGTGCGAAGCTCTCTATCCCTGGCCTGTAACGGTGTTAAGGGCGAAAGCCGCATACCTCGTGGAAGTGCTCTGCCTCTCGCTCTTTGATTTCGAGGTCAGTTGCTCTCCTCCTCGCCCGTTCCTCTTCTATCTTCCTCTGTATTTCTCTCTCAGACAGCTGCCCGATTCTTTCAAATTTGCTTTTTAGGTTTTTGGCTTGAATAGAACCACTTCTTTTTAATTTGATTAATTCTTCATATTCTCTGCTCAGTTCAAAAGTCTCGCTCTCTTCCTCTTCCTTCAAGAAATTAAGATTTTTATTTGTTTTTTTGTTTTTTTCTGGTACCAGGAATCGAACTCACAACCTCACGCTTGCCAGGCAGGCGCTGTGCCGCTGAGCCAAGTCCCCAGCCAAGAAATTAAGATATTTATATTGGCTCCCAGCAAATCACACCGTTCGCTCCTTATCCACAGCGTGTATTTTTAAAGATGCCCAACAGATAATCCCGTATGTGCTGGGTTTTTTCCTATTCACCCCGGCATACAGATTCTTTTATTTTCCTCCATTTTCTTATGAAATTGAGAACTTTCATTTACAGGAAGCCCTTCCCACTTCTGTCTGGTGTATCCAAATTACCAGCCACGGTGCTCTTGCGCTTTGCGGCCATTAGGAGAGAGAACTCGGGCTACCTGAACACAAGGCCCGCTCCCCTGTGACATCAATCTGATGACAGACCCGACTCCGGGCAGGTAGTGCGTGCAGCGCAGATGCGCTGGACAAAGGGAGGCCTCATGTTCTGGCGGGATGGAGGCAGACAGCAAGAAATGATGTCACACCGCACGGGACAGTGTTCCGTACAGTACAAGCTTGTGGGTTGCTTGTGCCTGAAATTTCCCACTCCGTTACTTTGAGACTGCGGTTGATCACATGACGGTTTGTACAATAAAAAGTGCAGCGTGTTGTACTCAAAGCCAGAAATAAAGCCTAAACAATCTCTTCCCTAAACAACGTCCAAATGTAATTAGAAGTGCTGCGACATATTTAGGACCAGAAAATACTCCATTTAAAATATTTTTGGTGGGGCTGGGGATTTAGCTCAGCGGCAAAGTGCCTGCCTGGCAAGTGCAAGGTCGTGAGTTCGGTTCCCGGTACCAGAGAAAAACCAAAAAAAAAAAGCTAAAAAATAAAATATTTTTGGTGAGGAAGCATGGCTAAAATCCTCTCACATTTTCATATTCTGCTAAAATGAGAATGTGCTTGGCAAGTTTAATGTTTACCAGGAATTATAGGAAGATTTTTATGAAGGGAAAGAAATGGAACTGAGAGAACACGAGGCTCATATTAAGGTACGAATTACGATTTTGATGATGTGTGTGTGGCCTCCTACCTAACTGTTTAACCCACTGGGCATGATTTTCTTCATCTATAACTGGAGACAGAGTATCTCCAAAATTTCTCCCATGGCCGGGGATATAGCGCAGCAGCACAAGCGCCTGCCTGGCAAGTACAAGGTCCTGAGTTTGATCCCCGATACCAAAGGGAAAAAAAAAAAGACAAGATTTCTCCTTGGCTTTATGGTCGTCTTTTAAACATCACTATTAATACTCAAGCTAATATTAGAACTCTAGTCTGCCAAATCCCTACCTTTTCCCAGAAGAGTTTTCACAGACAATTACACTGCTCACTTGCAGCTCCCCTAGGAAGGAAGTGCTATAAA
>NW_004955423.1:15286969-15301071 GCF_000276665.1 Chinchilla lanigera
CTACATCCATACGGCAGTAATTACACTCCCAGGGCAGAGCAGATCACCGCTGAGCAGCAGCCGGCACAGGGAAGGAAAACTGCTTCCCACAGCCCACTGCCTCAGCCTGTGACGAACGAGCGCCTCCCCCGGGCAGAGACCCGCTCAGTTCTTGGGTCACCACGCTGCCCGCCACCCCGAGGCTGGACAGTCGCTGCTCACCTTGCCCCAGGTCGGGGCCCCGGCCCCATCCTGTGTCCAGCCTGGCCCTGCCAGGGTCCCTCTCTCCCCTTCCCTTCTGTTGCCTGGAAAACCTGAACCACCCACAGCAAAGAACGGTGTCCAGACCCGGGGAGAAGTCTGGGCAGGGCCGTGGGAAGGAGGCCTCTGGGATGGCAGGGGACGCAGGCGAGCCCCAGCACATCTGCCACGGACCCGTCAGCTTACTGACGACACCTACAATCAAAGACGAGCTGGCCGCCTCAGCACTGCCGTGCGTGCACGCGCCGTGTGCCCCGAGGCGGGCTGTGCACGGTGCCACGGGCATGTGGACACTAGACAGCGCATCCAAGGTGCCTAGGAGCATCAGAGTCCCACGTAGGATAACTGAGTAAAATAAAGTGATTCAAACACTTGCCATTGCAGCTGAGCGGTAGACTGTGTGCCCAGAATACACGGCCCTGGGTGCCATCCCCAGCCCCTCACAAATAAGCCTCCCAAGCTGATGAACGTATTAAAATCTATCCTGTGCTTTCATTTTAATTAAATCTCACAGCGTGCCTATTTCAAGGACAATTTGCATAAATGGGTATATTAAGTGCAGCTCATCACGGTGCACCTGTACACAATTTTGAGCTATAGAGGAAGAAATATTTACTTAAACTGTAATATCTCCATCTCTTGCCAACTTATAGGCATATGCATTCATACCTACGTTGGTGCTTGACTGCTTTGAAACTCACTGAATTTAATACTTGGTGTATTTTGATATGAAAAAATATATGTGTGTGTGATACATGCTTGGGATCGAGCACAGGGCCTCACACACGCGGAACATGCTAAAGAGCTCTGCCGCCAAGCTACCTTCTCACCTCCCTAGATCTGCTCTTCAAACTAGCAGGGAAGGAGTGGAGGTGTAGCAGACCAGAAAGCCTGCGTAACTGCCGAAGCCCGTACCAAGGACATGTCCCAGGGGTACGATGGCTGTCGTTACTTGAGTTAACAGTGCACGGCTGCTGTAGCGCATGTAAGTACCTTAAAGACAAACGGGTATTTCTTACAGTCTTACCTCTCCCATTTCTTGTCTCAGTTGTTCAAATTCCTGTTTTTCCATTTCTAGCTTATGCTTCCGTTCCTCTTCTGTTCGTCGTTTTTCTTCTTCCATTTTTTGTTTTAATAACTCTTCAAAATTAATTTCCAGTTTTCCCGGCGTAAGAGATTCTTGAGAGATTGTTTTATATATCTCTGGGGAATCATCATCTACTACCTATTTAAAATAATACCATTTTTGTCTTCTATATACATAAAAGGGGACTATTTATACAAACTGGGATTACTTGAATAGAAAGGTTTCACACTGAACTAAAACCCTGATCAAAATTCTGTTCAAAAGTAATGACCTAGGGAGGAATTATGAGAAAATGTAAAAGTAATAAATAAGAGAAGAGTTGGTGGAAAATGTAAGATATTTTGTGGTTACAGAAGAAATGGTAACCATCTATTCCCCATTCCAATAAACATGAAATACTTTGCTTTTATATTAGGAGTACTTTGAATTAAATATTAATATTTCATTAATATTGAGAACATTTTAATGGATTAAAATGAATCTCCACTCTGGTAATTAAAATAGAACATTTCATTTAAGAGCTGATCTTCTCTGAATAAACAGCCCAGTATGAGCTTTTCATAAGCACATACTACAATTTCATTGTACTGATTTATGTGCTGCCAAGATAACTTTGAAGAAATAATATTTACTTAGAGCTTCTAGGTAGAGTTATAAGCAGTTTACATTTTGACTTGTTTAATCCCTTAACCTTATGAAGGTAGTTATTAATATCCTCATTTTGTGGGCATGAATGAGAAACTATAACTGTTTCTGGCTCCTAAGCTTCCGGTCTGTGCCTTTAGGCAGCGGAATAAGTCGAACACTTGTATATGTGTTCGAAGCTGCCCAGGCAGAGGAAGAAAAATAGTTTATCACTAAAGTCAGTTAAAATGTAACAAGAAAAGGGTGCAGGGTTCCTGTGTGAAACTACTTGAAAATACTCCTGTCGGTGACACAGGAAGGGTCACTTTGTGACAGGAGTCAACATCCAGGAGCGGTGGGTGAGCGCCTGGAGAGTTAGTTATCAACGGGCCCCTTGCTCAATGCGCACAGGGTGGGATGAAGGTCGAAAAGAAAGAATGGAGCGTGTTGTGGTGGCGCAGCCTGTAATCCCAGCACTTGGGAGGCTGAGGCAGGAGGATCATTGCGACTTCGAGACCAGCCTGGGCTACAAAGTGAGCTCAAGGCCAGCCTGAGCTGCATATCGAGGCCCCGTCTCAAAAAGACAAAAAAAAAAAAAAAGAAAGCTAGAATGGAAGCAGCAAGGTAGGGGAGAGACGCGGTGTGACAAAGGGTGGGGGAAGGGCAGAAAGGCGGAATGGTAGAGTGGGGTTCCCTGCTTCTCCCTTGGGGCTCGGTTCTGGAAACCTGCCTTCCCGAGAAGGAAGGGATATGCGGTCCTTCAGCCAGCCGTGCAGCTCACTGGGCAACTTCCGACGCCGCCCTGAAGCAAGCAGCTTGACCCACGGGAGGCTGCAGCCCCTGCTCGCGGTCCTGCTCCTGGCACAGGTCCTAGAGATGACCGCGCCCCGCAGCCCGCCGCCGCCTGCGAGCCTCGGAGCCCTCCCGGTGGGGCGGGTGCCTACCATGCTTCTCCTGGCTTCAGCAAAGGCCCTCTTTTCCTCCTCTATTCTCCTCCGGGCGTCTTCTTCTGCTTTCCTTTTTTCCTCCTCTCTCCGCTGTCTTTCCATTTCCTCAAAACTGAGTTTGAGTTTACCAGGGCGGTACTCCTTAAAATTCTTTCCCGTGGCTTGGTTTTCCTCCTCTTCATTGACCTAACCAAAGAAACAATTCATCACTGAGAACTGCGGTGCATTAACAGAAATGATGCCGGGCCTGGTGGCACACAACTATAATCCCAGCACTGGGTAGGCTGAGGCAGGAGGGTTGCTGTGAGTTGCAGGCCAGCCTGGGCTACACAGCGAAACCCTGTCTCAAAAAGACCTCCCTCCCAAAAATAAAAACAGTAGTTAGCTGTTGATCACAAAGCACAGAACTAGCTGCTTCAGAGTGGAGTGTTTAATTCCCTTAATATACTCAGCCAAAATCTCCTTCCCTTTTACCAATAGGAAAAATATTCTGCATAAGATACAATTTTTTTGTTTGTTTGTTTCTTTGAGACAGGGTCTCACTATGCTGTTCAGGGTGGCCTTGAGCTCACTTTGTAGCCCAGGCTGGCCTTTAACTCACAACGATCCTCCTGCCTCAGCCTCCTGAGTGCTGGGATTACAGGTGTGTGCCACCACGCCCGGTGATAAAATATTTTAAATGGGAAAAATACCAAATGGAGATTTACTCAAGTTAAATAAAACTCCATCAAGTCAAGCTCTAAACAAAATGAAACATTTCAAAAACTTCGAAGGGATCGTACTGAGCATTAACTCAAACATAGACTATACGTGTGTGTACTTAATTTGAGCCCAAGGTTAACCTACGTGGAGCCTTTTTGGTAGTAAAATGGAGTTCTCATTTTGTAATTTTTAAGGCGTTTTTTTCACTGAGCACTATGACACTTTTCCTCATACTGATCAGATTATTACCTGGAACTATTTTACAGAAAATTCACATCTGGGCTGGGCTGACCTTCAGCACTAGAGCGCTTACCTATCGTGAAGCCTTGGGTTTGACCCCAGCCCCACCAAAACCAAACACAGTATTCAAATTTCATGGTTTTGGGTAGAATTAATTTAAATATGAATTGAAAAGTATTATTTGGTTATTATATTTCTGTTTCTTTAAGTTGACTACCAGCGATACATAAAATGTAGTTATGCAACCACATACAAAAATAGCAATATTCTCATTAAATGTCTTGAGAATTTTTTAAAAATCACTGAACTTAGGTATTTACTTATTTATTTAACATCTACCTCCTCCACGAATTGCTCCTCAAGGGTAAGAATCTTTTTTAATTTTTACTTTTATTAGTGCACGTGTGCAGCATATAGTATTTTCATTACTGGGGGGGATGGTACACATGCATAACACATCTGCATTCCTTTCACTCCCCCCTCCCCGTCTCCTGGTCCCCATCCCTTTTGCAAATGACCTGTCCCCTTATTTCCTATTATCTATCTTATATTTTGCTCTTTATTTATAACTTCAGGTTCTCATAGAAGAGAAAACGTGATATTTTAGCACTTGTGTCTGATTTATTTCACTTAACATTATGGTCTCAAAGTGCATCCACTGTCCTACAAATGCAGGGTGTGCTGACGCATGCCTGTAATCCCAGCACTTGGGAGGCTGAGGCGGGAGGATCGTTGGGAGTTCAAGTTCGAGGCCAGGTATCCTGGGCTACAAAGTGAGTTCAAGGCCAGCCTGAACTGCATATCGAGACCCTGTCTCAAAAGAGACAAAAAGAAACAAACAAAAAATCAAAGCGCATCCATTGTCCTACAAATGACCCAAATTTATCTTTCTTTATGGCAGAGTACTACAGTGCTCCTTTATATTTTAAATACCAAACTTCTTTATCCATTCATCTGTTAGGATTTTTGAGATCTAATGCTTAGACTATCATTGCTGAAAACTGATTAAGAAAGTTGTGGTAACTTTACAAATTACAGATGTTCCATTTTCAAGTTCTCCAAATGAGATTGGGAACTTGTGTTTTTTATTTCAATTTTATTCTTTACTGATAAAGCTATTAATACCATACTATGAATAGTTAACGCATTTAGCAAATGCCAGCACTACTTTAAGTGCTTTCTAGTTTTAACTCACCTAACCATTTAAGAAGTAAGCACAATCACCTTCACCACTCTAGCAATGAAAGCAAGACATACGGAGCTTAAGTAACCTGCCTCTGCTTATCCCGTTAATTAGCAGTGGATGTCTGAATCCGAGCAGCACGGTTCCCTATCTGCTCTTAACCGCACTGCACGGGCACGCATGCGCGCACACACCGCACACCTTACAGGGCAAAGCGCGAATTCCTCAGTACACTGTTACTTCCATGTGTTCAAACATTTGAAAACCGCACTGAACCCAAACATACACTCGTAGTGAGAGCTGAAAATGTCGTGCAGCTATGACGCTACATACACTGCACACTGAACTGCCGAAGAAACTAGGTTTACTGAGTCACTACTTTGTACACGTCTTCATGACAGCATAAAATAAAAAGCTGAAACAGAAAATGCCCCGAAGTTGAAACTTGAAAACAATACAGGTGTGTTGCATTCACAGATATGTGTGTGTGTTCTTCTCTGTTAGATATGTACATATATATCTATGTATAACTATATATATATACATAGTTATAAGAATCCAGCCCTTGTATGCAGCCAGCACCCCTGCACGCACGGTAATAACCCTCATCTAAAGCCACCTGGCTTCCCCGGTCCATAGGAAACGAGATTTCGGTAGGAGATTCCTCACCATCTGCCGCCTGGCCTCCTCGAAGGCTCGTTTCTCCTCTTCTAAACGCTGTCTGGCTTCCTCTTCTGCTCGCTTCTTTCGGTTTTCTTGTCTTTGTCGCTCCAGTTCTTCAAAAGTCAATTTCAGTTTTCCAGGGAACGGTGATTCTTTTCTTGCTTCATTTTCCATTTCATCGTCCTAGGAAAACGTGAAACCCACCTGTTAGCCATCAAGGGAAATGCTGTTAACTCAACTACTTTAATTTGTTCTGTAAAGGAAATTACCATGACCAACGAGAGACACTTCGCCTCCTTGAGAGAGCGTCGCTGTTCCTCGCGGCGTACTTTATCTTCCTCACACGGCAGCCTTTCTTTGTCTTCTTGTTCTTTTTCTGCATCCTCAAACGTCCTCATTTTCCCAGATGTTTTGTGTGACTTGACAGGCACCACTGTTATTAGCAGCGAGTCATCTCCTTCCTGTTTTGTAAGATAGATAATTAACTTACATCTTCGTGGTAAAAATTCAGGTCTTAGGGAACTTTACCTCCATCACTGCTGAATTTCATTACATTGCTGTCAGTTTTATAATGAAAAACAAGAAATTATGCTTCTTACTAATTACTTTTAGGTATCTTTCTCGAAATTTGCTGTGCTTTATTAATCTTACTGAAACCCACTGCTGAGGAGGTTCGCGAAGCATTCCATTCCCTGAAAGGTGGGGTTAATATCACTGATCAGGTGACAAGCTGCGGTGACACTGCCGGCTCAATCGCCCCAATCCCACGCCTGCTCGTGTGCGCGTGAGCGGGCTCTAAATCAATTTGATGGTGGATGGATTTAGTTTAAATACATGAAAAAATTTCTTCACATGATTCTTTATGCAGGTTTTCAAATACTTGATAAAACTGGTGTTTAATTACAAAGAAATGAGATAGCCAATTGATTGATTAAACTTTATAAATAAAAATCTTTAGTATTTATCTATTAAAATATTCTTTTTAATTTTTAATTGATTTCAGTTAGCCCTACTATATAATCTATTGTGTTTTGTTTTCTTGGTTTTTGTGGGTTTTTTTGCGACAGGGTCTCACTGCGCAGTTCAGGCTGGCCTTGAGCTCACTCTGTAGCCCAGGCTGGTCTCGAACTCACGACTGATCCTCCTGCCTCAGCCTCCCAAATGCTGTGATTACAGGCATGCGCCACCACGCCCGGCAACCATAATCTATTGGTGCTCCTAATTTTTCCTAAAAATAAGAGAATTATAAAACGTAACACATTTCCTGAAACATTTCCAATTTATATGGCTGTAATTTAGGCACACCATCAAATTGTTTGACTTTTAACCTTCCTGTTAGATTAAAAGAGATGGCTACAACGTGGTTGTTGATAGGTGGTGATACACACTGCACTGTCTAGCGTATGAAAACCAAAACATAAACTATCAGCGCTGAGGAGAAAAAGACAAACAACGAAAAGAAAACTGTCTTTAACATGTTAGCTTTCGACAACCGCAACTGTTAGTAACAATTCAAGAAGTGTACAGCCTTGGCAGAGGGTCCCAAGCTGAGACTTGCTTTTCTAATCTAACTATGAGAGCACAATCATTCTTCCTCAAAAACACTAAGCTACACAGTCTGAAAGGACAAAAGTATAATCTTGCATTTGCAGAACCGAATTCTTTTTTGCAGTTACGGTTACGTGTAGAATAAAATGAGTTAAATAAGAGCCCTTCTCCCTGTCTTAGATTACAAGAGAGTGTGTGAATGAGACCATCTGAGGTGAGCGTTTCATGAAAGGAAATGCCTGTTTACCTCTGATCCTGATTCAGCTGCCGTGTTGTGTATGTCCTCAATCTATTGAATGAGAATTTCATATCGTTACGTTACATTGGATTCCTGCTTCCTCCTTTAAACATACGACTGAAAAGGAATTCAGCGTGACTGACAGTAAATTTTCAAATGTGTAAACTTTGAAATATTTTATGTTGCTCCAAATTAGCCACGTGTCCTTTTAAGTGGAGATTAAACCTGAAGTAAATTTTTGCATCTTGAGGTCAATACCCAGGGAGAGGCAGATTAAGAAAAAATTAAGATAACGCCTACCTTTGTAAATCTGGAAAATGAATAATGGACCAGACCCCTTGACCTGGCTGTGAGCCTACCAGCAGCAACTATTAATTTTATTAGCAGTTTAAACTGAAAGACACAGAAACATTCTTCCACGATTTGCCTCTGCCCCAACAAAAGAAAAATGTGTCATCAGCAATCAAGTAATTGTCATGATTATATTTACAACACAGGGAAAAAAGGTGACATCATAATAAAATGTGGTAAAACATTTGTGTAGGCTAACTTAGAAGGGAAAAGAATTCTGGAATTCATAATGTTTTCTCTGTATTTTGACTAGATCTAAAAAGGAAAAACCCTCATTTAAAAAGTGAGAACTCCGCTGGGCACCGTGGTACATGCCTATAATTCCAGGGCTTTGGGAGGCTGAAGCAGGAGGTTTGCAAGTGCGAGGCCAGCCAGGACAATTTTTAAAAGCTCTGGGGACGCAGCTCAGTGCAAAGACCCTGGGTTCAGTCCCGAGTATCACAGTCAATCAGTCAGAGCTCAGGGGGGCTGTTTCTGTTAAAAACATATCAGGTAGCCTGCAGGGCAGGCTAGTGTACTTCTCAAAGTAATATCTGAAAGAAGATATCTGATGTAACACTGCAGCGTTTGAGATCTTAGAAAAAGAAAACATAAGAGCAAAATAGGGACCACAACAAAGTAAAACTTCAGCACTCGGGAGGCTGAGGCAGGAGGATCGTTGCGAGTTCGAGACCAGCCTGGGCTACAAAGTGAGCTCAAGGCAGCCTGAACTGCATAGCAAGACCCTATCTCACAGAAAACACAAAAAAAGTAAGATAAAATAACTAAATAATATCAAGTCAAGATTTTCCCTCAGCAGCACTTGGGAGGCTGAGGCAGGAGGATTGCTGTGAGTTTGATGCCAGCCTGGGCTACATAGTGAACTCAAGGGCAACTTAAACTACACAGCAACTCAAAAATTTTTTTATTCTGACATCCAATACACAAGTCGTATTCAATTTTAATTCACCATAAAACCCTAAAATCTTAGGGCCGGTAAGTTCTTGCAGTCACTCATTCACCCCAGCCCCCAAATGCAGACATCCCTGTTACAGCGTTTCTGCGTATGGCTCTGCACAGCTGGAGTCTGTAAGGCAGCATGAGACTCCTGGCTGTCTTTTCTCCTTGTATTCAAAAACACAATGGAGAGGCTGGGGATTTAGCTGAGCAGCACAGCGCCTGCCTGGCAAGCACAAGGTTATGAGTTCGATTCCCGGTACCGGAAGAAAAACAAAAACAAAATACAATGGATTAGATTAGACCTGAGTGGAAAGTGCACTTAGGTTTTAAAATTAAACTTTACATATTTACAAGATGAAAGTACTTTTAATACTTTGCTCTGCCGACATATCTTTAGTTTAACAGGCCCCAAATTTTATTAACCAGGATTCTCTGGCCCCCCTGCCATGTAGCAGGTATGTGGAGTGACTAAAAAAAATGGTTTTCTTTTAGGATTTTTTTTTCCATCACTCTCTGAAAACCCTATGTCTTCATCATATTCAAGGACAAGATGTAGTCATTAATATTAACATTCATTAATAATAACATCTTGTCTTATGATTTTTTCAACACACACAATTTTAAAAAATTTTTTTTGGGGTCTCACAGTAGTACAGGCTGGCCTAGAACTCACACAATGATCTTCCTGCCTCGGCCTCCTGAGTGCTGCAATTATAGGGGTGCACCCCCATACCCAGGCCACACAGACAAGTTTTTTAAAAAACCATTGCCTTCCGGGTGTGGTGGTGCACACCTGTAATCCCAGCACTCTGGAGGCTGAGGCAGGAGGATCACTGTGAGTTCGGGACCAGTGTGGGCTACAAAGTGAGCTCAAGGCCAGCTTGAATTGCACAGCAATACCGTCTCAAAAAGACAAAAAAAAAAAATAAAAACCACTGCCTATGTACTCCATTTTTGAGGTTGAAGTGGCTCCGAAACTCTTAGTGCTGTAAAAGGATACAGACGCAGCTCAGCATGGTGGCACACGCCTATAATCCCAGCACTGAGGAGGCTGAGGCAGGAGGATCACCTCAAGTTCCAGGCCAGCTTGGATCATACAGTGAGTCACTACAGTACCTTAGTATGTAGTCAGTTTAATGCCAGCCCAAACTACATAGCGAGATCCTTTCTCAAACAACAAGAAAGGCAGGGAATGGGAGAGAGGCCATCGTCCAAGCATGCATGTGATGTATGAAATGTCACGCCCCGGTTATTCTATATAATTAATATGTGCAAATGAAAGAATTCCAAACGAAAAACTTAAAAGTTGACTAAACTCATGTACATATGCACTATTTTCTGCCAAACACCATATATTTTAATTATGAATTCTCAGTGCTGGGGATACGGCTCAGCGGCACAGTGCCTTGCTCGGCATGCACAAAGTCCTGAGTTCAATTCCCAATACCAAAAAAAAAAAAAAAAAGACCAGCTTGTCACGTAGTGAGACTGTCTCAAAAACAAACCAACAAAAAACCCTCTAAAAGTAACTATATATTCTATTATTTTGTAGCTTACAAAATAATTACATTACCTATATATGCTTACAATTTATATTAATTCTCATATATTATAATTTTATGTCCTTGTAAAATTTCACTGCAAAATGAATGTTAATGACTACGAGACTTGAATGTTTAAGTATTTTTACTTAAGACTGTTTTTAGGTTAGCGGCTATTAATACGTTTACATTGCACTAAAGTATTTTAATTAGGAAACATACTGATTAGTTTTCCTTCAGAAAATTAGTTTCAGAAGCAAATGCCCACTTGATAGCGAGGGTGTACCTGCTCGGCCCTCTTGGCTAATTCACGCTGTATTTTCCGCTTTTCTAGCATGTCCTGCTCGATTCTGCGCCTCCGCTCCTCCTCCGTTCTCTTCCTTTGTTCTTCCTGTCTTTGCTTCTCCATTTCAGCAAATTTACCTTTAACCGTACCTAAGAGTGCATGAAGAGACAGGTGCTACTCTGCTGTGTTTCCTCTTCCTGAGATTTTGCTTACAACCGACCG
This sequence comes from Chinchilla lanigera, assembly GCF_000276665.1. Lineage (NCBI taxonomy): Eukaryota > Metazoa > Chordata > Mammalia > Rodentia > Chinchillidae > Chinchilla > Chinchilla lanigera. The sequence goes on from NW_004955423.1 coordinate 15,297,781, forward strand.
CTCTGGCCCCTTACCTGTTAGCTTTGGGACATAAGCCTTCTCCACTTTAGAAGACACCTCTTCGTCCTCCTCAGAAGCAAGCAGGTCCTTCATCTAGATGGTTAAATAAGTCAGGATGAACACAGGTCCCCCAGTTAGCTCAGTCAGTAGCAGCTGCCCCGTCCTCTGCCGGGGGGCGCCTTCCACCGCCCCGGCGGGGCTCAGCGGCAGAGACTGAGCCCTAGGGGAACTCAACTTCTATATCAGGCTTGGAAAGACAGTAACAATCGCTCCTTACAAAACAACAATGGTCACATCTGAAATCAAATGCATTTAAAGTTTATGAGTTGTTTCGTGCTTGAATTGTCCGTTTAATCTTTTCAGACCAAGAATAATGGCAGGTAACAGTCACAGTAAAAAGTAAAACTGCAGACAAGGGCTGCTTCTCACTACGGGACTCTAAATGAGCTCACAAACACAGGAACGCCCTTTCATCCCAGCAAAGGTGCAGTGTTACCGTGCATGTTAAGTAATAGCACTGAAGGGTCGAGGACAAGGGTGGGAATGAACGTTAGCGCAAGGATAAAGACAATAACCTCCTGCTTCCTCCTGTTCCACTCTCTCTCTCTAATATATTGTTCTTTTCTTCTTTGCTTTTCGTCTCTAGACCGCCTCTGGTTTCTTTCTTCCCTGGCTCTCTGCATGGCTTCAAACTTATCCTTTACGTCACCCTTGCCAAGTCTGGGCACATAGGACTTGGAGACAGGTTTAGACGAAGAGAGCAGAATCTTCGTTAGAAGAAAACAAAGAGAAGAAAGTTAAAAAAAAAAATAGGAAGAAAAGTAGGTAAAGATAAGAGTAATCAATATAAAAATACTTGTAGAAACACTAAATAGAAATGAGCTTGAAACATTTATTTGGACCATAACAACCTGATTAGGTAATCTCTATAACCCCAGTGTGGAAAATGAAATTATAGAAAAACAGGAGAAATTTTATTAACATAAAGTTCTTCTTTAGGAAAGAAGTCCCATTTTATGAAGACCAGTAAAATATAACAATCAAAAACTGAAATCTAATGAGAAAACAACCTGTATTTTATTGCCTCTATTGATTGGCCTTGAACTCACCCTGTAGCCCAGGTAGGCCTCAAACTTGCAGTCAGGTGATCCTCCTGCCTCAGCCTCCCAAGTACTGTAGGCATGTACTGTACCACCACACCAAGGTGAGGCCTTTTTGTTTGTTTTTGTTTTCTGAGACAGGGTCTTGCTGTGCAGTTCAGGCTGGCCTTGAGCTCACTATGTAGCCCAGGCTGACTCCAAACTAGCAGCAATCCTCCTGTCTCAGCCTCCCCAGCTAAGGTTTTTTTTAACTGTATTATTTTAGGATGTCAGTAACTGAGGTCATTTTAAAATTCTCAGTAACTATAACAAAGAACCAAAGAGAGAGTAAGAGAAAACTTATTGCAGCTATTAAAAGAAGGGTCCTCACATAAGAGTCAATTATCAGTTTCTCCTGTAATTCAAACCTGGGTGTTTTTTTAAATACTAACAGAACAACTTCTAAGACTCTCCAAGACATTTAAAATTGTGCTCAAGGAGCTAGCCATCCTACCCACCCCTCTACCACTCCCAAGTTTAGTAATCAAGCTTCCTAGACTCCAACGAAAATACTGACCCAACCACAGCCTGTGGATTTAGCTCGTCTTGTTTTTCTTTACATTATATCATTAATCATGAGCTTTTCATCCAATGAGTGCCCTTCCAACGGTGCTAGGGTCAACCCTACATTTCCCTCTTTTTTTTGAAGTTTTTGGGACTTACCTCAGCCTTCTGGGAAATCTCGTTCATGTTTGCTGTGTGTGGTTTTAGGCTGATGATGCTTTGTGTATTTTTCCACCTGCAAAACAATGTTTTAATATTTTATAAGAAGCTTAGGGGCTGGGGATTTAGCTCAGCGGCACAGTGCCTGCCTGGCAAGTGCAAGGTCGTGAGTTTGATTCCCAGTACCGGAAAAAAAAAAAAAAAAAAAAAAAAAAAGAATTTTAATGGCCCTACTTTAATATGTTATGCATTTCTGTACATAGAAACCACAAATTAATTTCTCCTAAATAATGCAAGCAAGTAATAAATTGTGATAACCTTCAGCTCCTTGTCCCAAGATTCAGGGTATAGATGACACAGGTTCATGGAGTTAAAGATGAACACATTAGGTGAAAAGGGTGTGTGTTCTGAAAACATTCAATGTATTATTCCACAAATATCAAATAGAGCAAGGCAGTTGGTCATGTTTTTAGATCTTCTATCAGTCTTCAACTATGAAGAATTTCCCATCTCTCCCTTTAATTCCATCATTTTGTTTTCTGTAATTTCAGGTTTTAAAACATATACACATTATAATTATACCATCTTCTTTTGGAATTGATCCTTTCATCAATTGAAATTTCCCTCCTTACCAGGTGTGGTGGTGCACACCTGTAATCCCAGTACTTGGGAGGCTGAGGCAGGAGGATCACTGCAAGTTTAAAGCCAGCCTGGGCTACACAGTGAGTTCAAGGCCAGCCTGAACTACAAAGTGAGACCCTGTTTCGAAGAAAAAAAGAAAATTCCCTCCTCTTACGTCATTATCTTGAACTTATCTAATATTAAAATAGCCACCCCAACTTTCCTAGGTTTGCAATTCGGTGTGCAACTTTCTATCCATTGACTTCAACGGATTTCTGTTTTTATGGATTAAGAATTTCTCTTAGACGTAGCGTATAACTGGACCTTGCATTGAAAAATCAGTTTTGATGATATCTGCCTTTTCAGTATTTCACTCATAACCATTGGGTCTACTATTTTATAATTAATTTGGGGGGACTGGGGCTTACTGTGTTGCCTAGGCTGGTCCCAAACTCCGGGGCTCAAGTGAGCCTCCTGTCTCAGCCTCCCAGGTAGCTGAGTCTACAGGCAACTGCTTTAATAGACTATTCTCTAGAGCAGTTCGGGCTCACAGCAACCTCGTGCAAGTCACACACCTTTCTCGTACATAACGTGCACAGACTCCCCCATTCTCCCCACCCCAACGCCGCGTGCAGAGCAGCACAGGTGAGAAACGGGACCTTCGCGCGGGCATCTTGATCGCCCGGAGCCCGGACAGTGCGCACTCGCGCGCATGCGCCCCTGCAGGTGGCCCGCAGCTCCGCGCCCCACGTGTGCGTCCTCCCCGTCCCCGCCCCGCCGCGGTGCCGACTTCTTCCCCGCGCGGCCGTGCCTTCTCCGGGACGCCTGGCGGCGCCTGCCCCTCCGCCTGGCTCTTCCGCCGCGGCCG
>NW_004955423.1:15301216-15315465 GCF_000276665.1 Chinchilla lanigera
CCTCCTGCCCCGCGCGGCGCCGCTGCGCCGGCCCTCGCGTGCGTTTCCGCCGAGGGAGCGGCTCCGCTCGCTTCCCCAGCCGCCGAGGGCGCTGGCGGGACCTCACGCTGCGGCTCCGCTTAGATTTGCGGGAAACGCGCGGACTGGCTTCCACGGCGGCTGCGAGCCGCGGGCGACGCTCGCTCGCTGCCGTGCCCCCCGCGCGGTGGAGTGCGTGTGTGTGTGTGTGCGCGCGCGTGTGTGTGCGTGTGCCCGCAGCACGGGGTCAAACCCAGCGCCTCGGGCATGCCAGGCAAGCGCTGTCTGCTGGGCCACGTCCCCCGCCCTGTGCGTCTTCTTCAGGGGGGTGTCTGCACGGTCTTTGGCTGAGTTTTTATTAGGGCGGTTGTGTTACTACTGCGTCCTTGAGAACTTCCTGGTATACTCTGAGTAACGGTCCTTACTGATACGTCCTTTGCAAATACTGTACCCTAGCCTGTGTCCTCTCTCTCTCTCTTTCTCTCTCTCTCCTGGTTTGTTTTTGTTTTTCTTCCAGTACCAGGAATCGAACTCACGACCTTGAACTTGCCAGGCCAGTGCTGTGCCGCTGAGCTAAATCCCCAGCACCGCCCCCACATGCTGGCAATTCATTCTCTCGACAGTGTCTTTCATAGCAGGACTTTCAGAAGTCCAGCTTGCCGTTCTTTCTTCCAGGGGCTGTGCCTTCCGTCATATCTAAAAAGTCAACTCCAGGGCCTGGGGATTTAGCTCAGCGGCACAGCGCCTGCCTGGCAAGTGTAAGGTCGTGAGTTCGATTCCCGGTGCCGGAAAAATAAATAAATAAATAAATAATTAATAAATAAATAAAAAGTCAACTCCAAACCCGTGGCCATCTAGCTTTTCCTATGTTACCTCCCAGGAGTTCTGTTCGTTCGTTTGCTTGCACCGGAAATCGAACTCAGGACCTTGCGCTTTGCCAGGCAGGCGCTTATGCCGCTGAGCTGTATCCCCGGCCCTAAGGAGCTTTCCACTTCTGTGTTTTCCACGTCTCTGTGATCTACTCCGGGGTAGAGTCTGTGAAGGACGTCAGCTCTGGCTGGACTCTGTTTTTTCTTTTTTTTGATGTGGCTCTCCAGTTGCCCAGCACCCTTTGTTGGGAAAACACCGCTCCAGCTGCACTACCCACTTGCTAGCCGCTTCCGCGCCGCCTGTCGGAGCCCCCAGACAGCTGCTCTCGGGGTGAGCAGACAGCAGCGAGGCAGCGCCTGGGGCCAAGCCAACCCTTGCAGCCGGCGCTGTCTCCCTGCCTACCTTACTCCCGCTCCATCCAGCACCGCGCACGGCCACCAGAAGGGGGCGCTGTCGTACAGTAAGCTATTTTGAGAGATCACATTCACTGAACTTTTTATTAAGTATACTGTTAGGGTTGTTTTATTGACTTGTTTTGGCTTTTTGAGACAGGATCTCATTATGTAGTTCAGACTAGTCTTCAACTCACTATGTAGCTCAGGGTGGCCTCAAATTTGTGGTGATTGTCCTGCCTCAGCCTCTCAAGTGCTGGGATTACAGGCATGCGCTCACTGCCACCTGACCCAGCTAATTATCCTATTTATTATTTAGTGTTGTTGTCAATCTCTAACTGTAACTACTTTGTAATTTTTTTTGTCTTCTTGAGATAGGGTTTTGCTACGCAGTTCAGGCTGGCCTCAAACTCACTGTATAGCCCAGGCTGGCCTCAAACTCACAGCAATCCTCCTGCCTCAGCCTCCCAAGTGCTGGGACTACAGATGTGCACCACCGCGCCCAGCTTGTAATTAAATTTTCTCACGGGCAGTATGTATAGGAAAGAAGGTAGCACAGATAGGGTTGGGAACATTCCATGGTCTCTGGCCTCCGGGCTCTTGCAATCTACCCGAGCACACAGTGTCTGTCGTCTTTATTCTCCTTCAAAATCGTGCTGGTTATTCTGGTTTGGGGTTTTTGTTTCTTTTTTGTTTTTCTTCCGGTACCAGGAATCGAACTCACGACCTCACGCTTGCGAAGCAGACGCTGCGCCGCTGAGCTAAATCCCCAGCCCTGTGCTGGTTATTCTGGATCTTGCCCCTCTCCATAGAAACTATGAAATCTGTTGGGCAATGTCAAGGAAATAACTTCTGAGCGTTTTCTATTGCAACTGCACTGAACCCGCAGATGGACTAGCGAGAACGGCGGTCTGCGAAGTGAAGACTCCGCTCCTCCACAAAGCGTGTCTCCGCGCTCCCGTGCGTCCCAGGACTCTCTCAGGAGTGCTGCGCTCTTGTCACTACGCAGGCCTTCACCTCCCTGGCCAAGGCTCCTATTTGTTGGTGGAGCTTGTATGAGTCCACGTTCTGTCACTGTAGGAAACCGCCCGAGGCAGGGGCATTGCAGCCGAAAGCCGGAGTGACTCAGGACTCGGCCTCAGGCTTCCATCCGGACTCACTCTGGCCGGGAAGAACTCGGGGTCACCGGAAAGCCACTGAGCCCTCCTGAGGACAGGCCCCGGGGGTGCAGGGCCCCCAGCCCACTTGTAGGCTCCACCCCACCACTGCTGCGCCGAGGACCCCAGCGCGGCGAGGTGCACATTCCGGCCATAGCGCTTTTGAAAAAAGTTTTGTTTGGTTTGGTACCGGGAATCAAACTGGGGACCTGGAGCTTGCCAGGCAGGCAGGTGCCCCTGAGCTATAACCCCGGCCTTCCTTAACATTTTTTTTTTTTCTTTCTTTCTTTCTTTCTTTTTTTTTTTTTGAGACAGGGTCTCACTATGCAGTTCAGGCTGGCCCACTTGGTAGCCCAGGCTGGTCTCGAACTCGCAATGATCCACCTGCCTCAGCCTCCCGAGTGCTGGGATTACAGGCGTGCGCCACCACGCCCAGCGACTGTAAAGGGCTTTATTCTTTAGGCCTCAAAGGATGACCATGGTTGCTCAAATGCAGACCTCCAACCCCAGCGTTCAGCCGCCACATCCCGCAGCCCTGCTGAAGTAGCTCTGCATACTAGGGAGCGGCGGCCCCCAGCCTCTGCGCACACAGACAATCGCGGCACCCGTGCGCAGGTCCCGCGCTCCCCGCTGGCCCCGCGGTCTCCCGCCCCGCGGCCTCCAAGCACTCCCCGGAGCAGGCGCATCCTTCCCAGATCCTTCCCAGAGCGCCGCGGCCCGCGGCTCCTCTCCCCAAGCCAGGGCCTCCGCCCCGACGGACACAAGGCTGCCAGAGTGGAATGGCCGTAATTACGCTGGTGGAATGCGTGGTATGAAATTAAAAATTCAGAACAGTGGCATGTGGGGGGTAATCATGCCATCAATTTTCATCAGCCCTCTCTCATAAAAATTCCAAATTCGGATTATATAATACAATAAAGCACTACTATAGAAACAATATTAAACAATCTGAAAGATTCTCCTAGGACTTTTTGTGCTTAAGAACTTTGGGGAAAATGTGAAGAGTTATGTCCTGATAACTGCTAGTTAGCTGTTGCTTTTTCACACATATTAGGACAGTTGGTGATGCACACCTGTAATCCCAGTGGTCTGGGAGGCTGAGGCAGGAGGACTGCAAGTTTGAACCCAGCCTGGACAAGTTAGCAAGATCCCATCTTAAAAATAAAAAAGGGCTGGAGATGTAGTTCAGTGTGAAGACCTTGGGTGTGACCCCCAGTAAGACACACACACACACACACACACACACACACACACACACACGGAGACAGTGGTGGTGGAAGACTACCAGAATTCAGACACAAAACTTTTTTTTTTTTTTTTTTGTCTTTTTGAGATAAAGTCTCGCTATGCAGTTCAGGCTGGCCTTGAGCTCACTTTGTAGCCCAGGCTGGTCTCGAACTTGAAGAGATCCTCCTGCCTCAGCCTCCCGAGTGCTCAGACACGAAACTTAGATGAGGTTCTATTTAGGTCCACTATTAGATAAGACAGAAGTTACCTTTATGACTATTCTGCAGTCTCAGCAGAAAGTGCTTTTCCTTGCTATATTGCCCAATATGAGGGGCAGTCCTCTTCCCCCCTACCCGGGGTAGCCTGTCTCATCTTGCTGCTTGGGGTCCTAGGACAGCTTCCGCCGTCCTTTCCTGTCCCCACCCTCCCTCCTGTCTGCCTCCCTTCACCCTTAGGTCCTGTTCTCCCCCAGACCTCAGCCTCCGCCCTTTCCTTCCCGCTAACTTCTCTCAAACTTCCTGCAGCTTGAATCGCTCCCTCGGCCTCCTCTCCTCAGCCCTCCCTCCCACCACCCCTCCTGCCCGAACACGGGCATGACTCAGCCTCCCCACCGCACGAGCTTCCGGCTCTCAGCCCTCATTCTTTCGTCCTTAGATAAGCTCAAGCGTCCCCAGGTGGTATTCCTGACCCGCAAGGCCCGGTTAAGGACCTACTTCCCCGTGTTTCCACAGCCCCGTGCGCCTTCCGATCACAGCCCGGCCGCGGTCTCCAGTACCGACCCGCCTCCTCCAGCACCTCCCCTACCAGAATCTTGGTCTGAGTCAAGACTCTGTTACTTTTTTGAGGGGACCGGGAATTGAACTCTGGACCTTGCATTTGCCAGGCAGGCGCCCATGCCACTGAGCTACATCCCCAGGCAAGACTCCGTCTCTGCACGGCCTTGTACCGCAGCACCTAGCCTGTGCCGAGCCACAGAAGACTGGAACCACCCTACCCCGCCCGTGAGAGACTCGCCGGCTTCCAGGCGCGCATGGCTAACGGCCGCGTGGACGTAACGCACGGCTGTCGCTGTGGTCGCTGCTGCGAAGGGACGCGATGTGAACCGAACACGCCGCCCACCGCGTCGGCAGTTGTTAAGCGCCTACTGTGTGCCGGGCTTTGAGAAGCGCAGTACTGCAGACAGACACAGCCCTGTTCCCATGGAGCATTTGTTCTGTTTTGTTCTAGTACCGCAGATGCACCAGGGCTTCGCGCACTCCAGGCAAGTGCTCCACTGCCGGGCTCCATTCCCATGACGTTAACGGCCTCTTGGCAAAATCTCTCAACAAAAGCCTTGCAGCCGGATTGTTAAGCGGTCTGGCATGCTGTCGAACAACCCTGACACGGCTCGACCGCGGCCGGACCCGGAGCAGACTGGGAGGCGGCGCGCGCTGCGGCCCGCCTGGCGTAGCCTCCACTCGCGCGCTCTGAGACCTCCCTTCCCACCTCCCTTCCCACCCGCTATGGCGCTCCTCTGACTTCCACGCCCGGGTACGATCTGGGCCCTGCTAGTTACAGAGACTCAGCCACTTTCCAGGGTGTGCAGCAGTTAAGTGACAGTTGGAAACGGACTGGAAGTTTTCCAATAGCCACGCAAAAACTGAAGAGGGACTCTGTTCTTTTGGTTCAACTTTTACTGTCTTAAAAAAGTGTCCAGACTATGTTTGTTTGTTTGTTTGTTTGTTTGAATTTTTTTTTTGTCGTGTTGAGACAGGGTCTCACTGTGCAGTTCAGGCTGGCCTTGAGCTCACTTTGTAGCCCAGGCTGGTCTTGAACTCGCAGCGATCCTCCTGCCTCAGCCTCCCAAGTGCTGGGATTACAGGTGTGCAGACCACACCCAGCCTCATATACTATATTTTTAAATTACCTGTTGAACGTTTAGAGAAAACTATTCAGTTATTCTTTTGGAAACTCTCACATTCCAGGTATCACACGAGTGGGTTCAGCTTTTGGTAAATCATACCTCAGTATTATTTGGGGTTTGTTTTGCTTTGTGTTGTGTTGTGTTTTGAGCCCGGGTCTCCCCGTGTAGCCAGGCCGCCTTGAACTTGCATTTTATCCTCCTCACTTGCGTGCTTTCAGTATCATCGGCCGCTGATTTGCTTCCCGTCTATACATTTACATCGAGTTTGTCCGTTATTTAGCACAGCAGCCCCCGCGCCATGTAACTGTACTTCCCGGAGCCCCTGCTACAGGTAACACACGTGTGTCTACTACGGCTTCGATCAGTCACCTCGCAGATGAGAAACTACAACCGAAGTGCTCGCCCAGACAGTCTTCTTCCATGACAATCGCGGCAGCCGTTTTCAAGTCACCCGTTCTTTTCAACACGCGCCAGCCACCAAGGGCCGTGAGAAGAGTCACCCCGGCTGCTGCAGGGTACACTTCAAAGCTTCTCACTAACACACGCGGCCAGAACAATGGCTTTAAGCAGACGTTACTCCTGAAATTGGGGATTAGAAGTTGCAGGGTGACTTCTAGTCATGACTCTTTTGACTTTTTACATTCTTCTTTTTTTTTTTTGTCTTTTTGAGACAGGGTCTCGCTATGCAGTTCAGGCTGGCCTTGAGCTCACTTTGTAGCCCAGGCTGGTCTCGAACTCGCAACAATCCTCCTGCCTCAGCCTCCCAAGTGTTGGGATTACAGGCGTGTGCCACCACGCCCGGCACATTGTTCTTTTTTTGTCTTTCTGAGAAAGGGTCTCGCTGTGCAATTCAGGCTGATCTTGAACCCACTATGTAGCCCTACTTGGCCTCAAACTCACAGTGATCCTCCTGCCTCAGCCTCCAGGGTGATGGGATGACAGGCTTGCGCCACCACGCCCAGCTCTTTTAACATTCTTCTTAGAAAGAGCTCACCATCCTTTCTGCCTGCTTGGAGCTCCAACCCTGCCGTGCCTGCTCTGGGATCCCAGCTCTCTAGGACCACTCTGCTCCCGAGGGAGGGCAGTGACCGAAGTGCTCTGAGGCTGGCTGCTGTCACCTCACCTGGCGTCCCTGGCCTTGATGGCTAATACATCTCACAGAGCTGGAGTCTACCTGGGGTAAAAGATAACTGCCCCCCCAAAAGGCTGACATTTTTAGCTTTACAGAACGCTTATTCAGCTAACATGTGAAAGTATATAAATACACATACAAGTAAGCTCTGCTGTTTGAGGAAGCGCCCCTCCTGGAAGAAAGGCTGCGAATGACAAGCCCGCACCTCACACTCTTCAGGCCCAGGGCTGCCGCGTGGGCCTGCTGTGGAGGATCCTGGGCGAGTTTTGTTTACACGAATCACATCCGCAGGTGTGTAATGGATTGGACGCTCAGAGTGTGCAGGTATGGGCTAGGCCATTTAAAATACGAATCCAATGGCAACACAAACACTGATGGAAAATAGCTATTTTCCAAAATAAAAGTGAGCACCCTGAGCCCGTTCTTTATGACAAGGATGAGTGGGGACAGATGGCTCATCAGCGAGAGTCTGGTCACCATGAACCAGACTCAGGACAGGGCTGGGGATAGCTCAGCGGCATGGTGCCTGCCTAGCAAGTGCAAGGTCATGAGTTCGATTCCCGCTACCGTTAAAAAAAAAAAATCAGGAGGGCCCTTCTAGCAGGCAAGGGTGCTGCTGGGCAAAGGCACGGCCGTGCCCCCGCGGGTCCGGAGGAACCCTGCCACGTTACCGCGGCCTCCACGTGGTGATCAGAAGAGTCGCGTTCTTGCCAAATTTGACGGATCGGGTCTGTATCTCCAGTGTGGCGCTCTCGGGGAGAGACCGCTCCTGCGAGCCCCTCTCGACGCCTCTCTGAACAGTCCGAGCCGGCGCAGGCCTGTGATCGAGCCCCGCGGCTAGTTCTACTACCCGAGGAGGCGCCGCGACGGCCGAGCCGCGCAGGGCACAAGGAAGATTGCGCTGAGAGGAGGGGAGCCGGGGCCGGGTCACACAGCTCGAAGAGACACAGACTCCACGGGCAGGCCGGCAGGAGAAGCAACGGGAGCACAGAGCGGCTCCAGAGGACCGATCCCCACGCCGCGCTCCCCACGGCTCAGACTGAGACGCGCACAGGCGCCTGAGCCGGGATTCGGTTTCGGGAAGCTCGCTGGCATCAGAACGCACTTTAGAAAGGAGGGAGGGAGGGAGGAGCGGAAGGAAGGCCCTCTGACGGTGCAGAGACAAGCGGGCTGGGGAAGGGGCCGGCAGGAGGAGGGCAAGCTCAGTGACCTTGCCAGGAGGAGGAAGGGGCAGAAATAGGACAGCAGCATCAGAAACGGAAAGTCAGACCTTTCAGAAGTGGAGCTGACGGGACACGGTGACCCGTGATTCATCTAACAGGTATCTATTAATATATATTTCTTTTTTGTTTTTTTGTTTTGTTTTCCGGTACCAGGAATCGAACTCACAACCTTGCGCTTGCCAGGCAGGCGCTATGCCACTGAGCTAAATCCCCAGCCCCTTAACGGGTATCTATCAAGCGCCTACTTTGTGCCGGGCACCACCTTAGGCCGTGGGCAGATGACAGTGAACAGAAAGACACAGGCCCCTCCCCGCCTGGGACACTTTGGTGGTGGTGGTGGGGTGCTGCGGCCCTGTGACCCGCAGGCACGGGGCGGGCAGAGGAAGACTGCGCTGCCGGAAGCTGACCCAGGGCCTCAAGTGTGCGCAAGCGGCTTACGTTAGCTGAGATGAAATTAAGAAGCACCTTTGAGGCAGAAAATGAGCTCAGTCCTGCCACCTGTCACCCATGTCTGAGTCCAGTAATACCTGGACCAGGGGTCACGGGGCTTTACAGCTTGTTTTCCAAGGTTCTCACAAAGCGCGGAGTCCAGCCCCTTCACTCACTGTGAAAAAATGAGGCACAAAGACACCCAGGACCTAGCAAGGGTCACAGAGCTGGTGAGCAGCAAAGCAAGGAAGCCGGCTCCCGATCTGTTGACTTTTGGTCAACCACTCACTCTGTTCCACCAATCACTATTTTCCCTTCATTTACGCAAGACATTATACAGATAAATAACACACCCTCCAGTAACACTAACGTTGGTGTCAAAAGTCAAACAGACTTTAAGAAGTGTTCGAGAGCCAGGTGTGGTGACGCAAGCCTGTAATCCCAGCACTCGGGAGGCTGAGGCAGGAGGATCGTTGCAAGTTCGAGACGAGCCTGGGCTACAAAGTGAGCTCAAGTCCAGCCTGAACTGCACAGCGAGACCCTGTCTCAAAAAAAAAAAAAAAAGTGTTTGCAAATGACTTTTAGTGGGCTGAGGATTTAGCTCAGTGGCACAGCGCCTGCCTGGCAAATGCAAGGTCGTGAGTTTGGTTCCGGTATTTGGGGGGGAAAAAAAAGAAAGAAACAAAATGACTTTTAGTGAATAGATAAACTGTGTTTCTGGGATAATTCCCAGGCTGGATACTGTATTAAGATATGACGTTCAAGCTACCATGTAAGAGAACCCATCCACTTTGCCGTGGAACACAACAGTAAGTGTAACAGGTCTTCCTGCGGGGGCAGGGCTCGAACCCAGGGCCTCCCATGGCCCCAGTGTCTGCCCTGCCACTACACCCAGGCCCCACCCGCCGCAAAGCCTTCCGAAAATACACATGCTAATGCCTTGGCTCTAGGATTTCGCTGGACTATGTTTAACCTCCAACTGTTCTAAATTTAAGTTCCCTTCACGTTCTTGATATGCAATTAAAATATTTCAAGAATAGTCAATAACGCTGGTGTCAAGAAAAGAATTTGGAATCAGAGCTCTCCGCCATCTCCGGCGACTGCTTCACTGCGTTGTGACCTGCGGTACTGTTTCCCTGGGGAGAGCACGACTGTCGCGAAGCGCCGGCTTCGAATCCACAGGACACTGAACTCCAGCAGCCTTTGGGTCAACTCTATGCCACACGCTGGGTGTGGTGGCACAGGCCTGTAATCCCAGCGCTCGGGAGGCTGAGGCAGGAGGATCGTTTCGAGTTTGAGACCAGCCTGGGCTACAAAGTGAGCTCAAGGCCAGCCTGAGCTGCATAGCAAGACAAAGTCTTAAAAAGACCAAAAAAAAAAAAAAAGAAAAGAAAGAAACCTATGCAACAAGTGGATGTTAACTCTACCTCTTACCGTCTTTGGAACAAACACCAACATTGTTCTGAACTGCATAAAAAGTGAACCTAAATGTTTATTACTGTATAAGAAACATAAATGCAGGGGCTGGGGATTTAGCTCAGCGGCAAAAACGCCTGCCTGACAAGGGCAAGTTCGTGAGTTCGGTTCCTGGTACCGGAGAAAAACCAAAAAAAAAAAAAAAAAGAAACATAAATGTAAATATGTCGCTTTATTATACTTAATTAATGAAGGTTGCAACCTTATACCCTGCCGCAAACTTCATCACAACACAAAAACATGAGCTCCTGTTCTTTTTTTTTTTTTTTGAGCTCCTATTCTACCTGTTTGCAATAGTGGGAATTTTTGCTCCTACCAGCGCACCAGTCCCCGAAAACCGCAGCCCTCGCCTTGACCCGCCCTGACGTCCTTCCGTGGCAGCTGCACGGGACATTGCGCCTTTAGTGCTACACGGCGGCGCTCGCAGCCCGCAAAGGCCCCAAAGGCCCGAAGCTCAGGGCCGCTAGGTCCTGTCGCACACAGCACTCAGCGCGCACAGCGGCCCAGCTCCCCGCCTGACTGACCCGGGTGAACGGCGCCGCGGTCACACTGTGCGACCCCAAAGGAGCCGGAGGACGCCACGCCCTGCGGAGGGTGACTGCGCCATCGGGAATGGGAGGGCGCTGTGTACTCAGCTGAGCGGGGAACATAGCGCCTGGGCTTCCCGGGGCCTGGGTGCTGGGAGAGCGTGGGCCTCGTCGTCCGCGGCGGTCTCTCCCTGGGGACAGAACTGGGGCCCGAGCCCAGGCCTCCGGCTCCGGACACATGGGGCAGAGGCAGAAGCAAAGCCAGGGCGGTAGTCAATTCCTCTTTAAGGCGAGCTCTGGCATCGCAAAAATCTAACCACTCCTCAAAGGGAAAGATGTACTATGTGTGAGGGCTCGGACAGGCTCCTTACCTGACTGTCTGCTCTGGGCTTCCTGGGGCCCACAGGTAGGGTTCTTGGTTTGTCCAGGTTACCCACAGAGATCCCTTCCGGGTCTGATCGTCAAGCTGTTATCAATGCGAACTCTTCGCAAGGCACAGGATCTAAGGACCCTTGCTAACCTAAACATACCTACAACATTTAACTCCAGGTGCTCCACGGGCCGGTGGCGCCCGCCTGTAATCCCAGCGCTCTGGGAAGCTGAGGCAGGACTGCAAGTCTGAGCCCAGCCTGAGCAATTTAGCAACGCAGTGAAACTCTGTCTCAAAATTAAAAATAACGTCCAGCCACTCGATGCTAAATCCAACAGGTTTCCCAGCACATCACCCATCGGACAGGCCTCACACACACTTATATCAGGAACTGCAACCTCAGGGCTCTTGGGCCGGGTCCGCCACATTTAAGGTCCTGGAAGTGACTTGCGCAGTAAGGCAAAGGAGTGTGATCAGGTGTAAAACAATAGAGGGTCATGGAGACCGTCCAAAGGGCAGCAGGTCCCGCCCGGGGCAACCATGACAGTTCTGGAGTCTTGCCGCCGGCAGCAATGTACGCCCATCTTCCCAGACCTGCCACTTCTCAAGAGAAGATTACAGCGAAGTAGTCACATAAAATATGCCAATTCTTGGGCAAATCGATGTCTCCAGAAATGGCTTTTTAATTATCCATTGGTGGCCCCTGAGGGCTGGTGATATAGCTCAGTGGCATAAGTGCCTGCCTGGCAAGTGCAAGGTCCTGACTTTGATTCCTGGTACCAAAAAAAAAAAAAAAAAAACCAATGAAAACCACTGGTGGCCCCTGATCTAAATGAATGGACCGTAGAGGGGGAGGCCGGCATGGGCCGGGAGGAGGGAGGCAGAAGCACAGGGCAGGCAGGGCAGGCGAGAGGCACAGGACAAGGGAGGCAGAAAATGCCACCTACCGTACAACCACACAGAGAGGAAGCGAGGAGAAGCGGAGAAGCCAGAGAGAGGGCGGAGTGAATCACCTGCTGAGCACCTAGAAGAGGCGGGAGCCACAGGGCCCCTCGAGGTTGCACAGCAGGGCCTCATCCAGAGAAACTCTGCTAGGGGGCTGGGCATGTAGCGCCTGCCTATAATGTCAGCACTTGGGAGGCTGAGGCAGGAGGATTGCTTCGAGTTCGAGGCCAGCCTGGGATATAAAATGAACTCAAGGCCAGCCTGCACTGCATAATGAGACCCTGTCTCAAAAAGACAAAAACAAAAAGCAAAAGAAAACACCGCCAGGGCAAGGCCTGTACGTAGGGAAAGACTGGGAGTGAACAGAGAGACCCAGGCATTGGGCTGTCACACACGGAGCCACCTTCTCTATCGCCACAGTTTGAAAGCCTCAATCACACGCAGGCGTGGACGCCCCCGCCTCGCCTGCCCACCCAGCCACATGCAGCACAGGCCAGGCCATGGCCGCTCTGACCAAAGGGACCCTGGGGACCCCAGGGCCCGGCCCCGGCCCCCTCAGCTCCCCCAGCAAAGTTGCCAGCAGACTGCACTGGATGTTTCCATACAAAGCACCCAGCTCAGCCCGGCGTGGTGGTGCACACATGTAATCCCAGGACTCGGGAAGCTGAGGCAGGAGGATCGTTGGAAGTTCGAGACCAGCCTGGGGTACAAAGTGAGCTCAAGGCCAGCCTGAACTGCACAGCGAGACCCTGTCTCAAAAAGGAAAAAAAAAAAAAGCAAAAAACCGAGCACCCAGCTCGTGTGTGTGTGTGTGTGTGTGTGTGTGCACGCGTGTGTGTAACATACATAAAACCAGCAAACGTGGAAGAAACGACAGGTGACACAGATCACAGACTGATTAAATAGGAACAGAAACATGTAGTGCTAGGAACTTTGTAGGTCAGTTTCCTCTGAATTATAAGCTACCAAGCTGTGTGTGTGGCCTCCGTGATCACAAAATAGACTAAAAGCCCTCTTCCTGCACGACCTTGCGGAGCGCCCTATCCGCCGCGTACTTTTCTACATTCACTGTGACCTCTCTTTCAGACACACACCCCTCCTCCATATTTATTTCAGTAACGCTTTTCATTCCTGCAGCCCTTTCAAAGATATCAGGTAGATTTCTTTTTTCATAGATGAAGTACCCGAAACATTTCAGGCCACCTGGGTCCCAAGCATTCTAAATCCCCAATTAACATCTCCCAAACAGACATACTTAGTTTTGATTTTGTTCACAGATGAAATTCTAACCTACTTCAAGGGAAATTTCAGGGGAAAAATACTGTTCAAACCTAGATAATGCATTCCTTTGTTGATGCTAAATATAGTCGCTGAAGATGACATACATTTTGACAAGGATCAGCCTGACATGTCACTTTTTCAAAAATAGCACAGGTTCCACTTTAAGGTATGCAGGAATAATTGCTACTCACTACATTCAATTGAAAATGAGTTTAAGTGCAAATCTACAAAAAGTGGATGACATCCATAACTGTAATGAGGAAAACTGGATTTAAATGAATCTTGGGATTTTTGCTCACGGTCTTTTAGGTGTGTTATTGTGGGTAAAATAAGAATGGCGCACGTTTTTCGTACAATTCTTCCTCAGAAGCATCAGTCAGAAGATACTTTCAGAAACTGGAAGGATCTGAAATCTGCTACAATAATCAAAGTTCATTTATACTAAAGAGATCTTTCCCCAAACATTTTTTCCTTTCATTCGATTAATCATGCATTTTTTTTTTTCATTCCCAGACCCGGAAAGCCAAAAGAATTGTAAAAAACGAATATTTTGAGTCTTTCATCGCAGCAATTTAACCTGTAAAAGGCCAGCGCTAGCGCTGACCGGAACACTGTGCGGTCCACTTAGTACCGTGTGACTAAGACGGCAGAAATAGTTAAGTTTATTTAAGCACAGCGCCCTCCGCATAGCTGTGCTGTGACTTGCAGCGCGGGGCGCCTGTCCCATGAACTCATTAGCGGAATTTAGCGGCGGGCGACGACGCTCCCGGCGCTCTGCTCCCAGGCGAACTTCTTGCTTCTGACTGTTGCGGCTTTTCGCTACCTGCCTCTCCCCCAGGACAGGCTGCACGCGCGTCCTTACGCTATTTTTATCCAGCTCGCTCTCTCCCAACTCCCTGCTCGCGGAGTGACCTTTAATAATATAAGATAAATATCAGACTCACTGCAAAGCCGCTAACCCTTCAGCCCGGTTCTCTCTCTTACGAAAGCCAGCGATAACACTCTTCTACGCGGGGCCGAGACACAGCGCTCTCAGCCAAGGGTCGCTCCGCCGCCACGCGGGGCGCAGCCCGAGACCGAGCGCGCGTGGACGCCCGCGAGGACATTCCGCGTGGAGACGGGGACCCCGCGCGGACGCCCCGCGAGGACATTCCGCGTGGAGACGGGGACCCCGCGCGGACGCCCCGCGAGGACATTCCGCGTGGAGTCGGGGTGGGGGTGACCCTGCGCGGACACTCCACGTGTTCGACCACGGTTCCCCCGGCCCCCGCGGAGTCGGGGCGCGGCGGCGCGGCGCGG
>NW_004955423.1:15315857-15349015 GCF_000276665.1 Chinchilla lanigera
CGCAGCCCGACGCCCCCCACCCGCCTCGGCGCCGGCGGGCTCTGCTCCTCGCCTCGCAGCGCCCGTCTTCCACTCCCGAAGACTGATCGCAAAGTTGAAGTGGAGGAGGAGGAGGAGGAATTGTGAATGCATAAAGTCCCACTGTTGCGTGTGTGTGTGTGTGTGTGTGTGTGTGTGTGTGTGTGTGTGTGTGTGTCCCTAGGGATTGAACCCAGGGCCTCTGCCCCAGCTCCAGCCCCAGCCTATTTATATTTCGAGGCAGGGCCTTGCTCACTGGCTAACCTGCCCAGGCTGCGCAACCTCCTGCCTCGGCCTCCAGGAGTGCTGGGCTTCCAGGACTGTGCCCTCCCCGCCGGCTTCGCGCCGGGCTTCCTACCCTTCCAAAAGGCGCCTGGGAATACCAGGCCTCCAGAGAGACCTTTCTGCTTGGGACCCCTCGTCTGCCACGTGACGCCCAGGGGCGCTCACTAGGGCTGATCTTAGTCCTTTATCACGCTCAAAAACACCACAAGCAGGGCATGGTGGCGCACGCCTGTAATCCCAGCACTTGGGAGGCTGAGGCAGGAATATCACGGGGAGCTCGAGGCCAGCCTGGGCTCCACAGTGACTTCAAGGCCAGCCTGGACTACAGGGCATGACCCTGTCTCGATAAAACAAAACAAATTAAGAAACCAAACCACAAAGGCAGACTGGCACCGGACAGGTAATCAGCACAGAGGTGACCCTTCCGGCCTGGGCAGTGCGACCCTGGGTGGCACGGGCGGATGCTGGGAGGCCCGGTCCCGACCCCACTCCGCGGGGCCTCTCCGGACAGCCCTCCTCTGCGCCGTGGCCGGTCCTGCAGCCCCCAACTCCCTTCCGCCCTAACCGGCCGACCCGCCCTCTCCTCCCGGCCACCCGGGGCCTCCGCCCTTCACGGAAGACAGGTGCTGCCCAGCGGCTGCCCAGCCTCCTCTGCCAGCTCCACAGCCTTCGCCTTAGGCAGCCGCGGGCCGTGGCCAACCCCGCCCTCGCGCGCCCCCCAGCGGCGGAGCAGGGCAGCGGGCCCAGGGCCTCAAGGCTGCCGGGGCGCCAAGCCCAGCTCCAGGGTGGGGCAGACCGAGAAGGCCTGCAGGCGGAATTCCTGCAGAAAGTGAAACCCTGTTTTGTGTTCCCTTAACAACACAGTAGAGGCTGCAGCCGCGGGTGGTGGTGCAGGCATGTAATCCCAGCACTCCGGAGGCTGAGACAGGAGGATGGCCCTGAGTGTGAGGCCAGCCGCAGCTACACAGCAAGACTCTGAAAAAAAAAAAAAAAATCTGGCAAATTTTGTACGGAGGAGTTTATTTAGTTCACAATCGAGGTGCCCAAGGACCGCTCCGAGGATCCCTGGCAGAGCCTCAGGATGGCATGGGCAGTGCCCGCTCCGGCTTGCAGTCCGGGACAACCCTTGGCCACGCTGGGGACTCTGTGGGCTGTGACTGCCCTCCCCTGCTGCGCTGGGAGCAGCGGGCAGGGACGCAAAGGTAGGTAATGAAAACGGGGTGCGCTCACCAATGTAAAAGACTGGGTGGCAATGGCAACTCTCGAGAGAAGCTCTGCGCTCCTGGCTTCCATCCACCTGAGTCCCTCCTCCCTCCCCCGCTCCCTTCCCTCCTTCCCTCTTTCTTTCTTGGCCCTGGGGTTGAGCCCAGGGAGCTCCGTCCCCAACCCCACCTGTCTTCTTACTTTGAAACGGGGTCTTGGTTACTCTTCTTGCTGAGACAAAGTGCTGGCTGCCCGAAGTGAAGGAGGAAAGGTTGGGGCTCCGGTTCAGCTCCTGCAGCAGGAGTGGCAGAGGAGGCGCAGCGGGGCGGTCACGCAGGAGGGCGGGCAGGGGGCGGGCAGGAGAGAGAACAGGAGGGAGGGCAGGGGGCGGGCAGGGGTGAGGGCAAGGGTGAGAGAGGGGTGGGCAGGGGGGAGGGCAGGGGAGGGGCAGGGGAAGGGCAGGGGAGGGGCAGGGGAAGGGCAGGAGGAGGCAGGGAGATAGCGCTGTGCCAGGCACAGACTGGGAGCCGGGCGGCCCTGCCGAGGGAAGGAGACTCGAGCCCCAGAGGCCGCACCAGGTCACCTCCCCACCCCCCGACCCGCCCCTGCACCCCCCACCCCGCTGAACGCCTTGCTCCCCGCCCCTGCCAGGCCGAGCCTCCGGGCTCCGGGACGCAGGGCCAAACCCGGCAGGCTCCACGGCGCCCACGTCCTGCGTCTCTAGGAGCCCGCTGAGGGGCAGCAAGCGGTGCCCGGTAAACGCGTGAGCCAGGCCGGGCCGCCGCCAGCGCGGGGAGCGGGTGCAGCCTTGGGCGCCCGCGTTTAACTAAGGACGGACACACAGGGTCCCCGCGGAAAGCGCCGCCTCTCCTTCCTTGCGTGAAACCCGCGTCCGGCCTGTGCAGACGGGGAAGGCCGAGCAGAGCGGAGGCTGGGAAGCAGCGCGAGCCGGAGGACGAGGACATGGGCAGCGCTCAGCGAGGGCACTCAAGGGCCCGACCCCAGCACAGGCTGCAGGGACGGCAGCGGGTCAGGACGCAGAAAGCTGAGGGAGCTGCGCGGCTAGATCCCCGCTCCGCCCCGCCCCACCCTCCATCCAGACAGGAAAAGCCTCCACCTGATTTTGCACGATTTGCACGTTAAGTAATATATTTTGTTTATATGTTTAATTTTAAAACTTTAAAAAAAGCAGCTAAGCCGGGTGTGGTGGTGCACGCCTGAAATCACAGCCCTGGGAAGGCTGAGGCAGGAGGATCGCTGTGACATAGTGAGTTCAAGGCCAGTCTGTAGTACACAGCCACACCCTGTTTCAAAAAGGGGGGGGGAGGCTAAGCTAGGTGTGGGGGGCACATGCATGCCTATCGCCCTAGTACTTGGAGGCTGAGGGAGAAGGATTACAAGTTCAACGGCCAACATAATGAGACCCTGCATCCCCATCAAAAGGAGCTGGGTGCGCTGCTCAGTGGTAGAACATTTTATTTTATTATTTTTTGTTTGTTTTTCTCCAGTACCGGGAACTGAACTCACGACCTTGCACTTGCCAGGCAGGCGCTTTGCCGCTGAGCTAAATCCCCAGCCCCAGTGGTAGAACATTTTAGAAGCACATAACACTCTGGGTTCGACAGGCACCCCCCCACACACACACACACATAAAAGCCTAAAACTCAACCTGTATCTATACAGTATATACTTAATTGCTCTTAAGTATTTCTCAGCAGATCCCAATTAGGTCCAGGTGAACCCTTTCTGCCACCTGCCATGCAGTGCCATCCCCGAGGGCACTCAGCAAGGGGCGATGCAAAAGGAGCAGTGGGGTGTCCGAGAGCGGCATCGCGGGCTCCCCAACACGCTCACGTTTCACTTTTACTGCCGGAAACACGCGATCCCAACCCCGGCACTCTGCCTCTGCTCCCCGCAGACCGTCCCTCCCTCCGCATCTGTGCAGAGAACACGGTACAGCCGGCTCCAACGCCCGCAGCTCAGCCTTCGTGTGCGCTCCTCTCTGGCTGGAAGCTCTCAGAGCAAGGGGCTAAAGACGCAGCTGCAGCTCTGCACTCAGACAAAAGCATTGTGTAAAACATGCAGTGTAAAGCGGGTGCAGTTGCACACGCCTGTAATCCCACCACTCACGAGGCTGAGGCAGGAGGATCACTGTCGGAGACCAGTTGGGCTACACAGTGCGTTCAAGGCCAGCCTGAACTATACAGTGAGATCCTGTCTCAAAAAAAGCGAAAGACTGAAAAAAAAGCAGTCTATCACCAAGATGTACCATCGTTTTTTTATTTGGCAATAGTAGAGACACATCCATGTCATAGTGCTCATTTTGGCTACAGAGCCAGTGCTATGTTTTCTGCAAGTGCAGGGCTTCACTTTTACATAATGTTCAGTGCTTACATTTTAAGAAACAGACACTATTTACTGACACAGCCAAGTGAAGCTAAAACATGGTTGTTCCAAAATTAAACAAAACAGTAACACAATATACTGGTCATCAGGAAAAAGGGCGGGTGTCCTTATTTCCATTATGACATGATGGATACATTGTTCAATTTCATACATATTTCTTAATCTGATTCATCCAAGTAAAAACACAAAAGATCTGAATTCAGCCTAATTCTTTTTTTGTTTTTTTTTTTTTCTCCAGTACCGGGAATCGAACTCAACCTCGTGCTTACCAGGCAGGCGCTGTGCCACTGAGCTAAATCCCCAGTCCCTCAGCCTAATTCTTACAATCACTTTGCAATTTCCATCCCAAATGATTTCTGAACACCTGTTCACACCGAAATAAAAGTGAACGACAAACATGATTTAAATTTGGTTGAGAAAGGTCATGGGGAAAGATATTAATATTACTTTGGCATTTCTATTTCCTAGGCCTCAAGAAATGATAACTAAAGTTCGTCTGGAAATTAACTTAAAAGGTTACATCTTCAGGCAAGAAAACGTTTCTCAATACTTGTGACAGTCAGATAATTCAAGGAACAGGTTCCCAGTAAATGAACACGAACAAAAACCGCTATTCCAGAAGAGAAAGTTCTCTGGAGCAGACTCCAACAATATGGAGAACGCAGTTTCTCCTTACAAAGGTAGCTGTGTTTTCACATTTAATAAGCATATTGCTGACCTCTGGGAAGGAAGACTGACCTTGTTAGTTAACAGAAGTATAGGGGCACTAGATTCGGAAAAGGAAGTATCAGACATGAAGCACATGAACCTTTGCTTGTTCCTCCAGAGATGATGAAAGCGTCACCTTCCCAGGACAGACTCGGGGCCTCTGGCTCCTAACTGGGGGGCCGGGGGGGGGGAGCACGATTTTCTGATGGCACCACTGGGAGCCTGAAGGCTCTAGGCTACTTTAATTGTTTTTATTTTGTAAAGCATCGCTTTTGTTGTTTAATCTAACTTTTTAAGGCAAATGAAAAACGGGTCTGTCTCAAGCACCCTTCTGCAGTCAGAAAAGTTCTTTTCAGGAAGATGTCTCCTTAAAAAAAAAAAAAAATTAATAAACTGGGTGTGGTGGCGCACACCTATAATCCCAGCACTCAGGAGGTGGAGGCAGGAGGATCACTGTGAGTTCGAGGGTAGCCTGGGCTACATACAGTGAGTTCAAGGCTAGCCTGAACTGCATAGTGAGACCCTGTCTCAAAAAAAAAAGAAAGTGAAAAGAAGAAAGGAGGCGGAGAAGGAAAAGAAGGAGAGGAAGAAGAGGAAGAGAAAGAAGAAGCAAAGAAATTAAAAGAAATATAAAAGAAAAAAAACACAAAATAAAAATCCACCTTCTAGAAAGTCACTTATCTGATAGAATAAATTCCCCGCAGTTATCTTATATAGAAGCAGCAGCATTATTAAATAGTGCAACTCTCCAAGTGATTTCAAACAGTATCTTTCTCAAATAAAAAAAATGAAATTTACTCACAGCTTCGTTTATAAAAGCACAGCATAAAACATTTAGCCCTGAAATGAGTGAGCTAAAAGCAGTGATTGTCCTGCCTGCACGGTGGTGGGACTGAGAATGTGTGTGTGAGTGTGTGTGTGTTTCATTCAAGGCCAGTGACAGCTCAACAAGGTCAAAATAGCTAACCAATGAAAAGCAAAGCATTACATAATGGAACTTTTCATTTTGGTACTTCTAATCACACTCCTCCATCAGTAAGAACCGAGTAGGAAATTGTTAAAACACTGTGTAAGAAAAGTCAGGGCTGGGTGTGGCGGTGTACTCCTGTAATCCCAGCACTCAGGAGGCTGAGGCAGGTGGACCACCATGTGTTCAAGGCCAGCCTGGGCTACACAGTGAGCTCAAAGCCAGCCTGAACTACCAAGCAAGACCCTGTCTCAAATAAAACAAAAGCAAAACAAACAATAAGAAAATGTCGAGGAGCTACACATTCCAAAACAACTAGAATAGCACTTCATAGTGTAATTTCTAATCTATACAGTACATTCGAAACTGCATGATTCTCAATGCTATACCTTGCAGTCACTTTACTAACGGTGGCACACGCATAAACTTAAAATCTTAGAAAGTAAACCTTTCTCCACTTTTTCTACTCCGTTCATTAGTCAGAAACTAGGCACTTTAATCTAAAAATACATTTTTAAAAAATGCTTTCTAGACCCTTCTGTGTCACTCACTTCTAAAATGAATAAAGCCCACTTTAGGAGCAAAATCGACAATCTCCTCCATCACTTGGCTGAGCCGCTCAGAGTGGGATCATAATTTAGAAGCAGAATTAATGCAGCTCCCGAGTAGCTAATATACCCTGAAGAGTAGTCTCACAAGAACAACCCATTTGCTCATATTTTTATCATAAAGACACAAAATATACTTTCGTACCATTAAAAATACTGTATTCTATATCAGAGGAGAAAAAAGAGCCTTCCCTAAAACCTCTCCATGATCCAAAGTATGAATATTTTTAAAATATGGGCATAATCTGACAAACTCCAGTGGGCGGAACTCTGTGGTCAGCTCCAGGGCCGTGCTGCGGCAGGAGAAAGGAGAAATTAGCTTAATATCTCTAAGTTTAGTATCTTCAGCTGTTGGGAGTCAGTCTCAAAATTCATTCAAAAAGGGTAAAATTTTAATTGCCTTTCTTAATAAACAAATATTCTATTTTAAATCAATATTCATTCAAGAGAAAAGATTATATGAAAAGATCAAGCACTTGGGTCTCTCCAGTGTAGCTTCTAAGACCAAGAAGTAAGAGTTTGAAAACTACGGTTAATCTAACATAAAGTTGTAAACTGTAAACTTCTGGGTGTCAGTTCATTTAAATGGTTCACAACGATACTCAGTGTTACAATTTCCTTGATAAAAATACGTAAGTGCACAAACAATAGCTAAGCAGTACATAGGATACATCACAGCTGCCTAAATCTAGTTAGACAATGCGCAAGGTTCCAGGGAACTGCGCTTTCGGGCAGTTTACGTGCGCGCACGCGGGGTCGCCTCCTCCCGCAGGTGTGGTCGTGGCAGCAGCGGCCACAGCATGTGTTTT
The DNA here is from genome assembly GCF_000276665.1 of Chinchilla lanigera. NCBI lineage: Eukaryota > Metazoa > Chordata > Mammalia > Rodentia > Chinchillidae > Chinchilla > Chinchilla lanigera. The sequence continues at coordinate 15,322,862 of NW_004955423.1, forward strand.
CAAGGTGCACAGCACAGACACAGCTTCTGAGAGTCACACGGAACAGCCAGCCTGAGAGGACACATCAACTAACGCCGAGCGCTGGCCTCGCTCAAGCACTCACTACTCCTGTTAATACACACATTTCCCGACTTAAATGACTCCGGGAAGGTGATGGGAAGTCCCGGATACACGACCCAGACTCAGCGACGGGAGTTCCGTTTACCAGTGGGTTAGTCGCTCCTCCGCACTCGACCTTTTCCGCTTCCCTGAGTCCAGCCGCACCGACCCTGTTATCCTGTAACGCTTGCTGCAAGTCAGGTTACCTTCAGATACTGTCCCGCCCCCACCCTGAGCGTCGCGGTTCTCACTGTGCTTTGGCCTCCACCAGCCCCGCGGACACCAGGTGGCCGTGGCCGCCCATGCAGCCGCTGGCGTGGCGCAGCGCGTCGGCGCCCAGGTGGGCCAGGAGCAGCTCGGTGCGGCGCAGCAGCAGCTGCAGCAGGTCCTCGGCCAGCGCCTCGACGCTGGAGTAGCGCACCTTCTCGAAGTCGAAGATGTCTCTAAGGAAGAACAGGACCTGGTTCTGGAAAAGGACACAGAGCAGACGGGCATCGGTGAGACCAAACCCTACGCGACCAACTCGGGAGCAGGGCATCCGAGGTCCCGCGGCTTTCAGAGCTCGGCGGGAAAGTGATCTTCGACAAGATTGTAAGTTTTCTGGGTCCAATTTTAAAATTTTCTGTAAAGAAAGGGACAATACCACCCATCCTACTTCCTACTCAGGGCTGACGGGAAGATGAAAAACCAGCCTCTCCGCAGCGCCTGCAGCCCTTCCCGTCACGTGCCTCCAAGCCTGGGCCCCCGGGGGAACCAGCTGCCCCCCGCGATCACAGAGAACTCTGAAAGGTGCCCCTCTGCACAAAAACTACAGAAAGGAAAAATAATCTCCGGTCTCAGGTCAGTGGGAGAGCTTAGCATCTCCCCCGTGAGGTCATCCGATGCTGAAACGCACTGTAAGCGTGCTGCGCTCTACCCGGTCGTGGTCTCAGCTCTGACGCCAGGGCGTCATTCCAAGGGGGAAACAGGGCCATTTAACTCCTGTCCTTCAGAGACAAACGGCGCTAAGTCCCGAGAAGGCCCAGCTCACAGGTGCACGGGCTTTATACATGGGGAGGCATCGCCAGCAACCAGCGGCCAAGGGCCCTCGCTTTCCAGAGGCAGAGAAAGAGGAGCAAAGGATGACTGACCCGAGCCAGGCCTGCCCACGACAGGCTCGGCAAGCCGGGAGCTCCGCGGGAGTTGCACCAACACGTGCACAAGGGCACAGCCACACGGCCACCTTGCACTTCCACCGTGAATGGTGCGGGGAAACATCCAAACCGGCAAGCGCACCCCCAGTCAGGAGTACTTTTCTTATTCGCTCCTCAAACTCGGCTCAAACCGAAGATGATTAACTAACAACTCTGGTAAGCGGGGGGGGGCAGTGCAAGGAGCTGCACCTTGTGCTTGGCGAGCTAACTCCTGACAGCAGCACGCTTCCTCAGACTCCCATGTACCTCCCCGACATGGGTTCTGTCACGCATGTCACGTGACCCAGGACCTGATCCTGCATCGCCGTGTGCGTGACACAGGCTGGTGCTCACTGCTTACAAACCCGCGTCCAGGTGCGAAGAACAAACTGCAGTGAAGTGACCCTGGTACAGCAAGGCCCCGAGACAGTGACCGAGCTGACGGGGCGCGGGGCTTGGTGGCTCAAGTCCAGGATACGGCACTACGTCGACTGTAGAAAGCCCTGGTCCATCACAGTGACAGAGGGGTTACAAAATGTCACTAATTGGGCTGGGGATTTAGCTCAGCGGCAAAAGCGCCTGCCTGGCAAGCGTAAGGTCGTGAGTGAGTTCAGTTCCCGGTACCAGAGAAAAACCAAAAATAAATAAATAAATAAATAAATAAATAAATAAACAAAATGTCACTAATTTAGTACCGGCATTTAAACACCGGACCTAGGTGACTTTTATAACTTTTTTTTTTTTGAGATGAGGTCTCTGTGTAGTTCAGGCTGGCCTTGAACTCATTATGTAGCCCAGACTGCCCTTGAACTTGTGACGATACTTCTGCCTCAGCCTCCCTCCCAAGTGCTGAGATTTCAGTTGTGTGCTACCACTCCTGGGCTCTAATTTCACCTTTAAGTAATACTTTTAAATAAATTCTTCTATGAAAACAAAAGTAAAACAGAATAAAACCTTGTCCACTTTTCGATTTAGAAAAAAATAACCAATGATTCAATGATGAACATACCTTAAAGAAACAACATAAGTCATAGAGGGAATTTCTAGGACCCAAAAAGCCCCAGGCCAGGACAGGGCTTATATGCTCACAAATCGCATAAAAATGGGCAAAGAACCCATCTGGGATCTGTTGGGAAATAGAAGAGAATGTGGTTATTTCTATCTTCTTGTACTTCTTCCTCTAGTAGAAAAATTGAAACTGTTACCCATGGTACGACCCATCTCTAGGACCAGAATTGAGCCCAGAACCCTCCCACTGAGCTGTATCCCTAACCTTTTAAAACTGTTTGAGACACAGTGCTGTTAAGTTGCTAAGTGGCTCAGATGGGCTTGACCTTTTGACCCGCCTGCCTCAGCCTCCTAGAGAGCTGGAATTATAGATGTGCACCACCATGCCTGGCTATGACCAACTTTTTCTGAGGGTAAACCAAGGGTCACTCATGAGCCTGCCTATTAAAAAATATAATACATGCACAAGTAACTTTTAAAGAGTCCAAGAATGTTTTTATGTAGAATTCATATCCCAGCCAACAGTTCCAAATGTGCTGAGTTTTTTCCAGTATCGGTGATTGAATCCGGGGCTTTTACATTAAGTTAAATCCTTAGCCCTTTTTAATTTTTTATTTTGAAACAGAGTCTTTCGAATTCACTAAGTTGCCTGGGCTGGGCTTGAACCTGTATTTCTCCTGCCTCAGCCTCCCCAGTGCTAAGATTATAGGCATGTGCCACCACATCTAGCTGAAAGGTTATTTCTTTAAGGGTATTTTTACCTCTTAAAAATGTGACTGACCCAAAATGCTTAGGGATTAAAGTATTACCAGTCTACAACCTAACACTCCCTGTGTCTCACGTGCACCTTACACAGGCAGCCTGAGGACCCTACACGCAGTACCCCCGGCACACTGACACTCCAACTGAGCTGCCCTGTCTGAGACTCTGTGTGAAACTTGTAGCACCAACTGACTCGCAGAACCTTTTGGGTTTTAAAGCATTTCAGATTTTAGATTTTCAAATTAAAAAATATAATACATGCACAAGTAACTTTTAAGAGTCCAAGAATGTTTTTATGTAGAATTCATATCCCAGCCAACAGTTCCAAATGTGCTGAGTTTTAAAGGTTAGGACAGTTTTAAAAGGTTAAGACCCTCAGCCTCTACTTCCTAAACAAATAATCACAGCGCCGGAAACCAGCAGTGACACAAACACAAGCGCCTCTTAGCCCTGTCCCTTTCAGGGGTATTACCACTCCCAGGGTTCCCCCTGAAAGTAGTAACTGAAAAACACTAAAACGAGTCTAAGGTGGAATAATTACTCTTAGAATCCTAGCATTTAATTAAGAAATCCAATGTTAAACATTTAGCTGTATAATCACCTCTTCCTATGGACTATTAGCATATATATTTGTGTCTTAGGAAACTAAGTTTACCAGTAGCTTTCTGATTTCAGGATCTGTCAAGAATCACTTACTGGGGGACCCCACGCTTAAGAGTCTGTCTGTGGGGGTTCGTTTTTATTTTTCAGTCTCCAGGATAATCTTTTAAACCTCACTTAAAAAAAAAAAGATAGCCAGGGGTGGTGGCGGCACACCCGCAATCCTAGAAGTCTAGAAGCGGAGGCAGGAGGACTGCAGCAGTTCAAGGCCAGCCCGGACCACGTAGTGAGAGCCTGGCTCAAAAAACAACAGCAACAGCAAAACGCAGTTATCATTTAATGAATATTTAATACATTCCAGACAATACAGCAGGTCCTGTTCAACTTGCTAAGAGATACCTGCCAAAGTGGGTCACGTTAACATCATCTTAAATATGTAACAAGTGACACCTGAGAAGTAAAAGAACCTGCTCCAAACTGCACATAGCTGGCTAGCGAAGGCTGAAGTCATTAGGCCTGCACCGCAGCTATTCCAGTCTAAGACGTCCTACAGACATTAGAGTTATAAACACCGCCATGCTGGGAATTCAGAGATGGTGTCTGGGAGGAGAAGGCACACTCGGGCAGGGGCTGAGCTCCACAGTGGGGAGATTTATTAAGTACCAAGAACGCCAATGTTCACTGAGAGCCTCCCCAAGTGACTCACAGAGGAGTGGCCATGTGGCCAGGGTCCCCAAAGCAGCAGCTGCAGGTGGGGCCCGGGGAGACATCCGGGCCACCTGCCCTCCCCGAGGCCAGCAGCACACAGCCCTGGCCCGAGGCAGCAGGTAGAGCCCCGACTTCCCAGCCTTTTACACCCGCTCCCTGCCACGTGAGCCAGACGGGGGCCCCAGGCTGCAGAAGGCACCTTACCTTCACCTGCTGCCTTTTCTGTTTCAGCACGGACCAACAACTTGAAGCCACAGCCTAAACACAAGCGGAGGGGAAAAGCGCCGTTAACCTTACAGCTGCGGACATGTGTCACTCACTGCTTTTCACTCAGATTACGGTGCTAAGAAGTGCAAGCGATCATCTACCAAAACGCCAGTCCAGGCTCCTTGTTCTGTTCGTGAACACATTTAAAGTTAAACACGAAGCCATTAAGGGAAAAAGGCTGCATTTTATTTTTTGTACTTATTTACTTTGAGGGGTACCGGGAAGCAAACTCAGGACCTTGCACTTGCCAGGCAGGCGCTGGGCCACTGAGCTGCATCCCCGGCCCCAGGCTGAGCTTAGCACCAGGGGCTGAGCGGCCACTGTGTGATTCTCAAGAGGTCTTACTCTGTTACCGTGGGGAAGGTGAAAATACACGCATGCAGAGCACACGAATGAATGTTCTAGGCGTAATAATGAAGTCAGAGTACTTCTTCCTTCAAGAACCGTATTGCTGAAATATTTGTGGATCGAGTTAAGACTTTTATTGAAGATCTAAGAAATTACAAGCCTGACGGGACAATAAAGAGCAAAATTTCTTTGGGAGATCCAGAAGAGATACAACCTTCTTCTCACACGACCCACTCTGACTAGGGTCACTACTCCGTCAGTTACAGACAAGAAGAACAAGTAGATTTTAATGATTAAAACATATCTTAATTCAGGAAAACGTGGATTTATTAAAAATGCTTTAAATTTTAATATTAGGAAGTTCCAAAATATTTTGAAACTGCTGATTGGTACATTTTTATTGGTTTTTGTTCGTTTGTAGTTTTGAGACAGGGACTTGTTTTGGCTGGCCTTAAACTGACGGCAATCCTCCTGTCTCAGCCTCCTAAGTTTTGGATTACAGGTGTGTGCCGTCATGCCCACCCAGAATACTTTTAAAAAGCATTCAAACTTCATTTAAACATGATACCCACCCACCCTTATTTCTAGGTGCACACGCAGGGTATAAGACAAACAAATTTCAATATAAAAAGAAATGGAAACTGAAAATCTAAAAGTGTAAAGTATACTTTATACTTTAAAAGTATAAAGTATGGTTTACACCAGTCATATTTTTGCACCTACTTTTTCTCACCTACTTTTTGACAGTATTTAGACACGTGACTTTTGGGACTTTCCTCCTTAGAACACATACCGCCATTTTTAAACACTGTAACTGCTGTATTTCAGCTAGGTCATTCAGCCATTCCTGTCACAGATGGTGTTTGTCAGGCCTGCACTAATCTGAGCCTGAGTTTCTGTAGAGACCTAAGAAATCCGCAGTCCCACGGGACAAGGGTTGGGTGGCCAAAAGGAGAATTTCTCATCAACACGTCAAACACTGTTCATCTCTGATGAGCCCGTTTCCACACTAGTCACCCCACGGGGAGGTGCGCAGTGTGTGTAAGTCTTACTCCCCTACTTCCGACCACTTCTCATCCAATTTAAATGGCTAAGCTAGGTAAATCAGCACTTACAGTTTTCTTGAAGGAAGACTTTATCCAGCGATTATTTACTACGTCCTGTATGGACACAGGTGGGTTTTCTAAATCTTCAAAGGAATCCATTAATATAAAGTCCAGAACAACATCATAAAAATTTAGATTCTTCACCTGCATTAAGTTGTGAATTAAAAACAAATTATTAGTATAGAAAGCTGAAATAAAATCTGAGCCAGGGCTTCATACTTTGTAACAGTAGGGTTTGTTGTTGTTGTTAAATCAGATTATATTTCTGATAAAAAAGAGGAAGAGAAGACATCACCGCTGGGAAGTTCATTCAGTCCACATGGCAGGGCTCCGTCCCAGGTCCCAGACTCTCCCTCCTCTCCCTTACAGCCCTGTCACCTCTGTCCGCCTCTGCCAGGTCTCACTCCCCACGCCGCGCCTACGGAGCTGGAACAGGTCTAGGGCACACTGGAGGCCTAGGCACAGCGCGCTAAGGGACCGCACAAGCCCCAGTTACAGACTCCGAGCAGCGCAAACTAGGAGCGGGAAGGTGCCAGAGGTGGGCTGCGCTGGAGGTCGGAGCGGCTTCCTCAGGCTCCCAGGGGAGGAAACGCCCGCCAGAGGCTTCCAGGCAAGAAGGAACAGGGTGCTGAATTCAAAGTGAGCCATAGAGCTCCGCCCCACAGGGCGTAAGATCGGTGGGAAACAAGAAGGGAGGGCCGGGCCCTCAGGCTGTGCCCGATTCCACTTCACTCTCCGCCACGGGGCGGCTGTGACTGCGGATGGAGGCACGTGACCACCCTCTCTTAAAGGCCCCGTGGGATCAAGCGTGGCGCTGCACACCTGTAACGCAGGCACTCTCCGAGCCAGGCAAGAAGAGTGCAAGTTCTGGTGCAGCCTGGCAATTTGGCAATACCTCGACTCAACAGAGTACTCAAGAAAAAGAAAAGCTGGGGGAGCTCCGCGGGACGCCTGACTTCCGGGCTGGCCGGCGGCGGAACAGTAGCATCCTCCGCCAGTGGGAGGTTACCAGGTGGAGAGGGGCAGCTGTACTCCGAGAGAGGAGCGCAGGGGATCAGGGTCGACGTGACAGAAGGCTTCAGAGCACAGACAGAAAGGCAAGGCCGAGAAGGCAGGACGCGGCCTGCCCGCCAACGCTCATGCGAAAGGCCGAGCCCCAGCACCAGGTGAGCCTGAGAGCCGGCCCGAGGATGACAGCAGCCAGCAGCCGCAGCTGAGGAGGAAGCCGCAGCCTGCAGGCCAGAAGCCCAGCGCGGGGATTCACTCTGGAACGACTCCTGCAGGGCAGGCGTGCAGAAGAAACGCCCTCGCCAGGTCTTCCAGTACTGTAACAGGACCTACGTTTGAGACAGGGCCATCGCACCTCAGGGTCCCTGGGGACACTGCCACCTGGCTGGATGGGACAGAGCCACCTGAGGCCACCAAGGGAGGGGAAGGGCCAGTCAGAGAGCCCGGGAAGTTCCAGCAGCAGGGCCCCAGGCTTGCGGCTCGCTCAGAAGCCAGTCTGCTGCGCGAGCCCGCCCAGTGGCTTCACTGGTTCCCCTCGCTGCCCTGTCCAGCTGCAGCTCAGAAGCCAGCGCCGCGTTCCCCACTCTCCGGAGTCACCCGCCACGCCTGGGAGCGGGACCCGGCCTCTGCAGCCAGCCTGTGGGCCCCCGGGCTCGCTGGAGACAGCAGTGGCTCCCAGGTACACAGGGGGACAGCCGTAATCAGCTTCTGGAGGGGCACAGCCCGGCCTCAGCCACACTGCGCCCGCCACACCCGTGGGCTCCGGGCACCAGGGTGCTGCACAGACACTGCACACCAGCGCGTGGGCAGGGAGCTCTGGGACTCATCTTCCCTTTTTCCTTTTGTTTCTTTCTTCTTTCTTTTTCTATTTTTTCCCTTTTCTCTATTTGCACTTACTTTTTTATTCTTTAATTGGATTCTCTTCTCTCCTTTCTCACCTTCCCTTTCTTTTGTGTATCTTGCTTCTTCCATTTTCCCTTTTCCCACCCCTGCCACATTTTATTCCTCTTGCGCTTAACCTTTCCGCACACTTAGCATTGTGCTTTACATTCTGACTGCCATCTCTTTTCCGTGTTAATGGCGGCACAGCTGTTGCTTTTAACTGGTCACTGCCACATGTCGGTATCTGGCTTGTCTCTGCCGTCATCGTCTCCGCAGTTTCTTTCCTCCCCGGAGTGGCACTGGGGACGGAGCCCTCGACAGACGGCTGGTCAGTAAGGAGCAGCTCACAGAAGAGTGCAGAGGTGAGAGATGCACAGAGCGGGAGAAGCACGAAGCACAAGGCAAGGGAACGCCTCCGAAGTCCAGGCTGAAGGCAAGGACGTCCAAATGCACGAATTCCAGACACAGAGTTCAAAACCGACTGACGACCTCAAACAGGAACAGCTGAGTACAGTAAGGCAGGCGACGAAAACACGGAGAAACTCAGTGAAGAGTAAGAGATTCTAAACAAGAACCGAACACGAATCTTGGAAATGAAAAGCTCAGGAAGTCAAATTAAGAACTAACCAATGGACTGGATCACACAGAAGACAGAATCTGAGCTTGGAGACAAGGCTGATGAATTATCACACACAGAGCATTATACAGAAAAAGATGTCAGAGAAGAGGAAGAAAACATCCAAGAACTCTGGGACGCTGTTAAAAGACCAAAACTATGAAATTTTGGCGTAGAGGAGAGTGGTAAGGTACAGACTGAAGGCACAGAAATCTACTCAGTCAGTGGCTGGGGTGTGCATGGGGGTAAGGCACCTGTGCAGGGTTATAAGGGCTGGGGCTCAATTCTTAGAGAAGGAAAGACGGAGGGGCTGGGGATTTAGCTCAGCGGCACAGCGCCTGCCTCACAAGCGCAAGGTCGTGAGTTTGATTCCCAGTACCGGAAAGAAAAGAAAAGAGAAGGAAAGAGGAGAGAGGGAGGGAAGGAAGGGAGGAGGAGGAGGAGGAGAAGAGGAAGAAAGGGAGCGGGCAGGTATAGATGGATGGATAGATGGATGGATGGATGGATGGACAGATCTATTCAGTGAGATAAAACCAGAAAACTCCCCAAACCTTGGGAAAGATACAGGCATCCAGTGCAGGGGGCATTTAGAATCTCCAACAGGCCTGACCAGAAAACACCCGCCCACATCACGTCACAGTTAAAAGGTCAAGAGTACAGAATAAGAAAGAACACTAAAAACTCCAAGAGAGCAATAGCGAATCACTCGTAACAGCGTACCTGTCAGAATAACTGCAGATTCCTCTGCAGAAACTCTGAAGAGCCAGGAGGGCATGGAATAATGAATTTTAACCCCTGAAAGAAAATAACTGCCAAGACATTACTACATCCAGCAAATCTACCCTTCAGTTTTGAGAGAGAAATAAGCACCTTCTGAATAAGCATGCAAGGATACATAACCGCTAAGCCAGCACTGCAGAAGATACTTACAGGAATTCCACACACAGAAGAGAAACAGTAGATAAGCAAATGAAAATTATAAAAGAATTAAAAATTAGAAAAACAACAAAGTGTCAGGAAATAGTACCTATCTTTTTACATTAATTCTAAATGTAAATCGTCTTAATTCTCCAATTAAAAACACAGACTGGCAGACTGGATTAAAAACAAGATCCAACCCTTTCGGCCTGCAAGAAACATACCCCAGCAGCACAAACACAGACTGAACGCAAACAGATGGAAAATATTCCAGCAAATGGGATCTGAAAGCAAGAGGAACAGCTGCACCCTTACACGACAAAGATGACTTCAAGACAAAATTAGTCAAAAAGACAAAAAAGGCCACTACAGATTGGTAAAAGATGCAATCCACTAAGACAGAAAATTAATATATATATGCACTGTGCGCTGGTGCACCCAATTTCATAAAACAAACACTACTCAACATAGACCCCAATACAGTGATAGTGAGGGGCTGCCATACTCCATTCTTAGGTAGACAAATCAAATAACCAACGGTCACATCAGAGTTAAACTATGCCATGCGTCAAACAAATTTAACAAATGTCTACGTAAGATCCCATCCCTCAACTGCAGAATGAGAAAGAAATCAGGAAAATAATGCCATTTATGATAGTTTAAACAAAATAAAACCTGGGGATCAACCCCACCAAGGAAGTGCAAGACCTCTATAATGAAAAGCGCAGAACAATGAAGAAACTGAAGACGACACTAAAAGATGAAAAGACTGCTCCTGTTCATGGATCAGCAGAATTAATGGTGTTAAATGGGCATATTATGGAAATTGACAGGCAGATGCAATGCAATCCCTATTAAAACACCAATGACCTTCTTCAAAGAACTAGAAAAACCAATCCCAAAATTCATATGGACACACTACAGATCTAGACTAGCCAAGGAAATCCTGAACAAAAACAACAATCTTAGAGGCATCACAATACCCAGTTTTGTTTTTTTCTCCCCAAGTACCGGGAATCCAACTCACGACCTTGTGCTTGCCAGGCAAGCGCTATGCCGCTGAGCTAAATCCCCAGCCCCACAATACCCAGTTTTAAAATGTACTATGAACCCGCAGCAACAAAAACAGTACAGTACTGGCAGAAAAACAGGCACAGAGACAAACGGAATAGAACAGACGACACAGAAACAAACTAGCGGAACTATACCGTCTGATTCTCGGCAAAGGGGCCGAAAACTACATCTGAGAAAAGACAGCCTCTTTTGTAAAAGGTGCTGGGAAAACTGGACATCCACATGTAGAAGATCCAAACCGGAGCTTCCTCGCCTCACACAAAAATCAAATCAAAACTGATCAAAGGCTTTACAGACCTGAAACTGAAACTGCCAGAAGAAAACACAGGGCAAACATCTGCAGTCACAGGTACGCCGAAGACTTCCTCACAGCTCAGGAAATGATGGCAAGAATCAGCAAATGGGCAGCCCTAGGTCAAATTAAAGTTTCTGAACGACAAGGGAAACAATCAAAAGAGTAAAGAGACAGACTACAGAATGGGACAAAATCCTTGCCAGATACTCTTCCAACAGAGGATTACTGTCTAGAATAAAGAACTAAGAAAACCCAAAAAGCAAAAGGAAAAAAAAAACCCTCAAATAACTCGATCACCAAATGGGTGCATGAATGAAACAGACACTTCTCAAAGGAGAAACGGCCAGTTAAATACACGAAGAATGTTCTAACACTTTTAGCCACTGGGGAAATGCAAATCAAAACTACACCGAGATTCCACCTCACCACGGTCAGAACAGCTATCAAGAACACACACACACACACACAATGCCGGCAGGGTGCAGGGGAAAAGGAAACATCATTCGCTTTCAGTGGGAAATGTAAATGAGCACACACACTGGTAGGGCGGTTCCTCACTAAAATACAACTGCCCTAGGACCCAGCTACGCGGCTCCTTGGTACACACGGAGGAACGAGGGTCCGCACGCTACAGGGTTACTCGTATAACCGCGTTTACTGCAGCACACTTCAGCACAGCCCAGGTGGGTTGTTCTCCACCGAAGGGGGGCTGCAGAGAAACTGGCACACACACAAGTGTGCAGTGTTATTGTGCAATAAAAGCAAAATTATGCCAACTGCAAAAAGGGGTGGAACTGAGATCACCATGTGAAGCAAAGTAAGTCCGAGGCGGACAGGTACCCTGCGGGAATCCCGAGGGCAGCTGAGCAGGAGGGAGACTGTCACCAGCCAGGAGGAAGGGAGGGGCGGGGGCGTGAGGGGGGTGTGGGCAGCGTGGCCGTGCACATCAGGAACCGGCAGCCCATGGGGCAGCCCCGCGTAAGGGGAGAGCGGCTGGGAGTGGGGCAGATGCTAATGTAGGTGGGAAAGGCAACAGGTCCTTAAAGAGTGGGGAGGGGCAGGGAAAGCAGAAGAAACAAGAGATTAGGAGATGAACTCGCAAAGCTTAGCGATGACTAGGAAGAAGCGGCTGAGGGCAGGGCGGGCCTCCGCAGCGCAGCGCGGCCTGGAGCACGACACGACACGCGGGACGGGACAGTGAGCCCCTCTCCCCCCTCCTCCCCTCTCACAGTGGGCCCCAGGCCCCCGGCTGCCGTGCTCCTCCCACCCCGCACCTGCAGAACCAGCCCTGCCCGAGCCCTGGGCAAGGCTGGCGGTGGGAGAGGAGGTGGAGACCCGGGGACAGCGCTTTCCGGGTGCTGCTGCGGGCCCACTCGAAGAATGGCGCCGGGCAGCACATCCACGCACACGCTAACTACACTGTGGTTACTTGTGTAACCGCACACACGAACATGTTCACACCCACCCGGAATTCACTCCGAAAGCTCTAATCCCAACCCCGACTTTACACCTCCCTTCACGACAGAGTCCCGCTTTGATCCGTCTGGGTAAATGCACTCGTTCCATTCTGTGTGGGGGACCAACCCCCCCACCCCCCCCCAGACCCGCCTGCTGCCCCTGCGCAGAACACCTTCCTGCTGCCAAGTGACTCCCAGGTGGAAGGAAGGGAAGAGAGGAGGGAGGGAAAGGTGAACAAGGGGAAGGAAGGATCTAAAACAACTCCTTCTAACACCTGACCCAATGTAAAAGCGCCCAGCTTGTTTGTGACTGTCAGAAGACTGCTGCCCCACTTCCACACAGTGGCTTTGTTTTTTCTGTCTTTTGTTTTTTGAGACAGGGTCTCACTATGTAGCCCAGGCAGACCTCAAACGCACAGCAATCCTCCAGCCTCAGCTTCCCAAGAGCTGAGATTATAGGCCTGTGCTACCATGCCCAGCTCACAATTTGTTTTACTGTCATTTAATAAAAACAAAGAAACAGTGACCTCAACTCATGTAAATATGTGCAAATAACGAAGGGGAATAAATATTATAAAAAACTGAATTACCCCTATAGCAGCAAGTTCCATTTCAGTACTATCCCAGTGATCAGTCTGCTCTAAAAAATATATCATTTCATCAAAAACGTCTTCAAACTTCTTTGGATTCTGCAGAAGAAAACAAATTTTCATTCTAAACTCAATGTTATAAAAAGGCTGAAGCCTACAGTAAGTAAGTTATTCTCCAAGTAAGTTTGCTGGCTTGTATTATCTCAGGCAAGTGAATCAGAACACATTTTCAAGGTATGCCAGATGTATTTCATTTACTCTTGCTGTTCCGCTATATTGCGGAAGTCAAGGATGAGAACATTAGTAGAGGTCACAGCAAACCATTTATGATTGAACATGCAGGCCCGTGCAGGCCAGTGGTGGCTACAGCGCTCGCTACCTGCTACCGGGCCTCTGATGCGCCCTTTAGGGAACCTACTCCTGCCCCTGCTTCATCTGCCGAGCACAGGCCGAGCAAGCCCCGGGCGAGTTATGGCGGGAGTTGTGAGTGACTGCTCTACACTTACATGTATTCACTGCTTTATAGTTCAAGCTGTTTCCCGTTTACCACTCAGCTAATCACATACAATCCTCGCAAATGGGGGAACACAAATTCCACTGTACAAAAGAGAGAACAGAGGCTCAGGGCCTGGCCTGGAAAAGCAGGTGCACCAAGAGCTCAAGGGAGACCTGTTTTGTTCTCCACATCTGCACAAACCTTGCATAAAATAAAGTGGGTCCCTGAATCAAGCTCGTGCCATTCTTTCCGCCTCCGTCTTCCCATGAAGAGGAGGAAGAGGCAGCTCAGTTTGTACCCCAGATTTCCGCCACACTGTGTCCTCTAATCCCCTTCCTGATCGGGATTAAGGGAGACGACAGTAACGGCAACAGTGGTTCTAGGGATGGAGTCTCACCACGACATGCACAGATTTCGTGGGAAAATTGTGAATTTATGAGAAGCAACTTGCTCAAAAGGTTGTGGACTTCATACATAGAAAATAACTAAACCCAAGAAGAAATCAATGCTCACTGGATTATTTTTAATATGTGGACCTTCGTAGCTATTTACACAAATTTTTTCAATTAATTTAACGTATTTTAGCCTTCAGTTAAACCAAAACAGTAATAAAAGACTTACTAACAAAACAAGCTTACCTTTTGTGCTTTGACAATTAAAGCCGATAAAATTTTCCTTCCACTCTCAGCCAAGAATATCCTGTTGGATGTTTCTGAAAAAATTACCTAAAAAAACCCATTCCCAAACAAAAGTCAGAAAGATACGTACGGTGAGTCTGAGCAGCCAGCTAACTTTACAGCACATCTACACACAAACCTCTAACGCAGCGCACGGCTCGCGGCAGTATGTCAACAGGCCGACCACAGACAAAGCACAAATGCACTGAAGGGCAGAGCTCTTCAAATGTATAATAAAAATTAAACGGTGAATTTGAATTTAAATCTGCTTAACATAGTTAGAAAACCTAAAATAAATTTATATAGCAGAACATAAACCACAGACATTTACTTATTTATTTGTATTATTTGAGATAGGGTCTCGCCCTGTCACATAGGCTGGCCTTGAACTCAGTATGTAGCTCAGGCTGGCCTCGAATTTGTAGCTGTCCTCCTGCCTCAGCCTCCTGAACGCTGGGATTACAAACGTGCACCACTACACCCAGCTTATTTGTATCTTTTAAAGGAAATCAATAACTTTATCAATGTTTCAAATTTTAAAAAGCTAAAATCCACACTAAATGATAATAACGAGATTCTGAAGTATCTTTTATACCCGAGGCATCACGCTGTCCTGTTCTGACCAAGCGTGGGGGCCTGGGAAGCCATGGGAAGGACAATGGCAAGTGGAGACAGCGGAGCAGGAGCGCAGCCCACGCAGGCGCTGCGCAGCTGTCCGCAGAGGGATGAAAAGAGCAGAGCCCTGCCCTGCGCCTAGGCTCGGCTCCCTGCACAGCGGAAGGTGGCGATGAGCAGGGCCTCTGGCTGCAGAGGGTGAAGATACCTGAAAAGCCTGCCGAACGCAGTGCAGCTTGGCGAGGAAGTCGCTGTCCCCGAGGCATTCCAGCACCTCAGTCCTGTGCAACGAACGGGAGACACTGTCACTCTTCACTCACAACGCAGCCCACTCTGAGTCTGGCCTCGCAGAGGCTTCAATCCCAGGACCTAGCGTAAAACACGCGCCTCCTCCGTACTCGCAGAGCGTGCAAAAACTGCTTTTCTGTTTTACTTGGACCCAAACCGTAGTTCCCCTTATTCTCATAAACACAATTTAATAAATATCGCACAAATATAGCAACGGCACCTTAGTGTGTTTCATAAACATAACCAAAACTGGCACAGTACCTCAGGACTCTCGAGTGAATTTTTCCTTCTTCAACTAAATGCATGGCTTCTTCATAAAAGGGGCAGTGGCAAAAAGACTCCAGGCTGTAGGTCTGCTGTGCTTCTCTGTGCTCTGCGAGCTAAGAACGCAGTGAGTTAGCACAGACGGCACCATGGGAGACGGTACCTGCCTCCCCTATTATCAAGATGCATGAAATTGCACAAAACCAGAAAAATCATTCATTACTTTTTTTTTTTTTTGGTCTTTTTGAGACAGGGTTTCACTCTCTAGTTCAGGCTGGTCTTAAACTCATTTTATAGCACAGGCTGGCCTCAAACTCACAATGATCCTCCTGCCTCAGCCTCCCCAGTACCAGGATTACAGGTATGCACCTGGCCTCATTACCATTTTAGGGATAACAAAACCTAATTTTTTTTCTAATTTCATTTTATGTTAGAACCTACTTGTTAAAAAAAGAACTTTGTAACAAGCTTAGTTCATTTCTAATCCAACTAACTTAAATCCACAGAGTACACAAAATAGCGATATCTTATTGTTCACCAGTAAGGATAACTAAAGAGGAAGGGGGCCCGGAACATCCAAAGAGTGCGTAACAGTATTAACTCATTAAGCAAAGCTTTTCTACCAAAACATGAAAATGGGCTCAATATAGCTATTCTTTTTTGAGACAGGGTCTCACTGTATAGTTCACACTGGTCTTGAACTCACTATGCAGCCTCAAACTCACAGCCATCCTCCTGCCTCAGCCTCCTGAGTGCTGGGATTACAGTTGTGTTCCACCATGCCTGGCTAGCTAGTCTCTCTTCTATGTTGCTTTGATTAACCTTCGTAAAACTGTTCTTTGTGTACTCTCTGTATAGCCAGTTTTTCTGGATGGCACAGCAATCCTGAAAGTTGAATTCGTCTTTTTTTTTTTTTTTTGAGACATGATCTTGCTCTGCAGTCCAGGCTGGTCCTGAACTCGTGATCCTCTTGCCTCACTTTGGTCCTGACTGCTGGGATTACAGGCATGCACTAGCATGCCTGGCTAGAATTCCAGTCCTCTAACAGCATGTTAAAGACAACTGCAAACACTATTTTGTTCAGTAGCCAACTAAACAAAAAGCCTCTGGAGTAACTTTATTTTTTTTAATACCAAAGTTATCCATTTAATGGCACACTATACTTTTTAATAATAGTTTTATGGAGATACTCACATACCATAAAATTCACCCTTTTGAAATATACAGCTCAGTGTTGTTTTTTTTTTTTTTTTTTTTTTGGTATATTCAGAGTTGTGCAATCCACACTGCTTTCTAATTCCAGAACGTTTTTATCACTCCTCCAGGAAAGCCCTAGCCATCAGCAGTCACCCCAAGTTCGGCCTTTTCCCCCGTTCCTGGAAACCACTACCTACCTGCAGGTTCTGCGGAGCTCCCTACAGTGGAAATTTCATGGAAATGGAAAGAAACACTATGTGGCCTTTGTGTCTGGCTTCGATCACTTAGCAAATGTTTCCAAGGCTCCTCCGTGATACAGCACATAGCAGAGCACTTCATTCTCGTCCACAGCTGAATAGGATTCCAGCACATGGAGCAACCGCCTGCGTTTACTCCTCAGGACTGAGGGACTTTTGGCCGTCCTAACTATGGCTGCTATGAACATTTGTGCACAAGCTCTTGTGCAGACACATGCTGCTGACCCTTCTGGCATCCATCTGGAATAGAAGGGTCAGATGGCGACTCCGTTTCACATTTTGAGGAGCTGCCTGCCAGACTATTTTTGCAAAGTGGCTGCCTGATTTCCCACATGACCAGCACTGTATGAAAATTCAAAATTTTACACACTGTCAATAACAACTGTTATTGCCCATCTTTTGTTTTTTGCTGTTTTGTTTCTCAGTGCTAGGGACTGAACCCAGGGAATACTGAGCTCCATCCCCAGTGCTTTTGATTTTCGGGCAGGATCTTGCTATGCTGCCCCAGCTGATGTCAAGTTTGTAATCCTCCCGCCTCAGCCTCCCAAGTGCTAAGTTTACAAGTTATATTATATATGTATTTTTCTTTCTCAGTAGAGGGCATTGAAACCAGGGCCTTAACACATGTTAAGCAAACAGTCCACACTGAGCTACACCACCAGCTCCCATCTTTGTGATTATAGCCACCCTAGTGGATGTGAACTGACCATTTTTCATCTTATCGGTCACTTGTACACTTTCTTTGGAGAAATGTCTAAATGTCAAACCCTTTGGCCATTTTTAAATTGAGATATTTGTCCCCTGAGTTCTAAGAATTTTTATATAGTCTGTATATAAACACTTCATCAGATATACAATTGAAAAATATTTTGTCCCCATTCTGCCTTTCCTTTTTCCAAGGTAGGACCCCTACTACTGAGTTCAAGCTCACCTTAAACTTGCTACATAGCTCAGGCTGGTCTTGAACTTGCAATCCTCCTGCCTCAGCCTCCTGAGCAGATGGGATTATAGGTGTGCACCACCATGCTTGGCTAAGTTTTCAGTTTTAATAAAGTCTAATTCATTTGTTTTTTTATATGTTAACATTTACTTCACAGCGTATTAGTGAAGCCACAGGTGAGAAGGGGACTCCAAGGTCCTTCTTGGGCACACACAGCCCATAGTGCACATGGCCTCCACGTCTCCAAGACTGGTTAGAGCTTTCCAAAGCCCCTGTGACCCCCTCGCTGGCCTGTTTTGTGTCTGTTTTTGTTGAGCCCCTTTCCTGCACCTCCTGTATCATCCAGGCAGGCAGCGTCAGCCGTAAACAAGGGGCCCAGGACGGGCACGAGAGGAGGACTGCACACAGACCGAGCCCAGATCAGGTCGTGAAAGCAAATGCTAAGGCGCTTCGCAGCAGCACCACACAGGCCGGGCGGGGACAGTCTCCCAAGGCTGAGCTGGGGACACGCGGGCCATCAGGCTCCTCCCAGGTGCAGGCTGCACAGCTGGAACGAGACTCGTGCTCAGGACTGCTGCCGAGAGAGGGGTGGCGGCTGAGAGAGCTGTGCTCGGAGGGAGACTCTGCCATTTTTCTTCCATAAATGCTCTCTGGGGCTTTCTAAGTCTTTCCTGTTTTCAGAGTTCTGAAAATTTTGACCTGAAGCATGTTTGCCAGTGTTTTCCTTGCTTTGTGAAAGGGACCTTTGGGCTTTTTTTTTTTTTTAAACCGTGCTGGGGCCCAAACCCAAGGCGTTGCCTGTGCTAGGAAGTGCTTAACCGCTGAACTGCACCCCGCTCCTCCAAGGCCCGGAGCCTTTCTCGGCGGCCCGGTGGCGGGGGCGCTGTGCTCCACGCTCCATCCAGCAGTTAGTCCTTTACGCCTTGCAGCTCACGAAGTCGGCCCAGGGAAGGATTCAGAATAAGGACACTTGTCTCGAGTTCCACAGCTGGCTGGCACATTCATCCACCCTCAGGCGCCTAACTCCAGTCTACACTGCAGAGCGCCAAAGGACACCGTTTCTGTCGGGTCTTATCCAAAGAGCACAGAAAAAGAGGTGCGGACACCGCGCTTTAGGAGAGGTATAAATATGCAGATAAGACCGAGGTTCAAAGCACAGCAGCACAGCGTCAGGAGGTGATAGTATCTGACATGGTGTATTCTCCGTTAAGGAGTGTTTCCCTCACATTTTAAGGAAATAAGTTATGCCCAAGGCAAAGCCTTTTGAAGTCCAAAAAAGAAATCTACCAGCTTAAAAAAACAAAACAAAACAAAAAAAACCCTCAGAATAGAAAGTCTTTATTAAATCATTTTAAAGTTTCTACCATCAAAACAAGTAGGTTCCAAATATCCCTACTAACAGGGAAAAATCTCAGGAAGGCAAGGAAGGCCCCAATTAAACTCTTTACATAAAGTAACTTCTACTAAGAAGTGAACAAATCCAGCAATGAAGAGATTCCAGGCTCCAATCTTGATTTAATGGTTGATCTGCTTACTTGCTGGTTGGCTGAAGTTACGATGTGAATAAGCCTTCTAAAGAAGGCTTGCGGCCGCGAACACGCATCACACTGAAGATCTGTGCTTCCTAGCAGGGCATAAACTCTTAAGGGACAATGACAGCTCAAATTTATTTGAATCATTAATCTTTGTTTGTTTGTTTGTTTTTGTAGTTTTTCTTCCGGTACCGGGAATCACTCACGACCTTGCGCTTGCCAGGCAGGCATTTTGCCGCTGAGCTGAATCTCCAGCCCCTTTAATCATTAATCTTAACATTTTTAAAGCAAAATTACTAAAGTGTTGGTTTAAATTCTTATTTCAGAATATATTTTACAGGAAGAATTTTTCAATAAAATTCTTAGATATGCTTTAAAAGTTTCATAAAAGATTAACAACTAGAGCTGAGATGTTACTTTGGATGTAGAAGTCAGTAATATGGTTTATTTATGCCAGGCATGGTGGCACACACTTGTAGTCCCAGCACTCGGGAGGCTAAGGCAGGAGCATTGTCGCAGGTTCAAGGACAGCCTGAATTACACAGTGAGCCTATCTCAAAAAACCCAAAAACAAGCCAGGTGTGGTGGCACACACCTGTAATCACAGCACTTGGGAAGCTGAGACAGGAGCATCCCCGTGAGTTTAAGACCAACCTGGGCTACATATAGTGAGTTCAAGGCTAGCCTGGAGTACAGAGCAAGACACTATCTCAAAAAAAGGTTTTTTTTTTAAAAAAAAGATTTAATGCCAGAAATAGAGAGATGCAATTTACCATGAAAAAGGGTTCTTTTTTGCACTAGTTGAAACCTGAAGCTTCCTCTATTTCTAAATTATTTTCCCTACAAAGGGTAGAGATAGAGAGACAGATACATTATGCATGCTAGGGAACTGCTCTACCATTAAGCTTCATTTCCAGCTCTCCAAACTTCATTATGATACTCTCAAAAAGAAAACTGCTACTATAGTAATACTGTACTGGTTTACACCAGAGCATCAGCCTACCTTATTAGTTCTCTCCTGTATTTCACAAGTGCCATAAAAATGATTGCAGAAGAAATCGAACAACTCAGTAACACAGTTACAACAAAAATGAAACAAAACAGAAAAATCCCACACGTGAAGGAAGTAATGAAAAGATTTAAACATCCTAATACTTCTCCTGCCTCTATGAGACAGACTCTGGAAAGAACAGGCCTTATCTTCCTTGACATATGATGATCTTGCTGAATGAGAAATAACACTTTTCCTTAAACCATTAGTCCAGACTCAGGCCTCTGAACAGCGCTGAACGAAATAACTTTGAAAGTCCCAAAATATTTTTGTTTGTTTGCTTTTGTTCTTTGAGACTGGGTCTTGCTATGTAGTCTGGGCAGGCCTTGAACTCATGTAACCCAGGCTGGCCTCAGATTCATGGTGATCCTCCTGCCTCAGCCTCCAGAGGCCTGAGATGACATGTGTGTGCCACCATGCCTGGCCCAAAACAACTTTAATAGGCTACGTTCCATGTTAATATGAGCTACTTTTTACATGTTTACATTTTCCTTTCAAATCAGCCACCTAAAATTTCAAATAGGACTTACAGCTAAAGAAAGGGGGGCAGTAAAAAAAAAAAAAAAAAGAAAGGGGGGCAGCAAAGAAAGCAGGCTGATATCCGACTTCCTAACTCACTACAGGAAAGCAATGAAAAACGGAATGAACTTTTCACTTTTCCCCTGGTGCCTCCCATGCCCTCTACACTGGCCGGCCGGGCTGCGGAAACGGAGCATGCTGCAGAAGGGGGAAAGGGGTTTCGGAAGTCAGGTCCTAGCAGTCACCACTGCCACTGCGCTGTCCTTGTCCTTCGGGGGAAGCTGGGCTGACACTTAGCAGTGCTACACTCAGCAGAAGGCCTGCGTGCGGGAGACAGGTCTGCACCCAGGGCAGCACTGCCTTGCTGCTCATGTCAGAGAGTTATCTGGCGAGCAGACCCTCCAGCCCCAGGTAAACCATCACACTTTTTTTTTGTTTCGAGATAGGGTCTTGCAAAAAAAAAAAAAAAAAAAGAGATACGGTCTTGCTACGCAGTTCAGGCTGGCCTTGAGCTTACTTTGTAGCCCAGGCTGGTCTCGATACTCCTGCCTCAGCCTCCCAAGTGCTGGGACTACAGTGTGCGCCACCACACCCAGCAAACCCCCACACTTTTATAGAAGAGAAATTGTATTTCGTTTTCAGATTTTGATCATTCTTTGGCTTTGCAGATGCTAGGTAGTAAGCATTCTACCACTGAGTTATATTCTAGTCCTGCCAATTTGTTTTTGTTTTTGTTTTTTTCAGACAGGCTCTTGCTGTGTAGTGCAGGCTGGCCTTGAACCTGCTTACGCAGCCCACCTGGCCTCAAATTCACAGTGATTCTCCTGCCTCAGCCTCCCGAGTGCTGGGATTACAGGCATGGGCCAGCACACCTGGGAGCCCCACAATATTTCACCAAAGATGAGTACTATAAACTTTAGAGCCGTGCAGTTTCTTGGATATTGTTTCTCATACTGGGAAAAATGAAAAGGAACAGAAGTTCTTCTCCATCAAAACTACCTGACCGTATTAAATAGCAAAAGGAAAGAGAAGCAGCTTTCCAGCAGTGAGCGCCACTGTTCGCACACTACTATATTTACACTTGCTCTTTCTTCTGCCCATACCTTCCTAGCACATTTTACTCTTTTTTGCAAAATTACAAGCATACACTCTCCATGATAATTTTTTTTATATACTGACATGTGTCCTCATGTCATTAAAAATTACAAAAAATGTTTACGGCTCTATAATATTTCAAATTACAGATGTCTATAATTTGGCATTCGACTGCTTTCAGTTTCTACTATTAAACTCCCACAATCAATATCATTACGTACAACTTTTGAATCAGATCACTTTTGTGGAATACAGACCTAGAAGTAGATCTGTGAACTAAAGAGGCTGCACACAAGCCTTTCCATCAAGGTAGCACTCTGCGCTCAGCTGGGGCCCGAGGCCCGCAGGTGTTTACGTGTCCCCCTCCCACAGAGGCCGCACATCTGTGCACGCATGCGCACAGCCAGGAACACTCAGCTGGGGACCCCGGCGTCTACCACGTGGACGTGCTAAACCAACGGCAGCGGCGGAACTAAGTTACAGCACAGTGGCAAAACTGTACTATACGGCTTTAAACGGAAGAGAGAGAGTCTCATGAGGTACAGACAGACCCTACCTCTGCGGCTGAAGCGAAGGAGTCGGTGGATGCAATGCTCAAGGTGTCCCGGCGGCCAATGTCGTCTGCATTTCCCTTCACTGTGATATCCGTATCCTTATCTTAAAAGCGAAAGAGGAGAAAGTTCAGAAAGGGATTTTCCTCGTCTCGGCCACATTTTACTTCTATAGCTTGTGTCCCACCTGCCCCCAGTCTGTCTGTATTTAGCCTACAGAGATCAAAGGGACACAGCAGCGCACCCGTGGGCCACAACCCTGACGACACGGTCCACGCACAGCTGCGGCTTGATTCCGAAGCAGCGCACAGCGGCGAGGGCGCCGAGCACAGGCGTCACTTTTAACACGAAAACAAGACTGAACCTAAGTTTGGATTAAAAGGGCTTCAGATACACAATCGTTTTTAGATTACCTGCCAGACAGGGCAAAATCAGCACAGACCAAAACCAATTTAAGTATTCTTCAGGGTTTAAGGTCTGCTCTAAAAGCTGAACACCCAAAGCCAGGCTGTAACCCCAGCACTCTGGGACCCGAGGCAAGAGGACTGCATGTTCAAGCCCAGCCTGGGCAGTTTAGCAGGACTCACTGAGACCCTGCCTCAAAAACTAAAACGGGCAGGGAAGTAGCACGGTGTCACTCTTCAGTACTACCAAAAAACAGCAAAACAAAACGGGAACACCCGAACAGGATGAGATCTAAGTCCCGCGTATTTAATTCTGCTTAAGGGCCAACTACAGCTGCTCCAGTTTAAAGATCAGAAAAGCTTAAATATTTTGGAAATGATTTATCTGGCCAAAGACAGGCTACCTATCAGCTATGCAGAGCATTTGAATGTAGGCAGGAAAATCTTCACATACTATTATCAGGAATCTACTTGATGACATTAAATTTTCAAATACTATTGATCGATTACACTGTAGCAAATAACTGATGTATCTCAAAGTTTATCACAAGTACAAAAAGCACAGAATGAAATATATGCAACTTTTTCTTACTTTGATTCTCAATCCGAAATTTGTCAGATACTTTATCTTCTTTAAATAAAAATGTGAAATTGCCTTGGCTTTTATTTATCAAAATTTCTATTCCATAATTCTTCCATAAATAAAATTCACTGCTTTTACCAGAAATCTCGCAAGTTCTCTTTCAACCCCTAAGCACCAGAAAATATCACATTTGTGACTTGATAGGGTAGTATACCTTTTAGTTTATTTTAAATTCGTAAGTTATGCAATTGATTATATGCCAAGTTCTAAGACAGGCAGATAGATAATAAGACACAACTGGTACAAAATTTATTCCCACTCAGTATCAAAAATAATTGTACATGTGGCATACTTTTTCCTATTTTATTTCTGATGAGATCAGATTCTATATTTTAACTACTTACCTTTTATTTTATTTTATTTTTGAGACAAGGTCTTGCTACACAGTCTAGGCTGTCTTTGAACTTACTATGGAGCCCAGGTTGGCCTCAAACTCAGTAATCCTCCAGCCTCAGCCACCTGAGTGCTGGGATTACAGGCATGCAGCAACTATTTGCCTTCAAAATTTAAATTAGAATTGATTTCATATGAAGTTTACTTTTTTTGTTTGTTTTTTGAGACAGTGTCTCCCTATGTAGTTCTAGCTGGTACTATGTAGCCTAGGCTGGCCTCAAACTCATGGCAATCCTCCTGCCTCAGCTTTCTGAGTGCTGGGACTACAGGCTTTAGTGACCACACTGGCTCAATCCTTTTAAAGTACCGTACCTAACTTTTCAGTTTAAAGTCCTACTACAAAGCCAGACATAGTGGCACATGCCTGCAGTCCCAGGAATGTAGGAGGCAGAGGCAGGAGGGTCACTTGAGCCCAGGAGTTTCAACCAGTCTGGGCAACACAGTGAAAACCTCATCTGGAAAAAAAATCCTTCTCCCACTGACTATTCATAGGACAAAATGGTTGCACTGAGGTTAAATTATTCTATTTCAAAAATACTGTAGAGGGCTGGGGATATAGCTCAGGGGCACAAGCGCCTGCCTGGCAAGCTTAAGGTCCTGAGTTCAATTCCCAGTACCCCCCAAAAAAAAAATTCTGTAGAAATTTAGTTTTCCACCAAACTAGAGAATAAAACAGGACTACTTTATACTTGTAAACAGCTACAAAACAGGTATCTTTGGAGACTCAGTTATCGGCAAAAACTCTAATTCTCTTTTCTATACATCTAAAACTTTTTAAAAATATACACCAATAAATAAATACATATGCATACTTTTGAGATTTTAAAAATTTAATCAGCACTTATAACTGTCAAAGCCTAATTTTCTTAATTTCCTTATTATTTCTCATTATTTACATTACCTGTGCCAAAAAGAAATCACAGTAAATTTTCATTCTGCTAACGTACAATGTGTAAAGTGTGAAGAGAGACTAAATTTACAAGTCAATTAACTCTTGGTTCCACTGCTTTTTGCTATTTTCAGCACGGCACAGACATTTATCTTGTGTCACTTTACCTTTCAGACGTTACCCTTGAGCTGCTAAAGGTCTGCTCTACTTCAATCAACAGAAGCCAGCCGTCCAATGTCATCCAGACCAGTTACAATGGCTGCATTTTATTTTTAAAAAGAACACACACACACAAACACACACACACACGCATGCATACACACACGCACGCACGCACATGCACACAAAATCTAACAAAGGAAAATGGCTCAATTCCAGAGGACCTAGAAAGATGTACTCATTAAATCCAACTTCATAACCCACAAGCCATCCCTCTTATTCAGTAACTGTTATGATTCCTGGAATGGCAGCTTAATAATCAGGAAGAGAAATAACACATCTGTTTTTTACATAAGCCAATAAAAAGTATTAAAAAAAGAATCTTGGGCAATATCCTAAACTAACTTCTTTCTGTGTATCCAATTAAAATTTAAAATACTCTTTCTACAAAGTATCAATCTTGATCCAACACTGAAAGACAGGAACAGAATAAAAATGTGAAAACCAAAGGCTTCATCTCAGTATTTTCAGAAACTGCATATTAAATATTTCTTAGCAGAAAAAAAAAATGCTAAAACCAGAGTGAGATATCATTATGCACCTACCGGAATGGTTAAAACCACAACGAATTCCACTGTTCTTTTCCAAGATGTACAGAGATGGAAACTCTTACTGTGGAAACACCAACTGGTGGAACCACTCTGGAAAGTTTGGCTTCATCTGCCAGAGTTCAAGATTATGTTCTCTAAGGCCTAGCAGCTGCACCCTTGGGTATGTTTTACGGGAATGTGTGCTCAATGCATAACCGTTCCCAACAGTACTGTTTCCAATAGCCCCAAACTGAAAAACTAAAACCACTCTCCAACGACCAGAGTATGTGCAAACGAGGGACTGCATTCGTGCAACGAATCGCTGCAACCAGCAACAAGAGAGCAGTGTCAGTCTCACCATACAGTTGGTGAAGAATGAGACATCCAGCCTCATTTACACAAAGCTCTAACACAGGCAGACTAAACTACAGGGGTCTGGGTTATGTGCTTTGTTGGTAAAACGCTGAAGAAAAGCTGGACAATAATTGTGTGAGGATTAAATGAGTTAATATATGTAAAGATTCCATGTTAGCAATTCACATTAAGAGATAAATATACTATAAACTGTATTTTTATGTAACTTGGCTGAATATATAATACAGGACTGGGGATATAGCTCAGCGGCACAATGACTGTCTGGCAAGCATGAGGTCATGAGTTCAATTCCCTATACCAAAAAAAAAA
>NW_004955423.1:15349115-15380126 GCF_000276665.1 Chinchilla lanigera
TATATATATATAATACAGAAAACCTGTCAGACTGCTGCACTGAAGCAATGTGGCTTGGGGGCTTTCTTTTCTAATAATTCCCACTATTGTTATAATATTGTAGTATTGTAATATTGAACACATTACAAACAAATGGCTTAAATAAACTAAGGTTTGTTACTTGTTATTATAAACTGACCGTCCCCCAGACAGGAAAAATCCCTAACAAGCCTGGCCTTTCTTTCCTCTGGATCCTTTTGCCTGTAATATGACTTGTATTTGTTTTCAGAGCTCTGTTACACTGCCTAGATTTCTACTACTCAAACCTAAATTAATGAAGCTTAGGATACTACTTTCTAAACCTGAAGTACATAGTATACGTCCTTTAATGAATGATAGCTAAGCGCTAGATGATAACCAGAAGGAAGCTTTCACAAACTGGATGACTATTTATTCAAACGCACCATAAATTATATGCAGTTACCACACTGCTCCCATGAAACAATTTTTTGGGGGAGGGAACCTTTAAAAATAAGTCTAAAATTTTTAAAAATACTTTTTGATCTGTTGTGGTACCCAGAACTTTTAAAACATTCATGTATAGATATAAACAATGTTCTTCTTTGGAAGAACTCTGAAACTGTAATGTTTACTTTTAACTAAATTGCCATATATTTTAGGCCAAAAATCTGACTGGATTCAAGCCTTTCTCCCTCGTTCACAACCTCATAATTCACGTTAAGTTTTTTCCAAAGAAGAATTTGCTTTAAAAGTTTAAAAAAAAGAAAGGAAAGGAAAGAAAAGGAAGAAAAAGAAAAACCAGAAGATACCAAAGTAGCTGGAACTGAGAACGCAGGCCTGGCTGTTTCCACAGACCAACCCAGGCGGGTTCTGTGTGTCTCACTTTGCCATCCCGAGGCAGTTCTATTTTCTGTCACTTAGAAGCTCTGGGGCTATTTTAACCCTAGCAGACTCCAGTGGAGATTCCAAAGATGCCACTCTTCTTCAAAAGCCCAGCCCCTCGGCCCCGGCAGACCTCACATCGCCAAAAAGCAGGGAGAGCTGCCGGATGCCCCTGTGTCTGACTTCTCTGACCGAGGCTCTCTCCAGATGACTGTTAGCAGCTGAAACACAAAGTGGAACCTTGTCCTTTCTCTGGTTTTACTGAAAATGGACATTCTCCCCTGCCAAGAATTTTCTTGCAAACACTCTGCAATAAATACTCAGGAGTCTACAAAGCTACCGCTGGTCTTACTTTGTCTGAAAATCTGCCTAACCCATATTGTGAACCATTTTTGTCTGATTTTCAAAGCACCAGCAGAGTTTGAAAGAACAAGGTTGGATACAAACATGAAAAGCAGTTTTGGGAACTGAAGGAACTAGGTTGTGATGCACGCTCTTGCTCCTCCTCCGCGTGCCCCAGTGCGGGCGAGGGAAGCGATCCGGCCGCCGCAGCACACAGGAGCTGGTGGGCCGTGCCGGGGGCTGGCTCGCAGGCTCCCGGGTGTGACCCCGATGCCCACACAGAAGCAGCCTGCCACGGGCACTGCCGCTAGGAGACCGCAGAGCAGCTGTCTCCGGCTTTCCCTATTTATCAACACTCGCATTTGCTAAGATGGTCCCACATGACAACTGCAACTCCGAACTGGGAAGTACAGCTGCCAAGGCACGCCGAGCAACGGAAGGAAAGAGAAAGGGGCAGCTCACGCTCTAGATGAAGGACAGCGTTTGTACATCACTTTTTCAAAGAAGAAAGAAGGGACTGGAACAAGATGTAATTAAGATGCGTTCTGCTGTGAGAGACTTTAATAGGACCACCAGGTACAATCGATCACTCTGAAGTCCCCTGGCCCAGGAGACAAGCGGGGCACAAATCTAGTCCAAATACGAGGCCTGCCTCTTCCTAGAGGAACATGAGCATTCCCTTATCAAAGCACCCTTCCCAGGAGCCTCTGTGTGCCCTTCTCGAAATCCCACAGAGGCCTCATGTGGGCCAGTGAAGTGCGGGAAGACGGAAGGGGAGGAAGAGGGGAGGGAGGAGGAAGTGGAGGGAGGGAGAGAGATCGAGATCCAGGCAGTGCCCTATGACCTGCGCACACAAACACACACACACACACACACACACACACACACACACACGCAGTCAAGTATCAGAATGCCCTTTGTTTCTGAGACCCAGGAATTTTCACTGTACTGTTTTCTATTTTGATCTACATTAATAACTTCAGTTAGGCTTCATTTGGGGGCAATATACATCGTTTAAAATCAAGATTATGAGCCTTACCACATGGGAGGAAATTACTAAGCCAAATTTCTCCTACACTGTGTAATTTGTACTCTGTATATTTAGAGATCTGAGTATACAACTTAAGCTTCTAATTGATATCACTCTCTAAAAATAAACCCGCAGAGACTGTATCTTCCTACCATGGTGATTCTGCAGGAAAAGCAAAGGACAAGGTCTCGGCTCATCAACTCTGGGCTGCTATATGATGCAAGACCACAGGTCCAGGTATTCCCCTGGCGGCCAAGTTCATTCGGTACTTCTAAATGTTCCATCTGGCTGCTTACCCAAAGAGAACAACAATGTCTCTCTAGCGGTCAGGAGGTCCCACTTCACGGCTTCTCCTGTTCTCTGCCAGAGAACCTGTGCAGTCAGTGCTAGGCTGGAGAAATCTCTCCTTTTCGCCTAGAGAGTATCTCACTGACTCAAAACAGTACTACACAAAAATGAACGAGGAAGATGGATGGACGGCCATGCTTCCAGAATCTCCTGTGATTATGACTTCCTTACAGTCTTCAAGGCTCCCCTTTGCCGAACGGTACGGGGCAAAGCCCTTCACGATCTGCCTCCTGCCCACCTCTCCAGGTTCATCTCCGACCCCTCTCCTCCTACGTTACTGTCTCACAGGCTGCCCCAGGCTGTGCCTACCCATGTTAACGCCCTGCCTGGAATGTCCTCGGCTGTCCTCCTGGCGGACTGACCCAGTCTTTAAGTGTCACTCTTGGAAATCTTTCCTCAGGACCCCATGTGCTTCTTCTTTGTTTCCACAGAACTTCATAAACACACTATTATGTAACTAGTCCACTGTGGTACGTAATTTTCAATGTCTATTAAGCACTGGACTCTTAACTGTTTAAATGCAGAGGTAAGATTTTTATTTTTTTCCCCTCCAATGCTTTATACTGTGTTTGACATATACTAAGAAATTGGATGTTTCCTAAATAAATATTCCAGCCTAAGAATCTAGGAGTTCATTTTGTTAAAAAAAAAAAAAAAAAAAAAAAAAAAAAGATTATGAAGAGGCCTCCTATCTGAAATATGCAAGGCAATGCTCTTAAGCTATAAAAATTCCTGGTTTGTTTCTAAGGTCTAAATTTGTTCCTACACATCAGTATGAAAGAATCTCAAAGTTCTTTGCTTCAGCCAAAAAAACAACATTTATCAAACTTATGGCTGCAGAGTTGCCTGCTGATACTCCTAATGCAAACATGTCCTAGTCTCTACAGAAAATGTACGCACACAAAATACACAAGTCAATTAATTCTAGAAAAAACCCTAAAACACAGATTCATAAACTTGAACTCCATTCACATAAACCGTATCCACTGAACGATGTTCCCAAGGAACTGTGAGCCAGCTCCATCTGTTGTTCATCAGGGTTATTTTTAAACTGGTATTAAACTCAGTAATTTGGCTGTAGCCTAACCGTCTAACCTGAGTGAGTGCAAACCAAACCCCAGGCTGGGAAAGCAGCTCAAAGCAGGGGATCTACCTCCCACGCACGAGGCCCTAGACTCACTCCCCAGAAGCACAAAGGAAAAAAAAGAAGCATCTTAATTCCTCAGTGTCCTATCATACTGTTAGTGAAATAAACTCCCAAAGCATGTAAGGACACATACGTACGTGAACAGATACACAAAATGTGTATCTCTGCAGACACACATCGCTGGCCACAGCCTCCGAAAGTATAAAGTTTCAGTCCCATACACTGCCAATCTCATGTGAGCAGTTAAGGTCTAATAAGGTCTCGTGTGAGCGGTCATCAACTAAGGTCTAATTTCTACCGAAATAATTCTGACAACGCAAATTTCTGTTTACGGCAAGACAGAAGCACACTCTTTGCATGATTCATGGTATATGTGAAAAATGTATGTATTTATATAGCACACAGGGGCATATTTTGATCGAAATAACAAACCAGACCTTTCTGAATCTACCATCCATTCACAACTGTTTTTCAAAGCTTAGAAAATTATCATTCAGAAAAATACTACATTTCTTTTTATCTGATATTCATAATACCTGGGTTCCAAATGAACTTCACAAATCTTAGATAATCTCTGCAAAAATAGCAGCAGATAACCACAGAATTAACTCACAAGTCCTAACAGCTCTGTTTACTGTCAAGTTCTTATCACAGGCTCTTAAACAGCCAACTTTCAGTTGTGAGGTACAGGCAGAAACCGGGCAGAAAAGAATCTCCTGTTTTATAAGGTAGCTTAAGCTTTTATAAACCAGCTGGATATTGAATATATTAACCTGTTCTGCTTTCTAATTGCTTTCACATGAATAAGCCCTTTTTTTTTTGAGACAGGATCTCACCATGTAATCCACCCTGACCTTGAGTTCACTATGTAGCCTAGGCTAGCCTCAAACTCTTAGTGATCCTCCTGCCTCAGCTTCTCAAGTGCTGGGATTACAGACGGGCACCACCACACCTGGCAAGAATAAGTCTTTTTTTTTTTCTTTTTTTGTATTGGGAATCCAACTCGGGACCTTGTACTTGCCAGGCAGGCACCTGTCCCACTAAGCTATATCCCCAGCCACTAAGAATAAGTCTTAACTGGTTAATCAGACCATAAGTAATTGGAAGACAAGGACCTCAGCTTTATTTCATTGCCAGTTGATTTTTTTTTTTTCCTCTTTTTGACACAGGGTCTGGCTATGTAGTCAGGCTGAACTTGAGCTAGCTCACTCTGTAGCCCAGGCTGGTGTTGAACTCGAAATAATCCTCTTGCCTCAGCCTCCTGAATGCTGGGATCACAGGCATGCCCCACCATGTCCAGCTACAGGTTGATTTTTAAGCTTTTCTTGCCTTAGCAATCATGTCTCGTGTGTGTGTGTGTGTGTGTGTGTGTGTTTTCCAGGGCCTGAACCCAGAGCCTTTACACTGAGCTCCATCCCTACTTCTTTTTCTTTTAATTTTTTTTTATTTTAAAGAATAAAAGGATAACATAATAATAGGGGGGACTTAGCAAATTACAGACAAAATGGTAGGAAATTATCAATGGTTATCGTTTTACATATTATTATCTACAAAATACTTTCTCAGGAAAACAAATAGACAAATAATAGTGAGTTAGACACAAAAGAGGTAGGAGATTATCAAGAGTTGTTGTGCTATACTTTGGTATCTTCAAAGTGGCTTCTAAAGAAAATAAATAGAGCTATACATGAGTGACCTATTGAAAAATCATTAACTATTCTCAATGGTTGTTGTAGGAAACACATAATAATAAACATACATTATGAAATAGGATAGGAACATTACAAACTTAACACAGTTATGGATAGATTAGTAGGAAAATATCAATGGCTGCTGTAATACGTGGTGGTATCTTCAAAGTGGTTTCTCAGGAAGACAGAGATATGCAAGAAGGATCTAATAAGTAGTTACAGCCTAAGGGTTGTCAAAAATAGTGTATTACCTCCTCACCAGTGACTCCTTTCACTGAGGTATGACGGCTGGAAGGAAGGCCAGGATTGAAAAGAAGGACCGAGAGACTTGCACCTGTTTTGTGTCTAGCAGCAGGCTGTTTTCTTGTTCCTCCATAGTCATGATTACCCAGGGCTCCTCGATGGAGATGACGGTCTGGCCAGAGGGAGAGGGCAGAGCATGCCCCAAGCCCTCTCATTCCTGTTGGACTAACTGGTAGCATGGGTCTGAGCTCTGGGGCCTCCACCTCAGAGGGCAGACCGATCTCCAGTGGTCTCCTTTGCATCCAGGGCACGGCCCATGGGGCCTCTTAGGGCAGTTCCTCTTGAGGTGGCCTGGCTTTTAACAGTGGTAGCAGATCCTACTTCTTTTTGTATTTTTTATTCTGAGGCAGGACCTCACTGAGTCATTGAGCTCCTCAGGCTGGGCATGAACTTGTGATCCGCCTGCCTCAGCCTCTCAGTGTGTTGGGATGACAGGCAGACAGCAACAGCCCAGCTTTATGCGTCTCCTTGTCAGGAACATCCATCCTCTCCCTCGGCGGGAGGCTAGAGCCACAGGGACGCAGTCCTCTGTGCCCAGCCAACTGACTCATGGTAAGAATCTACCCAGAGCAGAGCAGCCGGCCGTGGTGATGCGGCCCTGTCATCTCAGCACTCGAGAGCCTGAGGCAGGAGGATCGCCATGAGTTTGAGGCCAGCCTCGACTACACAAGCAAGTTCAAGGTCAGTCTGCCTTACACAGTGAGACCCTGTCTCAAAAAACAAAGGATCTACCCAGAGAAAAAAGATGGGAGAAACAAAGGAAAAATAAAAATGCTACCAAGTCACAGATAATACAAAATTTATATAAAAATTCCAAAAGAACCTATGACAAATTCATGGTAGAACTAGTAAGAGTTCACAAGGTTGATATGCAGATGTAAAAATAACACCATTTGAGGTACTAGCAATAAAAATTGTAAATTTTAAGGAAATAACATTTTAAATGACAATGGAGTAATAAGAGAGCTAGGAAAACAGGTACAACCCTTATTAAAGATTAGAAATAACCATGAAACACATGAATGAAGAACCATGTCATGTTCCTAACTAGAAAATTATGAAAATATAAATTCTTCCACAGCTGCCCTCTGACTATAACGTAATAATCAAATCCCAAGCCCAGGCTTCATGAAACCAGACAAGCTGTCCTAACTTCACATGGAAAAGCAAAGACTAAGAATAGCCCAGGCAGTCTTTAAAAAAAGAACACTGTGAATGGACTTACTCTGGCAGGTGTTAAGATTTATTATAAAGCTACAATAATGAAAGCACTGTGAAACCAATGCTGGAATGAACAAACAGAACACAACAGTGGAATATCTTTTAATGTAAGCCCAGAGCCAATCGTAGTGACGCAACGCCTGTAATCTCAGTACTCAGGAGGCTGAAGCAGGAGTATCACCATCAAGATTTGTCATTCTAATTTATCCATGATCCAAAGTATTTGAAAACTCAACAGATACATATAAGTGAATATAGAAATGAAACAAATTTCGTAAAACAAATATACGTATTTATGTCTGTGTATGTATACTTGTATACAGGTATTGCATATGGACGTGTTTACTTATATAGATATATAATATGTGCATTTGGGCTGGGGATTTAGCTCAGCGGCACAGCACCTGCCTGGCAAGCACAAGGTCGTGAGTTCGATTCCCAGTACTGAAAAAAAATAAAAATAAAAATAAACCCCAGCCCCTGGGCCATTACAATTTAAAAACTGTCCCATGACTTCTTGGCCTTTGACTAACATTAAGTGTAAAAACCTGTCCTAAGGGAACGTTTGTAAATGCACACAAGGAAACACATGGAAGAATGTTCACTGGAACACAAATACACACACACACACACACACACATTTATGAGAGTGAAAGAAAAACAATTAGATCTCTTCAACTGTATCTGAGCTGGGGTGGTGGTGCACACCTGTCATCCCAGCTACATGGGGAAATCAAGGCCAGCCTCCGCTACATAATAAGACCCTGCCTCAAAGAAAAAAACTGTATCTGTAATAACAATTTTTAAAAAAAAATCTGAAGCATACATGGCATGGATGCTCTTTTTCATCTAAAGGCATGGGCAGGGGCTGGGGATTTAGCTCAGCAGCACAGCGCCTGCCTAGCAAGTCCAAGGTTGTAAGTTCGATTCCTGGTACCAGAAAAAAAAAAGGCATGGGTGCTCTGCAGATGAGGCCTCACTAAGAGGCCCCGGCTGGACTCAACCTACGGTCCCCCAGCCTCAGCCTCTGAACCAGTGGGGATTATGGGTACATAGGGTACCATCAAGCCCAGGCGAGCACAGAACTCATGGGAAAAACAAAACCAACTACCAGCAAGAAAGCTTAAAGAGGAAAAGAGGAAAGAAAGTAGAGCACCAATGATTTTTCTGCTTTTCTATAGAGAAATAAACTTACTGGTGGTAATACTGAAGAATAATTTGGTGATTGTTAGTAATCTTACATATTAAATGAAAATAGACATGAACCACACATTATATTTTACCTATACCCTTTAAATAAGTTTTGACTTAATTTTTACCTCATTAAAAAGAATATTCCGTTTAATGGTAAGCTAAAATTATGACATAAATTTACTTAAACTTATTGCAGAAAATCTTAATGTCACCATCTTACCTATCTACCCACCCATGTATCTATCCTTCAATATTACGTGAAAGCCCTTATAAGCAGAAGCGCCATGAAAATCAGCTGCTCTACTAAGAAATACATCTGTTTCATATTATCGACTTCAAAACCAAATTTCAGTAGATCTAGATGGAAGCCTAGGAATCCACATTATTTAAAAGCTACAAGAAGGGACTGAGGATATAGCTCAGCAGCACAGCACCTCCCTGGCAAGTACAAGGTCCTGAGTTCAATTCCCAGTACCAAATAAATAAATAAAAATAAATAAAAGCTACAAGGATGATTCTGATATTTCTGGTGAGACCTACAGACCTATTAATATCTATACCAAGTGGAAGCAATATTATCAGGCACTGACAAAACAGAAAAGCTATGCCTTCTATGCACAAGGACTTTAAAGTCTGGTAGTGAGGCAGGAGATTAGGGCACAGCAAAACGGCCGAATAATTGGGCGTGACCAGCCAGCTGTGGAGACCTGGGAACCAGAGATGGGCACAGAGCACAGCCACCCTCCCTCCGCGGGGCACGCTGCTTCTCCTGCTCTACCTGGCCCATGCTCACTCTGCACAACCTTCTTTTTCCGAGTGCTTCTTTTTCTTCTTCTTTTGCGCTAAGTAAACTTTCCTTTTCACTGGTTGTTCCACCCAATTCTTCGAGTAAGGCAAGGAGAGCCGGGAAAGGGCTGGTAGTCACCACAACACCTGGTCACAGTGTGAGGGAGTGAGTATGTGCAGAGATAGCGACAATGTACTGCGCAAGTAACCAGCGCTACTGAGGAAAGGGCTGAGCCACCGGCCTCACTAATCCCTAGGCCCCTTGACCCCGGCCCCCACAGGGCAACCTTCTAAGTTGCTCCCTTCGCCTGGCCCTCTGCTCCTCCACGGGGAAGAACAGCTCAGCTCATGCTGACAACCCGAGGGCCACTAAGGAGGCGGAGGAGGCAGAGGAAACACTCACTGGTGGCCTTGGGTGTGGACTAGTGCTGCTCGCTCTCCACTCCTCTAGAGAAAGGCCTGGCCTGCAATGCCCACACCCTGCACTGCGTCTCCAGCGCTGGGTCTCACGGCAGGGGTGCGGCCAGGGGCCACACAGCAGGCGGGCCCTACACAGCCAGTGGGCTGCGGAGCAGCTAGGAATTGGCTCTGCATTCCGGCTCTTCTCCAGCGTACTTTTCTGAAGGGAAGAAGTTGTAGGAAACCAAACCACATTGTCCAACCCAGGTATTAAGAAAAAAGGGCAAAAAAGTTAATACTATTTTATCGTTTTAAAAATAAAAATAGATGACTTTGTGTGTTCTCAATTTATTCAGAGCTCAGAGGCAGAGGAGTCTCTGAATGGTACTCCAAAGGCTAATAAGCGCCAGCACGGAGGAACAGGGGTGAGGGGCTCCCTCTGGCTTGAACTGCAAACGCATGAAGGAGCAGCTCTGGATGAAGGCGTGTTCTCCAAGCAAGGAAAGAAAGCAGAAGTTCAGAGCGTGCTGGGCCAGGCAAGGGAACAGCACCAGTAGAATCAAAGAGGAAAACTTACTGAACACCCCGAGTTGATTACACAACTACACTCTTAAGGAAAAAATTTCAGCCCAGGAAGAGATTTTGTTCCACTTGGCTAGAGTGTGGGCGAAACAGAAAAAAACAAATAAAAATAAAAAGGTCAGAAAGTTAGTCTCCTCAGTGGGAGTGGCAAATTGAGAGTTGTCTGCCAAGAAGGCAACGGCAGCTCCGGGACAGCTGCAGACGCAGCGGAGAGAAGGCCTGCAGGAGCCCAAGCAGGAGGCCAGGGCACCGAGCACAGACACCAGGCACACAGGCAAGGGACAGTGACCACCCGGGAGGCGGAATGGTCACCGAAGGGTGGGATGCCTGGCCCAAGGGAACAAAGCCGCTACTGTATCAGTTTGTTTTCTTCCACACATGGCAGAGCAGGGATCAAGGAAAGTCAACACTTACCTACATCTAGAAGAAGCACTTTCCCAAACCTTCCAGATGTTATCTATTTTTCTAGCACAGACAAAAAGTAGATTTAAGAGCCAAGTTTACTTTCCCAAATAAATAAATTTAAACAAGGTCCAAATATCTTGTTTCCATCAATGCAAGTATATTTTACTACTAGAAACCAAATGACAAAAACCAAATGAATCTTCAGGATGAAAACGAATGCTGTGTGGGAACACGGCTGAACAGACGCGCTGGAAGGCAAGTCATGGGCAGGTTACTCCGTCTAGCTGAAGTCCCGAGGGTCTGAAGCCAGATGGAAACGTGCTGCCCTCTAGTGACGCCAACTCCTCACAGCTAACGTGGCCTTAGCAGCCAGTGAGGGAAATGAACGCTCGTTACTAGAAAACTAACTAGTCTTCATTTATTTGTGGCTGACCATAAGAAAAGGAATGGAACAAATAATTACCGGGTAAGCCAGGAGTAAAGTTTTGGTGCACAAGAGCTTAGAAATATATCTAACAATCATTCACTAATTCAGGATGGTTAAGGAAATGCCAACAAAGAACAGGGTAACAAAATGAATTACAAAATATGGAATGTTTACATTTTATGGGAAGAATTCATTCCTTAAGACCTAACTCATGTAAAAAAAAATTTTGTTTTAAAGACAAGCTCTTGCTTTGTAGTAGCCCAAGCTGGCCTTGAATTCACTGTGTAGCCCAAGCTGGCATTGAATTTGCGGTGATCCTCCTGCCTCAGCCTCCTGACTGCTGGGATTACAGGCATGCGCCACCATGCCTGGCTTCTTCAAACATATTTTTAATGTACAATAAATTATTTGGCAGTCTGTCAAGCTCTTAGAAAAAAATTTAATTTCATCAAATCAGACAAAGCAGATTTTAAAGCAAAAAAGTACTGAGTGAGATCAGTATTTATTTTTGTTGTTTTGAGACAAGGTCTCGCTGTGCAGTTCAGCTGGTCTCAAACTCAGTCATCCTCCTGCCTCAGCCTGCATGCACCACGATGCCCACTTCAATACTTAGTTTAAATTCAACCTTAAGCCTGTTAAGGCATTAGTTAGGCTCCCTTGATTTAGGACTACTAACTATAAGCTGCCTCTCAGAAACGTAAATGTATAAAATGAATTTGGGCTTAGGGTATGAGAAAAGTTAACTGAGTTTTAAGCCACTTTGATTAACTTCAAGTAACAGATAGAGCTACTCCTGCCCTAGAATCTTGGCCAGAGTCAGCTCTTTCAGTGCAAAAATTCAAACATGGAAACCTACAATAACCAAACAATCCTGAGAAGGAAAAACCAGAACAGCTTGATGTCACCGGGAACCTCCGGGCAGTCGGAGGCCGAGGCACCGTGAGGCCGCAGGGAAAGCAAGCAGCTGGCGGCCAGGGACCACAAGTAAGAAGCGGGCAGGGCAGGCACGCACTCCACACCTGGGCTAACCAAACGTGTGGGCTGCATACGGGTCCCATTCTAAAACTCCCATCTATCAGCGTTCCAAATTGATGGTGATCTCCTCAGAAACAACCTGAAGACCCTCAAAATGAAGCCCTCGGCACCGAGGTGCTCTTGTCCAGAAGCAACGTGAACCTAAGCAGAGGCTCTGGGGTAGCAGCCAGGAAACCCGGATATCCTGAAAAACCAAAGACGGACGGTGCCAGTCTCCGAGAGGTCACAGAAGAAAAGAAACTCAGGGCATGCGCAACAGAACCAAACCCCAGACCCGCATCCCAGGACTAGAGAAGAGCTCCTCGAGCTCCTCAGCACGAGGCTGAGGAGACCGCACACAGCGATCAGCACAGTGCAGGCAGAGCACTCCTAGAGGAGGACGGGAAACCTCAGGCCCTCTGCGCTCTCCTGATTTCCAGTGTTTTCTCCTTCTTTTTCTCTGTGCCTCTCCCTGCCACTTTCCTATTTTTTCCAACTGTGCCACTGTACATGTCTCTTAAAAATTCTTGTTTTTATTCTAATGAAAATTTAAAAAGAAATTATACAAAAATAAAGTTTTTAATTATACTTTTTTTTTTTTTTTGAGACAAAGTTTTGCTATGTAGCCCAGGCTGGCCTTAAACTTTCTATGCAGTCTCAGCTGACCTCAAATGTGAGATGCTCCTATCTCATCTTCCTGCGTGCTGGGATTGCAGGAAATTATACTTTTTGACATGAATATTACCAACCTTTTTTTCCCCGGTCTGAAATCTAGATATATTAAAGCATTATGCCTATGAATAATGAGAGAAACTATTAAAAATACTTGTCACACAAATAATATTTGGTGACAATAATATTATGAGAAAGCAAAGATCGAAGTTCACAGAAAGTATATTAAGTGTAGCAGCACACTCAGTAGGATGAGGCAGGAGAGGTGCCCAAAGTTCGAGGCCAGCCTGGGCTACATAGTGAGTTCAAGGCCTGCCCGAACTACACAACGAGACCTTGTCTCAAAAAAAAAAAAAAAAGGAGGGGCTGGGGATTTAGCTCAGCGGCAAAAGCGCCTGCCTGGCAAGCGCAAGGTCGTGAGTTCGGTTCCCGGTATCGGAGAAAAACCAAAAAAAAAAAAAAAAAGGAAAAGAAAAGAAAAGAAAATATTTGAGACAGGATCTCGAGAAACTGATCAGCTTAGCCTCAAACTTGTGATCCTCTTGCCTTAGTCTCCCACATAGAGCTAGGATTATAGGCTGAGGCCACTACGTTCAGCTAGATTTAAACTATTTTTGATTAAAAAAATATGATTTTTGTCTTATTTCACTCTTTGGGGATATTTACAGAAGTTGAAGAACAATTTTAGTTATTCCGGTGGGGCTGGGGATTTAGCTCAGCGGCAAAAGCGCCTGCCTGGCAAGTGCAAGGTCGTGAGTTCGGTTCCCGGTACCAGAGAAAAACCAAAAAACACACACACACACAATTTTAGTTATTCCTTTCTTTTAAGCCTTTGAAAGGGAAGGAGAATTAAGATGTGTTATGCACAGGTACCAACTTCCCATGTGTAACCATTACAAACTGCAGCCATACACTAATAAAAATATTTTTTAAAAGATTTCATTGAAGAAGTTTCTCTTTAAAATAGGAAACAAAAATAACAGTATATAAGCAAGGTGTGGTGGCACACACTTGTAATCCCAGCACTCAGGAGGCTGAGGCAGCAGGATCACCGTGCGTGTGAAGCTGGCCTGGGCTACCTAGTGTGACCCTGCCTCAAAAAGCCAAAAAAAGCAGCAGCAAGATATATCACGTACAGGTACAAGTTCCCCGTCATGAATGTGAGCACTATGTATATCTAAAATGTACCAACAGAATTTTTTAAAGCCACAAAAATAAATAAATAAATCCATCTCACCAGTGTCATTGGCAAGGGAATCAGGACCAGATCCTCCCAGGGTGGCTTTAAACTCCTCCTGAAGACGATATGCTCTTTGCAGGAGAGCTTCAAGTTTATGGATGAATTCAGTACTGATAATGTCCTACAAAGAGAAGAAGAATGTATAACAATATTAAAAGTCTAAACAGAAAGTTTATTTTTAAGTAAAAGACAGGGAAAGAGAAGGACATAAAAATCTACCGTTAGGCAGCAGAAAAAATATCACAATGGAAGTTATAAGATTTGGGTTCTAGCTGTCCCTTTGGCAAAATGATTTCAGGTCTCAGGGTTTCAGTTTATCTGGAAATTAAGGGCCAGGCTAGCCCAGGGCTTCTCAGAGGAAGGTCCCGGGGCCAGCAGCACCACTGTCATCTCGGGACAGATTAGCAATGCCAGCACACCCTAACGAATTACAGACCTGGATGCGGGGCCCCTAAACCCATTTCAGCAAGCCCTCCAGGTGATTCTGATGCATTCCCACTGTTCTAGCACCAATAATAACTTTATACTCCTTATTTCCCATTACTTTAAGTAGAATCTTAATTTCCCAAAATATTCCAGGCCTACAGTTCTAGTCCCCCAAAACTCAACTGGCAAGAATTAGTCCACTGAAACAATCAGTAAGGACTAGTCCAGTTCTTCCTCTCTGTGACTTCTATGAATATCACCACACTTAAGCAAACCCAAAGCACAAAACAGGTTCTTCAAAACTTCGCAAGGCTGGGCACAGTGGCATACACCTCGAACCCCAGCTACTTGGCAGACTAAGGCAGGGAGATACCAAGTTCAAAGCCAGCCTGGGCAGCAAGGTCCTGGGGAGAGGGGATTGAAGATACAGTTTAGTGGTCTTTGGGCTCAATCCCAAGCACTGAAAACAACTTCCTAGAATACATACAATAAGTGGGTACGATGAATGATAACTAACTGAACAGAAAGCACCCAATAATTCCTTCGCATAGTCCAAAGGGAGATAAAAAAGAGAAGTTCTATTAAATGTCGGAGGGATCAAGGACGCTACATTAACACTGAAGATACTTCAACTCTTCCAGTAAGAACCCGCTCTCCAGTAAACCCCTTACATCTACGCTCTCCTCAGCAATGGCATCTCCTGCACCCAGCTTAATGGAGCCGCAGGCGTCGTCCTCAGCCTGTCTGCTGCGGAAGGTGAGCGCTTGCTCCCATCGGCGCAGGGCCTCTTCGAACAGTTCCATACCTAGGAAGTGAGGGCAGAGCAGTCACAGATGAAGAAAAGCACGCCAAAATAAGGTTGTGTGGAGGCTGGGGTGTTCTCCTGTAGCATCAGTAACAGCACAGTCTCCCTGTGATTTTGGCACCAAATAATGACTTTTTACTCGTTATGTCACATTACCTTAAGTCGAATCTTAACTTTCCAAAGTATCCTGGGCCTACAGTTCCAGTCCACCAAAACTCAAGAGAGAAAATGGTCAATGTGTCTTCTTTCTTATTTTTAAAAAATAACTCAGATGCGGCAGGGCGTGCGGTGGCATAGCCCTGTAATCCAAGCACTCAGGAGGCTGAGGCAGGAGGATTGTCCCAAGTTTAAGGCCAACCTGGGCTACACAGTGAGTTCACGGGCAGCCTGAACTACAGAGTGAGACCCTATCTCAAAAAACCAAAGCAAAGCAAAAGAAACAAACACAAAACTCCCCTCAAATACACACGGTACTTAGAATTTTTCTAGAACATTATTAATTCATCAGAAGGTCAACATTAATGGTTAATTTTTATAGTCATACAACTATATTTCAAAATATCCCTCTAAATAGAAAAAAACTACTTTACAACTTCTATCAGGCTTGTAAATTCTCAGAAAGGAACAGTAAACCTGAGAGAAAGCAGCATAAAAGTCCAAAATGAACTGTTTACCGCCAGGTATGATGGTGCATGCCTGTAATCCCAGCACTCAGGAGGCTGAGGTAGGATGTCTGTGAGTTTGAGACTGGGTTACATAACGAGTGAGTTCAAAGCCAGCTGGAGCTACATAATAAGACCTTTCTCAAAAAATGCCTTTACCATATTTTTCCCCAAATGGTGTCCTAAACCATTATCTCATGTTGCTGATTTAGATGGATAAACTGGTTAGTAAGAATTAAAATTCTGCAAGATACTCATAAAGGGTTGGCTACGGTCCAAGCAGGAATTTCACTTCCTTCCTTACAGAAAATTTTTATGGGAGATAAAACAGTGACTACCTCTTTTACCTGCAAGTGAAAAAACAAAGGCTTATCAAAATAATTACGTACTTCAAAAAAAAATCAAAATATAGTAAAACTTCAAATTTTGTACACATATAAAAGAAAAAGGTCTTTAAAAAGCTGCTCAAGAATCCAGACAAGCCGGACACAGTGGCGCAGCACCATAAGCCAGACATGGTGACACACACACTCCCAGCACAAGGGAGGCTGAGGCAGGGGGACTGCTGTGAGTTCAAGACCAGCCTGCGTTACACAGCGAGACCCTGTCTCAAAAAAAAAAAAAAATCCACACGAGACATTCTCAATAGATTTTTAGGAAATAGTATGTGAAAAATACCTCTACTCTAAAGTCATTATTTCTTCAATTATCTGTAGAATCTAGGACCCTAAACAGAATCTTCAAGTGTAATGTAGGCTTTTCCTTCTTGTTGATTTTCTGTGGCAAAGAACATCCTTTCAATTTTCATCCTAAAAATTTATGCTTTTACAAAACAATTACACACATTATTCTATTAAAAAAACAATGCTATCCACCCTCCTTTCTGCCCTAAGTCCAATGCCTTCATCCTTTCTTTTCTTACTATCTTCTCTATCCATCCAGTTACTAAGGATGAGCACAGGAAGAATTACCTAACAGCGGACTTGTGCAAAGATAAAAGCTGCTTCCTTAGGAAGTATACAGAGCACGACTCAGACTACCACGTAAGAGATGAGTGATGCGTATAATGACCCACAGGGCTCCTACCCACAGACTGCTTTACGTATCTAGGGGACCCTAATTCCAATTACCAGTGTCCTCATGAAAGAGGTGCAGGGATATTGGACATGCACAGAGGAGAACATGCTGCGAAAACCAACACAGAGACGGAGTGATGAGGCCACAAGACAAGGGATGGTGGCAGCCACCAGCAGACGGAAGAGGCAAGAAATGCCTCCTCCCCTCCCCTCCAAAGGAACAGGCGACATACAAACAGAGGTACTGACGCCTGGTTCTAGCTCAGTCACAACGAGCTCATACTTCTGGCCTCCCAAACTCTGAGTGAATAAATTTTTGCTGTTTGAAGCCACCGCATTTATAGTAATTTGTTACAGCACTCTAGGAAAACTAATACAATTTGTATTACATTACATACTATGCAGCCTGATTCAACAGACATGAAAACCATTTAAAATCACAGTTGTTTTTCTTAGAACTCACTTTTTTTACTTTCAAATTAAATATGAGCACAGTATTTAAAATTTTATCACCGTGTTCCTACCCATTAAGTACAAGTTCTCAGGAGTGGTCACAGGAATATTAACAAGTTTAACATCATCTTCATCCGCTTTGTCCCAGGAGTTAGAATTGCCACAAGCACAGCTGTGACAAGAATTGACACTCTGCACCTAAAATTAAGATTGACAGGTGTTATTTCACAGTTTCTCTTAGTGTGTTGTAATCTTTCATATTTACCACTTATATAAATCCTACTCCTAGTAAAACAGCCCATGTGATTTCTACCTTACGTAATCCTGATTCCATTCAAGTTAAGATGCCTATGACCCCAAGTATTCCAAGTCCCGTCTGTTCACAAGTACACAAGTAGAACAGTATTTGAACATAAACTGGATTTTGCATCAAAAATCAGGCAGTTATAGTATTACCTAGTTTATTCTGCTTTTAGAACTTTTTTCCCTTTTCTTCGGCGGAGGGGGTGCGGGAATCTTTAAAACAGGATCTCACTTTGTAGCCCAACCTGGCCCCAAATTCGCAACACTGCTGCCTCAGCTTCCTGAGTGCTGGGATTCCAGGCATGTGTGCCGCCACACCTGGCTATGGTCTGAGAACTTCTGTCCATGCTGCCTCCGCTAAGTGGTAAGTAAAAGCGTCTGTCATACGAGTCCTTCCCTAGCAGGGCCCGCTACACCAATCATTTCAATCACCTCGATGCAGACCACTACCAAACCCTTAATTTCAGTTATGTTATCTTTTTTTTTCCCAGTTATGTTTTCTTTTGGGAAACCTAGAACCACACTTCATTTGCTACGGGTACTCCCACTCTGCTCTTCCACTGGCCTCTCACAGTGACTCTGCATAAAAGGACCTCAGCTTCTTCCCACAGGAAAACCCCTCCTCTCAAGCGCACTTAACGAGACTCCCGCTTCCATAATTTCGCAAAAACAGAAGTCATCTTCCACATATGTCTTCTCACATCTTTTTTGTTTGTTTTATTTTTGTTTTTTTGAGACAGGGTCTCACTACGTAGTTCAGGTTGGCCTTAAATTCACTATGTAGCCCAGGCTGGCCTTGAACTTGCAGCAATCCTCCTGCTTCAGCCTCCCAAGTACTGGGATAACGGGCGTGAGCCACCATAGCTGGCTCTTCCGACATCCTTCAGACCCAGTTACCAAATGTTATGGGCCACGTTCCCTCCTTAGTATTGCTGCTGTCATGACCCTAATGTAGGCATCTATGGTACTGCCTGAGAGGGAAAAAACAGGGCCTGAGGGGCTGGGGATTTAGCTCAGCGGCAAAAGCGCCTGCCTGGCAAGCGCAAGGTCGGGAGTTCGGTTCCCGGTACCGGAGAAAAACCAAAAAAAAAAAAAAAAAAAAAAAAAACAGGGCCTGGTGGTACACACCTGGGATCCCAGCACTCAGGAGGTTGAGGCAGGAGGATGCAAATTCCAGGCCAGCCTGTGCTACACAGTGAGTTCAAGGCCAACCTGAAGTAGGTAGCAAGACCGTCTCAAACAAACAACAAAAACCAGCTTCAACTTTCAATTGAGAATATTCTAAACAGGCAGCACTCTGACTCTGAGGAAACCTAGATTACAGACTAGGTATAT
Source organism: Chinchilla lanigera (assembly GCF_000276665.1). Lineage (NCBI taxonomy): Eukaryota > Metazoa > Chordata > Mammalia > Rodentia > Chinchillidae > Chinchilla > Chinchilla lanigera. Next base: position 15,367,859 of record NW_004955423.1, read on the forward strand.
TCTTCATTATTCTGCTCAGTTTCACAGAACTGAAGTCTGCAGACCTTTACCTAGTGTTCTTGCCCCGGAAGAGCCTTGAAAATTTTAGTACATTTCTGATGGACATGGCGGCATACGGTTATAGCCCCAGCTACTCTGGAGGCTGAAATGGGAGCATAAGTTAAACCCAGGAGTGCGGGGCTGGGAATACAGCTCAGCAGCACAGCGCCTGCCTGGCAAGAGCAAGGTCCTGAGGGGCTGGGGATTTAGCTCAGCGGCAAAGCGCCTGCCTGGCAAGCACAAGGTCTTGAGTTCAGTTCCCGGTACCGGAAAAACAAAACAAAACAAAAAGAAAGAGCAAGGTCCTGAGCTCGATTCCTGGCACCAAAAAACCTCCCCAGAAAACCTAGGAGTTCAGGACAAGCCTGGACAACATAGTGAGACCCCATTTCTTTTTTTTTTGAGACCCCATTTCTTTAACTAAGAAAAAAAAGATGAAGTACATTTTTAGGTATTACAGGATGGCCAGCTATGTATTCCAGTGAAATACAGAAGCAAAGTACATAACAGAGTATGGTATTATGCAAACTAGCAGGAGAAGTGAACACACATGCTGACAGAGGCATGTGCTGTACTTTCTAGAAATATACATAAGAAATTGTTGACATTCATCTCCACGGAGCAGGACTGAGTGGATGGAGAAAACGTTTTTCACTGCGTATAGTCTTACCTGTTCTGTACTAAGGGGCAAGTGCATTCCCTACCTACTTTTATAATTAATTAGACTCCATTAGCCTTAAACAAATACAAACTTCCTTCCTCACTTGTCAGTCAATATTCTAGTGAGACTGAAGAAGCAGGGAGGCCTCTAGCTCACTAATTACTACCTGGAGAATGCAGCAAAGGAGCTGGGGAGCCCACGCAGCCTCACAGCCTGAGTGCAGCTCTGGCTGCACCAGCGAGCTGCTCACACAGACCCCGTCTGGAAGCAGCGCTCCCGCATCAAAGCTGCCTCCTAGGACTCTGTGGACTCTATCACTCACTCAGAGACACTTGGAACCATCGGCAAAAGGACGCTTATTCACCTGAAGAACAAACTCAACCATATGCTTTCTTTCTTTTTTTTTTTCGTGACAGGGTCTCGCTCTACAGTTCAGGCTGGCCTTGAGCTCACTTTGTAGCCCAAGCTGGCCTCGAACTCGCAATGATCCTCCTACCTCAACCTCCCAAGGGCTGGGATTACAGGCGTGCGCCACCATGCCCTGCTCAACCATATGTTTTCTTAAGGTTCTTTCTGTACCAAGAGTTATGTGTGTGACGCTTAAGCTAATAAGTAACAACAGATAAATAAACATAAGAAAAACAGTAATATATTTTTTACTTACAGAGCCCAAACTCTGTGCAGAACCTGAGTATTTACTGAAAAGTCCTCCATTGGCATAGTTACAAGACTGAGATCCTTTGTCTTTGGTGGAACTTAAAGACAGTGTCAAATTCTGTCTACTGCTGGAACAACTTGAACCTATTAAACAAACACATTCATATTAAAAGTATGAATAATTCCAGTGAAAATTTTCACACAAAACTACAAGTTTATATTATATTCATTCAGGAAGCTTCTAATTTTTAAAATAACTTCTTCCAATTGCGTAATTATTAAATACAACACTAAACCCACATCTCCTGTTTTTAACACTGAAAATTCCCTCTGCAATGAGGAGTAAAGCAGTCACCTGACTAACCAGAATGGTTCGCAATGGTCTTCATAATCAACATAAATGTACTGACAACCATGAACTTTCAAATTATACATTTAAAATATAAGCACTTCTTTTCCTGAAATACATCTAAACCGTATCCACACTGCATTACACTGTAATTGCAGCATAAGGGAGGCTGAGGCAGGAGGACAGCCGTGAGTTTGAGGCCAGTCTGAGCTACACAGTAAGTTCAAGGCCAACCTAAACTACGTAGCAAGACTCTGTCTCAAAAAAAGAAAAAAAACTATAAATTTATTTCCATATGTCAAATTTTGTTCAGTATGATTAATATATCAAAGTGATTCAACTACCAAATTTATTTTAATATGATACTTAAGTATAAATAGAAAGCAACAGATATGTATATCAAAAGTTGCACCTTGACACCATACTCTTAAGTCAAATAAGAATCTGTAGACCTTTACCTAATGTATGTAAACACATGTTTAAATATACTGTCTCTCTGGTATGAAAAACCAAAAGTATAAATAAGGACCAAAATGTATAATAGATACTGGGAAATGGAAAGAAAATGTTCAAATGGGGAGGGAGGGGAGCAAAGGAAAGAAGGGGCAAGAAAAAAAAAACAAGGAAAAACTGGAAACAAAGCTTTTGTAAATAAGGAGAGGAAGAGGGGTGGAAGGGAAGGGAGAATGGGAAAAAAAGCAGCAAGATATATCATGTGATGAATTCCCTATGATGAATGTCATCATGTATATCTAAAATGTACCAATAAAATTTTTACAATGCAAAAAAATTTATATATATATATATATAGTATTATCAGGAGTTATTTCCCAGCAGAATTTCAAATTATTTTTTGTTGACTTACCTGTTATGTGCTAATCTTTCTAAAATATATCTGTTATGGGTTTTTGGTTTTGATATTGCTTTCTTTTTGCAGTACTAGGGATTGAACCCACAGCCTTCAAATTGAGTTATACCCCCACCCTTTTTATTTTTTATTTTGAGACAGACCCTTGCTAAATTACTAAACTGCCCAGGTGATCCTCCTACCTCAGCTTCCCAGAGTGCTGGGATTACAGGCACGCACCACGCCTGGCTTCCAAAATGTTCTCCAAACAACAAGGAAGAAAGTTTTGGAGACTAAAACCCTGAAACCACTGTATTCCGGCCATGATTTACACATACAATCTCTTTTGTAGACTTAACTGGCCTGTTTCCACATACCTTTATCTGAGGCTGCTCGTCTAGCATATTCAAGCAGGAGGTGCTCTGGTTCCCATGGTAATATTTTTCCTTTCTTCTTCCCACGTCTTCTTTTAAAGTGACGGGCCAGAAAAATCACAGATATAGCACTCACTGCAGTTACCACAAATAACTTTTTAGCTACTGGCGAAAATTTAATCTGGAAAAGACACATTTAGTTTAAAAAAAAAAATCTCTTTTTCACTTTATTCACTAAGAATTAAGGCATTTAAAAACCATTTATTTTTAATCTACCCTATTTGTAAATATTTCAAAAATACCATGAGTTTATTTTCCAATGATAGCCCAGTTTGATTTTTCTTTAAAAACATTTTAACATAATAATTGGGCCAGGCGTGTAGTTCAGAGATAAAGCACCTGCATAATATACATGAGACCTTGTTCTCATCCCCAGCACTCAATAAATGTAATAATTTATTATGTGGTGTTCTGAAGTTCTCAAGTAAACAATATTATCTCCTCAAAATGGGAGAACAAAACAATTCAATTTGATGAATGTTGTTTGAGCAATAACAATGAACATAATTAAATCTTCTTAGTCATGGTACTTTTTAATTCTAGAAATCACTGGCCAGGTGTGGTGGCACATGCCTGTAATTCCAGCACTCGGGAGGCTGAGGCAGGAGGATTGTGGTGAGTCAAGACCAGTCGGGGCTACACAATGAGCTCAAGGCCAGCCTGAACTGCATAGCGAGAACCTGTCTCAACACGACAAAAAAAAAAATTCTAGAAATCATTAAATCAGACTTTTAAACTGAGCCATTTTTTTAAACCTGGAAGTTAATTTCTAAACACCACATAAACAAGCCATTCATTCCTGAATCATTCCACAAATATTTACGCAGTGTGTCACGAAGTCTCAGGCACGAGCTGCGCACCGAAACCTTGCTGTAACTGTGAGCTCCAAGCCCAGCGGCCCCTCAGACCAGGAAGCCACGGCTCGGGGGGCCTCCTTCCCTCAGGCAGCACCACAACAGCAGAGAGACAGCCCGCAAGAATCAGAACCCAGGGTGACAGGCACAGGTACACCAGGACTGGGCGCTGACAGCCCAGCAGGGAACCCTTAACCTTCCCTCCGGCAAACACCGCCACCTTCACCTGTGATGCAGTAAAACCATCAAAAATGCCCACAGACAGCTGGGAAGGGGCTGCCGCCACCTTCCAGCACAAGAGCAGCCGACAAATGGCCAAGTTCTCAGTTTTCTTGAATCCAGATCATCCAGACAGGAAATAACGGAGAAACAGAAGTATTAAATTGTACCACCTTTAGCTAGATGCCCAAAGAGATACGTGTTCGCCTCCACTGTCACTGCAACACCCCAGACGATCAACGTACCAAGGAAAAGACGGGCTCACAGGCACAGACGCATCAGTCCATGATCACTGGCCCTGCTGCTGTGCGTCACCTGGCAGAATACGGTGGAGCAACGCCACTGCCTCATGGCCAGGAAGAGGAACAAGCACAAGCTGGTCCCACATCCCCTTCAAGGGCACTCAGCCCCTCAATGACCTAAAGACCTCCCATGAGCTCAGGAGACTGAGACAAGAGGATCAGCAGGAGTTTGAGGCCAGCCTGGGTCACATAGTGAGTTCGAGACCAGCCTGAACTACACAGCAGGACCCAGTCAGAAGACCAAACCAAACCAACTAAAACCAACCAAAAAGCCCCAACACTGAACAATGTTTTGATGAAATATATTTCAATGTAACAAAGGCCATATATAATAAACCAACAGCTAACATTACACTGGACAGAAAGCTTCTAACAGTCTATAACAAGGTAGGAACGCCACTTTCTGCACCTTTTGCTCAACATAGAAGTCCCAGCCAGTCATTACACAAGAGCAAGAAAGGGCATCCAAAGTAGAAAAGAGGACATCAGACTACCACTGTTTGCAGACAACACGATCTTACAGAGACAGACCCCCAAACACTTCACCAAAAGTATTAGAACTAATAATTCAATAAAGAGTCAGGATATAAAAGTCTGCAGTCCTGGTATACATCAGTAGCTGATTATCCAAAATAAAAAAATGAAGAAAGCAATACCCTTTATGGTAGCTCAAAAAGAAAAAACCAAAAAAAACTAGGATCCTTATTCTTTTTTTTTTTTTTTTCCATACTAGGAATCAAACTCAGGACCTTGCACTTGCCAGGCAGGCACTTGTGCCCTGAGCTATATCCCCACCCCCCAGGGGGAAAAAAAAAAAACTAAGAATAAATTTAACCAAAGGAAAAGATCTCTAAAATGAAACCTATAAAACATTGATTTAAACAATTTGAAGAGAACACATGCATATATAAAAATGGAAAAACAAATCATGGTTCACAGGCTGAACAAATAAATACTGTTAAAATAGCCACACTACCCATAGCAATCTACAGAGTCAATGCAATCCCAATCAAAAGACCAATGACATGCTCACAGAACTAGAAAACAATCCTGAAATTTCTATGGAAACAAAAGAACTCATATGGTCCCAGCAAACTTGAACAAAAAGAACAAAGCAATAGGCATTATGCTAAGTATACTACAAAGCTATAATCATCAAAACAGCAAGACATCAGCACAAAGGTTGACAAGTAGAGACCAACAGAACAGAACAGAGAACCTAAACCCACTCATCCACAGCTAAATGATTTTTACTGATAGTGCTAAGAACACACAGTGGAGAAACGCAGTATTCCAATAAATACTGCCAGGCAAGTCATGTCAAATATCAGCGAGAAAAGGTTTAATCCATTTTAACCTGAAACTATGAAAAGACTAGAAGAAAACATATGGGAAATGCTTTAGGACACCAAAATGGATGAAGATTTTTTGGACAAAGCATGCAATGCACAAAACAAGCAAAAACAGGCAAATGCGTCAAACTAAAAAGCTTGTACACAGCAATAAAGGAAATGACAACCTACAGAATTGGAGAAAATATTTGAAAGCTAACATCTGACAAAAGCTCAATATCCACAAACATAATGAACTCAAAAAAACTCAGTAGCGAAAAAAAAAAAAATCAAGTTATTTGATCAAAAATGGAGAAGAGACCCAGCGCACGGGGAGCCTCGGGCGGGGAGCGCCAGTTTTTTGGGTCTTTGGACTGGCGACTCACTCCCGGCCTCGTGGTTCCCCGGAAGGAGGGCTTCCGGCGCACAGGGAGCTGTGGGTGGGGAGCGCCAGCCTTTTGGCTGGCTAGCTTCCTGCCTGCTGGCTCCCGGAGGGTGGGCCCCCAGCTCATGGGGAGCCATGCAGCGGCGAGCGCTGTTGCGCACCGGCCCTTAGGCCAGCCGCCGCTGCTCAATTGGGATCTATCATGACACAGAGAAACAGTGACACAATTGGACCACCATGCACCAACTGCAGTTGCCCACCCACGGATGTGTGTGAATCACTGAAACTTTGAACAACCCCTGGGAATACATGCCATACAACGGGCCACTCTTGCTCCTGCCATTGGGAACCAGAAATGTCCAGAGCCAGCGGAGGAGCAGCTGCTGAACAAGGACTCAGAGAACATGAGAATGCAGACTAAGCCCACGGAGTCAGAGGTCCAGTGGACTGGGGTCACGAGAGCCGCTTGGAAGCTGTAAACCAGGAGGACCTTGCACAATACCTGCAGAGACTCATTGGAAGCCATTCTTCCCCTGACAGTACAGGCTCTGGAGAAGTCTGCAACAGGATTCCTGCTGCCTGTGCTGACAGTTGGGGAGAGGACACTAACTGGTTGTGGGGTCCCAAAGCAATGGGAAGCTGGAGAGAAAAAGCTACAAAGAATGGCTTTCACCCCAGATAGCTCACTTGAGATGTTAGTAAGAATTGCCTCCTCAGTATTCTATAGCCATGATGAGGAGGAGGCCAAGGAGAGAAAACAAAGAGACCGAGAAAAAGCAGCTGCTTTTGCTGCACCACTAAGAGAAACAGATCCCAGGTCTGATTCCTGGGGCTCCAAGAAGAACTCGACAACTGCATTCCTCTGCTACCACTGTTAAAAGCCAGGCCACCTCAAGAGGAACTGCCCTAAGAGGCCCCATGGGCCATGCCCTGGATGCAAAGGAGACCACTGGAGATCGGTCTGCCCTCTGAGGTGGAGGCCCCAGAGCTCAGACCCATGCTACCAGTTACTCCAACAGGAATGAGAGGGCTTGGGGCATGGTCTGCCTTCTCCCTCTGGCCAGACCGTCATCTCCATCGAGGAGCCCTGGGTAATCATGACTATGGAGGAACAAGAAAACAGCCTGTTGCTAGACACAGGTGCAAGTCTCTCAGTCCTTCTTTTCAATCCTGGCCTTCCTTCCAGCCATCATACCTCAGGGAAAGGAGTCACTGGTGAGGAGGTAATATGCTATTTTTGACAACCCTTAGGCTATAACTACTTATTAGATCCTTCTTGCATATCTCTGTCTTCCTGAGAAACCACTTTGAAGATACCACCACGTATTACAGCAACCATTGATATTTTCCTACTAATCTATCCATAACTGTGTTAAGTTTGTAATGTTCCTATCCTATTTCATAATGTATGTTTATTATTATGTGTTTCCTACAACAACCATTGAGAATAGTTAATGATTTTTCAATAGGTCACTCATGTATAGCTCTATTTATTTTCTTTAGAAGCCACTTTGAAGATACCAAAGTATAGCACAACAACTCTTGATAATCTCCTACCTCTTTTGTGTGTAACTCACTATTATTTGTCTATTTGTTTTCCTGAGAAACTATTTTGTAGATAATAATATGTAAAACGATAACCATTGATAATTTCCTACCATTTTGTCTGTAATTTGCTAAGTCCCCCCTATTATTATGTTATCCTTCTTTTATTCTTTAAAATAAAAAAAAAAAAAATGGACAAGAGAGGGGGTTATATAGCTCACTGGTAGGATAAAAGACCCTGGGTTCAACTCTCAACCACCACCCAAAAAAAAAAAAGACAATCAACCTAAATAGATACTCTCCATAGAAGACACACAAATAGCTGATAGGTATAGGAAAAAATGCTCAGTGTCACTAAGCATCAGGGAGTGAAAAGAAAACCCATGAATTGGGAAAAAATTTTAGCTAACTCTCCCACAGAGAAAGGACTTCTATCTAGAACATAAAGAATTTAAAAAAAAACAAAAAAAATCAGGCCCCCAAAATTCAAAGACCCAATCCAAAAATAGGCATCTGAGATAAATAAACACTTCTCTGATGAAGAAATACAAATGGAAAATACATGAAAAAATGTTCAACATCATCGGTCATTCGAGAAATGCAAATTAAAACAACACTGAGATTCTATCTCACCCCAGAAAGAATGGCTATCATCAGAAAATCCATCACAAGTGCTGGCAGGGCTGTGAGGAAAAAGGAACCCTTTTCCATTGTTGGTGTAAGTGTAGACTGGTACAACCACTGTGGAAATTAATATGGAGATTCCTTAAAAAACTAGGGTTCCCAGCACTTGGGAGGCTGAGGCAGGAGGATCGATGAGAGTTCGAGGCCAGTCTGGGGTACAAAGTGAGTTTAAGACTAGTCTGAACTACATAGTGAGACCTTGTCTCAAAAAGACCAAAAAAAACCAAAAACAAACAAACAAAATAACCCCTAGGATTAGAGGTCCCACTTAATCCAGCTATTCCCCTTCTGGGTATTTTTCCAGAAAACTGAAAATGGCATACCATAGCAATGTATGTGCACTCATCCCTATGGCAGCACAATCTGTCATAGCCACATCTTAGAAACAACCCAAATGCCCATCAGCCGAGAAAAGGATTGAAAAAGACGTGGTATTCTCATACAAAGAAGTACTACTCAGCTATAAAGGAAGATAAACTCGAGGCTTTTATAGGTAAATGGATACAACTAGAGACCATATTCGTAAGTGAAATAAATCAGATTCTCATATGTAAATATTGTTTTGTCTCCCTAGTGTAAGAAACTGAAGGAGTAAATAAGACCCAAAGGTACAATAGATATTGTGAAAGAGAAAGAAACTGCTCAAAAGGAAACAACTGGAATGGGGGAAAGGAGAAAAGAGGAAGGGAAAAATATATATATATACACATATACATAAGGTAAGTGTACTACTAATTTCTATTAGTTCCTTTAAAGGAACAGTGATTATATTGTTGGATCAATTTTACATGCCTATATCTGGTAATCTGAGCAACTACTCTGAAGATGACAAACGATATGCATATAATAACCATTGCTAATTTCCTATCATCTTATTTTGAAATTTTGTATTTTTTTTTCTTCTTTCTCTTTAAAACAATAAAAATCCCAAATAAAATTTTAAGTTGGAAAAAAAAAATGCAAATCAAAACCATCAAAACCATAAACAGGGGCTGGTGTAGCTCAGCGGTAAAGCGCCAGCCTACCACGTGTGAGGCCCTGGGCTCAATCTGCGGCGACATAAACAGCAACAACAAAAAGTAACACAACAACCACTGCTGATTTCCTATCACTTTGTTTGAAATTTTGTATCATTTTTATACCTTTTGTGTTGTTTTCTTTTTGTCTTTATTTTTGTTGTTTTGTTTTTGTTCTTTTTCTCTTTAAAATAAAAAAAAAATAAAATAAATAAACAACAACGAACACCCACCTCATTCCAGTAAGAACGGCTATTATCAAAAAGACAAAAGGTAATAAATGCCAGTGAGGGTGCAGAGGAATGGGAATTAATAAGCCATTATAAACCAGTGCATATGGAAACCGGTTCTGAAAATACTAAAAACAGAATTACCATATGATCTAGCAATCTCACTCCTGGGTATATATCCATAGGAAATAAAACCAGTATAAAGAAACACCTGTAATAAACTTATTTGTTTATTGTAGGACTATTTAAAACAGCCAAGAAACAGAACAACCAAGTATCTATCAATTGATGAATAAATAAACAAAATGTAGTACACATACACATGGCAGAACATTATTTAGTAATAAAAAGAATGAATAACTATCATTATTAAAAAAAACCACTCATTATCGAACCTATTAACGGTAACATGAGTGAAACAAGATCATTACCTTAAGTGAAATACACCAGGCACCAAAAGACAAGTACTGCATGATCTCATGTGAAATTTAAAAATACACAGACTCGAAGAAAAGATGAAAAGAAAAAGGATGATCCCACAGAGGCTGAGAGTAGAATGGTGGTTATCAAAAGCTGGGAAGAGTAAGGGAAGAAGTGACCAAAAAAAAAAAACAAAAAACAAAAAAAAAAAACGGCTAATCAGCCAGGTATGGTAGCATCTGTGTATAATCCCAGCACACAGGAGGCTGAGACAGAAGGATCACTGCAAGTTTAAAGCTAGCCTGAACAACATAGCAAGTCTATCTCAAACAATAACAACAACAACAAAACCAAAACCAAAACACCAAAAACTTGGTCCTTTCAAAAGATCAACAGAATTGACAAACAGCTAGATGGACTAAAAAAGACTTAAATTCCTACAATCTAAAATGAAGGCAAGGATGTTACTACTGATTTTACAGAGATGAAAAGATTAAAGCTGGGGTTATAGCCCAGCAACACAAGTGCCTGCCTGGCAGGTGCAAGGTCCTGAGTCTGATTTCTGGTACCACAAAAAAAAAAAAAAGAAGATTGTAGAGGAGTACTATGAACAATGGTATGCCGGTAAACTAACTTACAGCAGTGATGAGCAGGCGTATCACAGGTTTGACACCCTGTCTTAGGTTAAATGGACAAATTCCTAGAAACGAAAAAACCTAACAAGACCACATCATGAATAGAAAATCTAAGCAGATGGGGAGGGGAGAGGAGGAAGGGTTTAAAAAAAAAGCATGTATCTGTACCCACTTCCCAAAATGACTGTCTCAACTACATGTACAATAAATGTGTACTAATAAAACAGAAAGAAAATCTAAGCAGATCTGTAACTACTAAGGAGTCTGAATCAGTAATCAAAAGTCTCCCAACAAAGAAAAGCCCTGGACTTGAATTATATTAAACATTTAAAGAATTAATAAAATAGTTTCTTAAAAAAATGAAAGGGCTGAGAAAAAAAAAAATGAAAGGGCTGAGCCAGCCAGGCATGGTGGCGCCTGCCTGTAATCCCAGCATTCAGGAGGCTGAAGCAGAAGGATCGCTGCAATTTTGAAGCCAGCCTGCACTACAAACTGAGTTCAAGGCCAGCCAGAACTGCATAATGAGACCCTGTCTAAAAAAGACAAAAAAAAAAAGAAAGAAGACAGGCACTGTGGTGCATACCTGTCATTTCAGCATTTAGGAGGGTAAGACAGCAGGATCATGAGTTGAAAGCCAGCCTGGAATGCATACTGAGATCCTGTCTCCTTAAAAAAAAAAAGAGGAGAAAGAGCCGGGCATGGTGGTGCATACCTGTAATCCCAGCGCTCGGGAGGCTGAGGCAGGAGGATCATTGTGAGTTCCAGGCCAGCCTGGGCTACAAAGTGAGTCCAAGACCAGCCTAAACTGCATGGTGAGACCCTGTCTCAAAAAGACAAAAAAAAAAAAAAAAAGGTTAAATCACACTTTGCATCTAAGTTTCCAGGCCAAGATTTAGATCCCCTATATTAGTTAGAGCTCGAAAAGAACAATATTGAATTCAAAAACAAATTGTGATCCATGGTGACAGATGCTGCCATAGTAGTTTCCATTGGGAGGTACGGCCTAGGGAGGAGACAGAGAGAATTCTGAGATGCGAGGAGTGTTTAAATCTCAGCCTGTGTGGTGTGTTATATGTTATAAATCATCAAGCTTAATATGTGTGCACTTTGCCAAATTTAAGATATATCTAAAAGCCTTTTAAAAAGCAGTCAAGGTCAAACTCTGAGAAATGTGAAATAAAAGCGATGCTATGTGGGGGGCAGAGACTTGGCTGAGGCACATGGTGTGGCCCTGGGTGCCCAGAGTTCCCTAGAAGGTCCTGGGCCAGAGGGGCAGCAGCTGTGCCCAGTCCTGCCCTCTGACACCCTCCTATGGAGGCACTGCTGACTTCCAGCACTTTCCACTGGGTAGCCCTCCCTGAGGACGCCTGCCCAGGAGGCTCCACTGCGGGGAAGGTCAGGGGCTGCTTCAGGACCGGCTCAGAGGGACGGATTAAGGCAGGCAAGCATTAGACCCAGGCTTCCTTCACAATTTCCTTAAAGCACTGAATCTCGTGTCTTCATCTATACATTTGGGTTAAAAACACCTTCCTCGTTTTGAATGATGTAGTACAGGCAAAATAGTTGCCTCATAGTGACTGCTCTGAAAAGGTCGACTGTTGCTGCCATGTGGACTCTGAAAACAGAAGATTAATCTTAGTTTCTTAAATTCACGGCAGCC
>NW_004955423.1:15382332-15391945 GCF_000276665.1 Chinchilla lanigera
CCAGCCTAAACTGCATGGTGAGACCCTGTCTCAAAAAGAAAAAAAAAAAAAAAAAAAAAAAAAAAAAAATGGGGGAGGGAGAACAAGAAAAAGAAAAAAAGAGTAATCCCAGCACTTGGGAAGTTGAAGCAGGAGGACTGCTGAGTTCGAGGCCAGCCTGGGCTGTACAGTGAATTTAAGACCAGCCAGAACTACATAGTGAGACCCTGTCTTGAAAAGAAAAAAAAACTACTCCTTGTCACACTTGAACACTTCCTAACACTTTTTGCAAAGCCAACAATGGCCAAGCTATAGTAATTATGACAAATACCAAGCACAGTGGGACACACCTACAATCCCAGCTCCTCAGAAAGCTGAGGAAGGAGACTCTCAAATTCAAGGACAGCATAGGTACTTAAAAAGACTACCTTAAAATAAAAAAAAAGTAAGAAAAGGCTAGGTAGATAGCTCGGTGGTGTCCCTCAGTTCAATCCTCAGCACTATCAAAAACAAAAACAACAAGAAAACTGCAGGCCAATATCCCTTATGAATACTGACGCAAAATGCTAGCAAACCAAAATTCATCAGCATATTAAAAGGATTATACACTATGACTAAGTGAAATTTATTCCTGGAATCCAGGGATGGTTCAACACAAAACTGATCAATGTATTACATCACAGTAACAGAATGAAGAAAATAAAACCACATGGTCATTTCCACTGGAAAAAAACAAGCGTTTAACAACCACGCATGGTGGCACAAACGTGTAATTCCAGTACGCTGACAGGTTGAGACAAGACAATCACAACTTCAAGCCCAGCATAGGCAAGTTCCTGACTTAGCTTAACAAGATCCTGTCTCGAAATTTAAAAAACAGAGGGAGCTGTGCTGAGGAATGTGGAGAATTAATAAATCTCTAGTACCACACACACCAAAATGAGAAAAGGATAAAATGGAAACAAAGCCTTATAAATAAGGAGAGGAAGAGAGGTTGAAGGGAAAGGATGGCAATGGGAGCGAGAAAAAAAAAGACAAATCAAGTTATATCATGTCCAGGTACAAATTCCCTATGATGAATGTGATCATTGTATATGCCTACACTGTACCAATAAACTAAAAAAAGGAAAGAAAAAAAAGGTGACAAAATTCAACACAGTTTCATGACAAAGACAACAAAGAAACTAGCCATGCTGACAGACATATACACCAACAGAATACAACAGGGAGCCCAGAAAAAAATCTTCATATACACAGTCAAAGGACTTGGACAAGGTGCAAAATCATTCAGTAGGAAAAGGGGCCTTCAACTGGATATTTAAATAAAAAACAGGAAAGGTGGCAAAAACTAACTAAAGGACCTGAATAAAAGACTGTAAACTTCACAACACTGGATTTGGCGATGATTTCTTAGACATGACACCAACGTCACAGACAACAAAAGAGCAGACAAATTGGACTTGAAATTTTAAAAATTTTTATACATCAAATGACACTATGAACAACCCACAAAAAGGGAACCCACAAAATGGGAGGAAATATTCAGCAATCTTCCTTTTTTTTTTTCTTTTTTTGAGACAGGGTCTCACTATGCAGTTCAGGTTGGCCTTGAGCTCACTTTGTAGCCCAGGCTGGCCTCCAACTCTCATGGATCCTTCTGCCTCAGCCTCCCGAGTGTTGGGATTACCAGTGTGTGCCACCATGCCCAGCTACAGAAATCTTGTATCTTTTTTTCTTTTTTTTGAGACAGAGTCTCCCTATATAGTTCAGATTGGCCCTGAACACACCATGAAGGCTGGTCCTGAACTCACAGTGATCCTCGTGCCTCAGCCTCCTAAATGCTAGGATTTCAGAGGTGTGCTGTCACATCCGGTGGAAATCATGTATCTGACAGCAATCAATACTCATAATATACAGGAATTTCTAAAGCTCAACAAAAATAAAACCCAGTTAAAATTAGATAAAGAACACAGACACTTCTTCAAACAAGATAACCAAATAGCCAACTGAACATGAAAATATGCTCAACCTCACTAAGCATCACAGAAATGTAAATGAAAACCACAATGAGGTACCGCTCCAGCCCATCAGGATGGCTGTTATCAATAAAATAGAAAACCTCGAGCACTGGTAAGACGTAGAAAAACTGCACTGCTGGTAGAAATCCAGAACAATACGGCTACTGGGGAAAACAGCATGCCAGCTCCTTCAGCAGTAAAAACCACAGGAACTGAAGGCAGGTCTTAAAATTCATACATCCATGCTCATCAGAGCATTATTCATCACAGCGAAAATGTGGAAACAGCACAAGGGTCCATCAACGCCTAAGTGCACAAGGAAAACGTGGTCTATTCAGACAAGCGATTGCTAATTCCACCCACCCCTAAAGAAATTCTGACACACGCTACAATGCGGATGAACCTTCAGGATGCTAAGTAAAATAAGAGAGTCACAGAGATAATTCTACATGATCCCACCAGTAAGCTATCTAGTCGGGTTCACAGCGAAAGAATAAGTGGAAAGGGGCCGGGGATTTAGCTCAGCAGCACAGCGCCTGCCCAGCAAGTACAAGGTTTTAAGTTCAATCCCCGGTACCAGAAAAAAACAAACAAACAAACAAACAAGAATAAATGGAAGTTGCCAGGAGCTGGGGAGAACAGGTCTGGGGAACTGTTGACAAATGACTGTAGGAATTTTGCAAAATAAAGTAATTGTAGGGGCTGGGGATTTAGCTCAGCTGCACAGCGCCTGCCTGGCAAGCACAAGGTCATGAGTTCAATTCCTGGTACTGGAAAAAAAAAACCAAAAACAAATAAACAAACAAAAAAAGAAGTAATTGTAATGGATTGTGTCAGTTTACTGAGAATAAGAAAACAAATTTTAGTACAACCCCTTTACAAATTGTAAATATGACTTTTTAGTTTACACCCAGGAAATAATAAACAGTAAAAACCAAGTAGGTTTTAAACTATTTTAGTAAACACTTTGTCCCATACTGAACAGGGTGGATAAAAGACTGCAAACTTGGGTTAGGGTGGCGGAGCTTAGTGGGAGCACAGCTGCTTAGCACCTACCAGGCCCTAGATCTAATTCCCAGCACCAACCAACCCAGTGATCAGTCCCTCAGCTGAAACTGAACTCCTGCCAAGTAAACACGCTCAGTCAACTTATTATTCAGCTTCATACCTGCTTTCTTTGCTTACCTGAGAGAGAGAATAGTACCAAGACAGAGGAAGATCAAACACTTTGAGTGCCGCTGCCTTCAAGGAAAACTGTGATTCGCTCACTGCTTCTTCTGACATGACTCTTCTTCCAATCTTCACTAAAGGAAACATAACAACTCATCAGCCACTAAGATTTCTGGTTATTTTCTTACCAGTAAAAGATACAAAGTAAAACTTGAACTATCAGTTTTTGTGTAGTTATTCATGACATTATACTTGAGCTGAAATTATATTTATTAATCATCAAAGCAGTAAATGAGAAAATGAACTAGATTTATACTTGCCCTTAGCCAAATAGCCCAAGACTGAGGAAAATGAACTAAATGAAAACTCTGAGTTCAGGCAGAAAATATTCCTTTTTTTTTTTGTCTTCTTGAGACAGGGTCTCACTATGGAGCTCACTTTGTAGCCCAGGCTGGTCTCGAACTCACCACGATCCTCTTGCCTCAGTGCTGGGATTACAGGTGTGCACCACCATGCCCGGCTTCAGGAAATATTCTTTAGGAAATTGCAGGTTCTAGATTTTCTCTTTTCTCGTTAAATATATTTATTAGCTTTTAGATAGGTAGTAATTTAAAGTCTTCCCATGATTTCCTGCATGTTATATTAACAGGGGAGGTGGGGAGTTGCTGAATGCAATCTGGAACAGACTTCTGGGGCTAGAAAGGAAACTCAGAGTTCAGTGGCTAAGCTTCAGATTCTCCTGCTAGTCCATTTTAAAGGTTTTCAAAGAAATACCGCATACACGCCATGTGATTTTGATAGTGTTTAGTGCATGCTATTTCTCTTGAAACTGAAGAAAAGAAAAAAAGAAATTTTTTTTTAAAGACAGAGGGCCTCCCTATATTATCCAGGAGGGGCACTAACTCCTGGGCTCAAGACTATAGGTATATGCTACTGCGCCCTGCCATAAAAGATCATGTACTTAAAGAAGAAGCAGTTGTCACTCTGAAAGGTCCTTAAAGTAGTAGTTGCTTCACAAAACATGATGGTTCCTGCCTGGCATAGTGGTGCATGCCTTTAATTCCAACAATCAGGAAGCTAAGGCAGGAGGATTGTCATGAGTTTGAGGCCAGCCTGGGCTACATAGCTGTTCTCAAAAAAAAAAAAAAAAAAAAATTAAAACTAGATTGTGGGAAACCGAATTAGTAAGTCAAAAGGTTGCCGGGTGAGCATACATGCAAAAGGTCCTGAGGAATGAAAATTTCATTCAATCAAGAACAGCATCAATGCCAGACATGGTGGCACATGCATGTAATCCCAGCACTCAGGTGGCTGAGGTAGGAGGATCACTGCCAGTTCAAGGCCAGCCTGGACTATATAGTGAGTTAAAGTCCAGCCTGAACTACAGATCAAGAGCCTGTCTTTAAAAAAAAAAAAAGAAAGAAAAGAATCAAGAACTCTCTCCAGTGAATGACCGAGGAAGCTAGAACATTTTTACCAACCAAATTCAGATAGTGCTATATAATTTCAAAAAGAAAATAAAAATTACCAACCATCCCCATAAAATTTTCCTCCTCCATTATAGGGTCCTTAGGTCGTTTGTTCTTTCTTCTTGCATGTATCTCTGTACTTTGTTTTTTAACCTACATGGCAATAGGCCATCCCTTTCTGTGAATACTTGCCTTTATTCAAAAAAGGGTCAAAACCACTAAGTTGCGGTTACCTTTCAAATGACACACAGAAACAGCTCTCAGGGTTGGAGTCACTACTGCTGACCCCTAGCAAACCCTCACAGTGACACTGCTGTGCGAACCTCACGCCACACCCATCTGCTCCCTACAGCTTTTAACTCAGGAAGTATACTTGTTCCAACCGACAAATGGGGATAGACACAACAGAACACTGCCTTGAGATGACAGGAAAAACCTCAAAGGAACCACTGAACCAGTGAAAAATATTCCCACGGAGAAATAAGTCTAGGGGTACTGGGAGGCTGGCTAAGGAACTACTGCTCTCCTTATGTTTCTATCGCATTCGCTATTTTGTAAAATAACTGCCTAATACATTTTTAAAACACTACAGTAAAGTACAGCACATTTGTTCTCCCCTAAAAACTGACTTCTGACTTTGAGAAAAAAACTTTACTAATTAAATGACTTTGGTAATGTAAGTTACAGCAGAACAAAAAAGGAAAGAGAGAGAGAAAAAAGACTCAGTAGGTCACTCAAATTTTCTCCACAATAAAGCATTACAAGATTTTAAGCAAAGGAGAAAGAAAATAAAACGCAGGCTTCTATTTTGTCAATAGTTCTTATAAAGATTTTAAACGGGAAAGGGGAGAGAGAAAAAGGGACGTAAAAACAACTGTCTTTTTAAGCTGTGTTAGGTACATGTGCCAACTCCCCGGGACAAGGGTAACCACTGTGCACTGCAAATATGTACTAATAAAAAATTTTTCTAAAACATTTTTCCGCTGTACTGAAGATGACAGATTTGTAAAAGAGTCTAAAACAATATCACCAAAAATATTGCACGGTGCAATGTTCCCCGATTCTTTCTATCCTAACCACTGGGGAGTTAAAAAGTATCATAAACACAGTTTGTATTTTTAACACCTTTAAAATTCCATTTTACCATTTTGACTTTCTAACCCAACAAAACAAGTCTGAAGTATCAAGAAAATCTGGCGCGACACATAAACCTGCACAACTGAACCCTGACAAGACATTTCAAAGGTAGCAAAAAATTCTTAGTTAAACCGGGCGTAGTGGCGCACGCCTGCAATCCCTGCACTCGGGAGGATGAGGCAGGAGGATCGTTGCGAGTCCGAGACCAGCCTGGGCTACAAAGTGAGCTCAAGGCCAGCCTGACCGCATAGCGAGACCCTGTCTCAAAAAGACAAAAAAAAAAAAAAAAAAAAAAAAAAAGTTCTCAGTTAAAAATACCCCAATAATAAAGCTCTTGGAGCCCTCCCTCTGGAAAATACCGTAGGTGTAACCACTGCCCACAAAATTGCTCCCCGCCGCTGCAATTCTAACGGCCCCTGCCAGGCAGCGTGCTCCACACCCGGCCTCGCCGCCGCCCACCCCTCCGCGGCGCCGCGCCCACCGGGCTCCTTCACCAGAGCGACTTGAAAAGGCCCTGCCCGGCCGCCGTCCCTCCCTCAGGCTCCCAGCCGCGCCGCGCCCACCCCTCTCGGCGCTCCCCGCCCTGCCTCGCTCCACCGCCGGGCCTCCCGCTCTCCCCGGGCGGCGAGCACCCCAAGTCCCGCCGGCGAGAACGCATGCTGCAGCTTGCTCACCGCCCCTCTCGCCCCGCGGCCTGCGCTCGACCCCTACAGTACCCCTTCTTCCCGGTACCTGTCGCCCCAGGCAAGGTGCAGCCTGCCCACGCCTGCCTCCCCTGCCGCAGCCTGGCGCTCAGCGGCGGCGCCTGGCTGCGGGAGGCGGAGTCCTTCCGGGGTCAGGTGTGGGACAGTGAAGCAAAAGTGGAGGGGCCCTTTAGCCTTTCTGCGAGAGGGGCCGCGTATGAAGCAGCTCCCGCCATTTTTGTGTAGGGTATAGAGGCTCAGGCTTCGCTGGAGGAATATAAGCACTAGAGGAATTGTATCCTTTTGCAAACCTGTCAGGAGCTAGTAACGGAGTTGGTAACTTCCGGCCGTCGTAGGAATCTGCTGGAAACTATGGAGTCTTTCCCCAGAAAAATGCACATAGGCATTCATACATTATTAAAGCACACAGACACACGCGTACAATTTAAATACCCAGAAATCAACCATGGATCTCAGATGAAGAACTCTGGGGCTGGTAATGTAGCTCAGTGATAAAGCGTGTGGCTGCCAGCCATGAAGCAATCTCCAGGACAAAAACAAAACAACAATAAAAATAAAATAAAATAAAATTCTACTATAGACCCTCAGCACTCCAAAGAACGGAGTTTTGTACACACCTGTACAAATGGTGCATTTATTATTCATCTCCTCTTTAGCTGGTCTTTGTTTCCCACTGAATTAGGCAACCGAAGAATAGTGGCTGTGGCCAATTAGGAGGAGGTAGGCCGGCAGGTACTGCACTTGGGCGCTGTGTAATACCGAGTAAACTAATGGGGGTAGGAAAGAAAAAAAAACCCTCACGCTCCTGCTTGTATGTGCAGTCTTGAACCAAAGTACTCCATCAGAACCACAGAGGCTAAGCATACTTAGGCGAAAAGTCAAAATAATTCTGTAAGGAGAGCAACATGGCAACCAATGTTACTATTCCCATCGAAGGAACAAGATTGAGCAATTCTGTTGTCAAAATTCCCATGTAGCCGTAATGGAAAGTAAGCAGAATGGCAATATCAACATGATCTTACTAGGTGAGTAATAACTAAAAATGCACAGACTGAGTTCTACATGAAAATATTTTGAAATGGGGGAAGCTCTTAAAACTTGAAGAACCTGCAATTTATAAGGCCTTTTTTATTTTCCCAATCTCCTCTCTGCTGTTTCCGCCATAGTTGTATCTTTTTTCTCTCCTCATCCAGCCAAAATAAATGTCTTTACAGAACAACTTTGCAAGTGAGAATTTAGCCAATCAAACATCAATCTTCTACAATTTAGAAGATTGTACCATATGCTAATTTAGAACACCTATTCAGAGTACAGTTATTCATACAGGCATCTAAATACTTCAGATTCGCACCAGGCGTGGTGGTGCACGCCTGTCATCCTAGCACTTAGGAGCCTGAGGCGGGAGGATCGCTGCAAGTTCAAGGCCAACCATAGTGAGTTCAAGGCTGGCCTGAACTACATAATGAGACCCTGTCTCCAAAAAAAAAAAAAAAAAAGTGAGATTCAGGTCCACAAAAATGTTAAACATAACTTCGCATAATCTCAGCTACTGGGGAGGCAGATGCAGAAGGACTGCAAGTTCAAGGCCAGCAAGTGCAATTTAGAAGACCTTATTTCAAAGTGAACAGCCGGAGCTGGGGATTTAGCTCAGCGGCAAAAGCGCCTGCCTGGCATGTGCAAAGTCGTGAGTTCGGTTCCCGGTACCGGAGAAAAACCAAAAAACAAAAAAAAGTCAAAGTGAACAGCCTGCCTGAAGTGTTCCGAAAAGCTGGCTTTGTCATCGAAGCTTTCACCAGACTGCCGTACCTGTGTGAAGGCGACCTGTACAATGACCACTACGTGCTGCATGATGCTGTCTTTGTTCTCAAGCTGGTATAAACACATGGAGACCAAAGTCTTCAGAGTCCACCCACAGCACCGCCGTCCCAAACAGGGTCTGCGTTCACAGTTATGCGGTGGGAGGACCTTTGGGGACTACCATTCTCAATATCCTGTAGGAATTGAAAAAGCCAAAATACTAATTATTTCTTTGTAGTGTGTAAAAGGAATGTTTTTTAAAAACGAAAACCCAACTGTTTGTGGATTTTTATCAAATCTTTACTGAGAGTCACAGTCCAGTGCAGGTCACACTTCAGTTATGACAGAAGATATTTTTTATACTTAATTGCAGCAGGAACTCACTCGCAAAGCAATAGTCATGGCTTCATGGAATCCATTCATGGACCGTTTTCAATAAAATGAAAACTGGCAAAAAAGTGACCCACTATGTTCCAAACACTGGTTAGAAGATAGAGCCACTGGTACTTTCATGTTTAGAAACTCTTTCTGTTACTATCCAAGAAAATGTTTTTAATAGTGCTAATAAACTTTTTTTGGAGATGAAAAAAGAAAAAAGAAGACCTTATTTCAGAAATAAGTAAATAAATAAAAAGCCTGACAGCTCACTCGTATAGCACTTGCCTCGTATATACAAAGTCCTAGGTACAGTACCAAAAAAAAAATTTAAAAATAAACATAAAGTGACCCTATGACCCAGAAGTCTCACTCATAGGTAGAATTGAAGAGAAGTGAAAATCCACATCAACGTAAAAACTTGTACACGAATATGCACACCAGCATTATTCTTAATAGCCAAGAGTAAAAATAACCAAAGTGTCCATCAGTTGGCCATAAAGAGAATCATGTACCGAAAACATGCTATCTGGGCAAACCTTGAAAACATTCTGCTAAATAAAGAACTTAGTCACAAGAGACCACATACTGTCTGGTTCCATTCATAGGAAATGTCCATAAAAAAACCAATCCATACACAGAGAGTCGATTAGTGGCCACCTGGGGCTGGAAGAGTGGAAGGAAATGCAAGCTACTGCTAAAGGGAACAGTACTTCTTTTGGGGGTGCTGAATGGGTTCTGAGCTTGGATTGTGATGATTGTTTGAAACTGAATATACTTAAAACCACTGAGGTGTGCACTTAAAATCAGTGAATTTTATGACTCAATGAAGTCATATCTCAATAAAATTGTTACCAAAACAAATTGCTACTGCCATTTCCTTTTTATCTTTTGCCATATTGGGGATCAACTGAGAGTTGCATGCATGCTAGGCAAATACTCGATCATTGAGCTACATCCTCAG
>NW_004955423.1:15392045-15393950 GCF_000276665.1 Chinchilla lanigera
TTTTTTTTTGAGACAGGGTCTCGCTATGTAGTTCAGGCTGGCCTTGAATTTACTATGTAGCCTAGGCTGGCCTCAAACTTGTGATCCTCCTGCCTCAGCCTCCCAAGTGCTGCCATTACAGGCACGCACCACCATGCCTAGCTGCCAGCCTCTATTTTTTAGATTAAGAAATAGAGACACAAAGTTTATAAAATGATAAGAGCTGGAGACCTAAGGCCAGAAAATGCTCTAGACCAGTGATAGCAAACCTTTTAGAGAGAAATACCCAAACTGTAACCCAAAACCCAGTTACTTGCCATAAAATGCTAGCAGTGCATTTAAACCTGAATATTAAAATTTTAGTTTAGAAAAACACAGCTCATACATTAACATCTTTTGTTTTAAAACAAAATTAATATGTGTGCTGTAGGTTCACCACCACTGCCTTAGACCACACTTTCACTGCACAGTCTCAGCAGGTGTGAAATTGCTGGTCTGCTAGCTGGCTGTGGTAGCCCAGGCTTATAATTCCAGCACTTGGGAGGCTGAGGCAGGAGGGTCACTGAAAGTTGAAAGCTAACCTTGGCTACATTGTGAGTTCAAGGATAGCCTGGACTACATACCAAGACCCTGCCTCAAAAAACCAAAATAAGTAAACACATAAAATAAAACAAAATAAAAATTAAAATAAATAAATAACAGAGGTACTTTCTAGTAAAAGCCTAGGTAAATAAAATTTTTTAAAGTGTATATACAGAACAATACAATTTAAGTTAAACTTTATGGAAACAAATGTTCATATTTTGTATTTCTGAAAAATCTTAAGACACTTCACAAGTCTGGAGACCTACGTACTATTCCTAAATTTAGTTTAAAAGCTGGGTGCAATGGCTTGTCCCTATAGTCTCAGCTTCTTGAGAGGCTGAGGCAGGAGAATAGCTTAAGTGGGTGTTTGGGCTAGCCTGGGTAGCATAGCAAGACCCCCATCTTAGAATAAAGTAAATGAATAAATTTAGTTTGAGAAAAGCAGCATCTACTGTCTATATATTTGAATGATAGAGATTTTAAAAAGTGCAAGAAGACGATTATTGTCTCTCCGAGTTAGAAAATAATATCTTACTTCTTTCACATTTTCCCATTCATCTTTTTTAATAATGTTATCAATATGTTCATTTCTTACATTGTGTTATGTACTGTGCTAAATGAAAGAAATACTAGGATGAGTAAAAAAAGAAAAAGAAAAAAATCCCTGCCCACAGGATGGTACGGGAAACAGAAAATTACAAAACAATGATATTACAAGGCATTGTATGATCAGCAATAATAGCATCACTAGAGAGCATGTTACAGTACATAGCAGGGTGCTCACTTTGGCAGCACATATGCTAAAAATTAGTACATAACAGGGTTTTTAGGAAATGGGATGCACTTGGAGACCATCATGTTTTTGTTTTTGTTTTTTTTTTCCGGTGCCAGGAATCAAACTCTTGACCTCGCACTTGCTAGGCAGGCGCTGTGCCGCTGAGGGAAATCCCCAGCTGTGAGACCATCATGTTAAGTGAAATAAACCAGACATGCAAGCTTAAATATCACATGGTTTCTCCTATATGAGAAACCAAAAATATAAATAAAGAGCAAACTAAAAGCTAGACAATAGGAAATAAGGAGATAGATTTTTTGCAAAAGGGGAGGGGATCCAGAGATAGGGGAAGGGAATGTGTTACATACATGGACTGACTCCCCAAAAGGAATGTGATTATCACGTACTACAAACATGTACCTCTAAAAAATACAAGTTGAAAAAAAGGGAACCCAGTACAAAGAAAATCCCACACAGCCTAGGAAAGCCAAAAAAAAGTCTTCCTCTGATATTCCTTAAAGGAAGAGTAGAATTTATTTCCAAGTAAAAGGGCAATCCCGGGGGGG
>NW_004955423.1:15394050-15410861 GCF_000276665.1 Chinchilla lanigera
GGGGGGGGGGCTTCCAAAGAGAGAGAAACGCAGGGAGGGAAGGAGAGAGAGAAGACAAAGGCAAAAAAGGGCCTTTCAGGAAAATGGGATACAGATTAGCTTGAGGAAAGGGTGTTTGATTGAGTGCAAGAAAAGAAAAATCCAGATAAAACCAAGGCCAGTAAGAGACCAGGCTGGAGCGAGCAAGGTGCCTAGAGCATGTGATTTGAAGATGTTCTCTATAGTTCGTGAAGTGTAGAGGCCTTGGATATTGTAGGCAATTCATTTGCTTCATGCTAGAGCTTTTGTGAGAAAAATAAAACAAACAAAAAACCTCTTTGGAGTAAGGAGGAGTCACGGAGGAGTTACCATATTGGATCTGTGTTGTAGAAAGAGTGATGTGTGGAGTGCGGCATTGACCTGGAAGAGACTGAAACTAGGGTGAGAAAGACATGTTAGCCAGGCATGGTGTGCACACCTGTAATCCCAGCACTGGGAGGCTGAGGCAGGAGGATTGCTACAAGTTCGAGGTCAGCCTGGGCTACATAGTGAGTTCAGGGGCAGCCTGAACTATACAGCGAGATCCTCTCTCAAAAAACCAGAACCAACCAAACAAAAAAGACATGTTAAAGAATGATTAAAATATGGCTGGTTGTGGTAGTACATGGCTGTAATCTCAGCATCTGGGAGGCTGAGGCAGGATGATCACTGGAAGTCTGAGGCCAGCCTGGACTACAAAGTGAGTTTAAAGCCAGCCTGAACTGCATAGGGAAATCTGTCTCAAGAATGGAGAAGATCTGTACATAGGAGTAGGGCTAAGCTCCATCTCTCACACAGTCAGTTGGAAGTCTGTCAGTTTTGTCTCACTGATAGCTGTCATCACTACCCCCTCTGCTAGCCCCTTACCTTCCCCTGTCTGCATTCTACAACAATCTGCCTCCACTCTTGCCAGCCAAGTGACCAATATATAGATCTCATCATGTTGCTTCCTTGCTCAAAGTTCTTCATGGAACTCACAAGGAAAACTGCTCAGCAGATAAGATCGTTTATGATCTGCTTTCTTTCCTAGTCTTTCCCTCACCCTTGCTCTCAATCTCTAGTCCAGCAATATCATCTCATAGGTTCCCAACTGCAGCATATTCTCCCTTCCTGTCGTGTCTTTGCCTGTGTTGTTCTTTCTACCAAAAGTGCCTCTTCCTCTGGCCCATCAGGAATTTCCTTACGCAGCCTTTAAGCCAGCACTGGCTCTCTGAGCTATCGAATATCTACGGTAATGGAAGCATTTATCTTCTTAATCGCCAGTGGAGCTCTCAGGTTCTTCTGTAACCATGCCCCTCTGGTCTGACATTCTTCGGCAAGCTTTTGACCCAAGTGAAGACAAGAAAGCCAAACTCTGGGATTTTTTTTTTTAAACTAGGAACGCTGCTTTTTTAAAAAATAAAACTAAAAACAGAAAAAGAGAAAGAAAGAAAGAAAGAAAGAAAGAAAGAAAGAAAGAGAAAAAGAGACAAAGAGAGAGAAAACTGCAAGATGGCAAAATAAAAAGTGAGGTGTGATGAGATCATGGGGGATTCCTACCAGTTTTCAGTCCCTGATTGTCACTATTCCTTCCTTGGATTCCATCTTTTTCAGGGCTGGGGATTTAGCTCAGTGGCAGAGCGCCTGCCTGGCAAGTGCAAGGTCCTGAGCTCGATTCCCGGTGCCCACAAAAAAAAATCTTTTTCTTCCCCTCAAACACAGAGCTCCTCCTAACCGATGTGCTTCAAGTGGCTACAGGATGCCAAGACAGATATCCCTGCTGGAAACCTCCAATGGCAAGCATCCTTGTCTACTGATTTCAGTTACATTTAACAAACAGTCTGATCTAGTAATCAGAAAGAAAATTGGGAAGCACTAACCTGAGCTAGAACAGTGGCTCTCTTTTTTTTTTTTTTTTTTTTTTTTTTTTTTTTAGAACAGTGACTCTCAACCAGTTTTGCTCCCTTGGGGAACATTTCATAGTGTTTGGAGACATTTCTGTTTGTCATTCTTCGGGGGTACACACAGTGGGTAAAGACCATTGGTGCTGCTAAACATTCACAGGACCCTAAAATATACTACAACCACTCCTGGCCCTCAGCAAATAATTTTTCAGTTGAAAGTGTCAGTGATGTCATTTTTTAGAAACCCTGAGCTAGAGTTACCCAAACTATTATGGTAAAAGTGAACAGATGGTAAGAGATTTTTGGCAGGGGCTACAAATGTCAGTGCCCAGTACTTCCATACCCAAATTAAGCTACCACCATGCACGTGGAAAAATAGGTACAGTACTTCCCAATCAGCTCAAGCCAAGCCCAAGAAATTTCGAGAGGACCATTTTGAAAAAAAGTGATAGGTGTCCATTACAATTTTAGAGAGATGAAACCTAGAACTGATTCTCATCTGAAAAATCCCAAGAGACCAAAGCTGCCTCTGGGAAGGAAATACACACAGGGCTGATTGGGAATAGTTCATACTTCATACATGTACTGAAGGTACATGTATGATCTTACCGGCCAAGGAAGATCCCTGTAATTCAGCCAGCCTGGGCATCCTAAGACAGGCTTTGGCTTGGAGTGGAGCACAGTGATTCAGGTTGATTCCCAGCAGGACGGAGTGAGGATTAGGGGAGTCCTGTCCAGCAAGACTACTTGGCATGAATGAGATTGTTACTGGATGCAGGTTTCCATGGAGATTCTTTCCAGAGTCTCAGTGTCTTGAACAAAGAATTGGACAGGACAAACAGAAAAGGTAGTGAAGGCGTACATTTATTTGTTTGTTTGTTTTTCTGTTTTTCTTCTGGTACCAGGAATCGAACTCACGACCTTGTACTTGCGAGGCAGGCGCTTTTTGCCACTGAGCTAAATCCCCAGCCCCAGGTGTACATTTATTGAAGGTGGAAAAGAGGTGTAGTGTACTGTGTGAGAGCAGGTGGGTGAACAGACTCACAGTGCCCCCAGGATTAGGGTCTTTTGTATCCCAAATTTGGATTGGCTTCAACTTTATGCACAAAGGGCACTGGTACAGTTGTCCTACCAAAAACTTACTGGGTGTTCCACCAGACTTAGTGTCCTGTGGAAAGCCTTGCTTGGCTTTCCACCAGAGGCACATGAAGGATTGAAACCAGCACTTTTCCAACTGGTCCCAAAAACAGTGCCAGATTCAAAGGAGAGATTGAAAATGCTTTCTGATTGGTTCCCTGCTCAGTGCTCAGAGTGGAGGAGTCGTTTTGTGTCCTGTGCTAGCATAGATCCTCTGGATTTTTATGACGTTTGATGCAGTCCATCCATTTACTTGTCCCAGCCCTAATCTCTTACCTCACAATGACCACAAACTACGGATGGTCTTGGAGAACCAGAGGATGAGGTGTGATCATAAGTGACCAGCCAGACGATAGGTCACTGAGCTGAGAGACCACATGAGGGTTCTGGTGAGGACTGCCCCGTGTCACTTGCAGAGCACCGGACAAGAGAAGGCCCTGGTTCACACCTCACAACACTCAGGGGCAGTGTCACCA
This sequence comes from Chinchilla lanigera, assembly GCF_000276665.1. Classification (NCBI taxonomy): domain Eukaryota; kingdom Metazoa; phylum Chordata; class Mammalia; order Rodentia; family Chinchillidae; genus Chinchilla; species Chinchilla lanigera. The sequence continues at coordinate 15,397,565 of NW_004955423.1, forward strand.
GGTTAAAACTGCTCCAGTCCAGAAAGATCTTTTCTGGTTTTGTCTTCCCCAGCTCTGGAGAGACCCAAAATGAAAAGCATCAGGGAAAAGATAGAACAGACTGAAGGAGTGGGCAGGAATTTTTGAGCTGTACAAGCCTGGGATTTTTGATATGGTATTTAACAGGATTAGGAATGCTAGGGATTGAACCTGGGACCTTTGTACTGAGCTATATCCCCAGCTCTTTTCAAACTTTTTAGTTTTATTTTTGTTTTTTGAGGTTGTTTTGCTTTGTTTTGTTGAGACAGAGTCTTGCTATATACTCCAGGTAGACTTTGAACTCATTGAGTAACCCAAGCTGGCCTTGAACTTGCAGCCACCATCCTGGCTCAGCCTTCCAGGTCCTGGGGTTATAGATAGATGTGTACCACCACATCCAGCTTAAAACTTTGTATTTTGAGACAGGGTCTCACTGAGTTTCTATATTGCCCAGTTTGGGCTCAAACTTGTGATCCTCCTGCCACTGACTCTGACAGCACTGGGATTACAACCACATGCCACCAACCCACAGCTCAGGATTATTTTTCAAGGAGGAGACCATTTGTTTATCACTGGATTGTGACTGGAGAACGTTTAAATTACACAATAAGGCTGGAAAAGCTAAAGGCTTTGTCTAAGGTTTGTGTTCTAGGAGCAGAAATGGGTCCCCATGTTATGACAACATTCAGCAAGATAGCACTCACAAGAGACTGGATGTAGCAATGAACAGATTTATTGAAGCTGGTGACTAACAGTCTCCAGCAAGGAGTCACAGAAAATGACGGCCCAATCTGGACTTTTGCTTCCAGTTCAAATACCCTTTTGGTTTCCATAGCAACCACATTCCAAAGGTGTCTATCAAAAGGTCACAAGATTTACACTTCCCAGGTGTTTGTTAGGCAGGATGCAGTTAATCTTAGCTTACTCACAAGTTGGTTTTATCTATTGGTTCCTCTAGATAAAAGACTTGTTCCTCCTCTCAGGGTTTTATGGTTAGCTAAAAGAGAGGGGTGAGGAGTGAGTTCATCTAAAGTTTAAGTAACCTTTTAAAATGGAGTTACAAAAAGAAAATGGAGTCTCTCTTGCCCTATCATTCCCCCCTCAAGGACATATTTTCCTTTCTTAGGACATATATAGTCTTTCATATGATGGCGGCCCACTTTCTGTATCATATTCTGTGGCTTCCTTGAGAACCATCATTTATACCTGATCTACTGTGGCCTATAATGTATTTTTTATCCATCTTATAAGACAGGGTCCAAAAGTTAGAAGGGCCATTATTATCAGAACAGGCTCAGCTAAACTAATAATCAGAGAAGTCAACCAAGGATTCCAATTACACAGTTGCTCGTACCATCCTTGATTGTTGTTTTTTTCTCTTTCTTTTGCTTCCCTGTCTAACTTGTCACGTGTTTCTATGATAACTCCTGAGCTATTTGCATAGATGCAGCATTCTTCTCTCAGGGTGACACAAAGCCCCCCCTGTTCCATAAAAAGCAAGTTGAATCATCTTCTATTCTGTAATACCACTTCTGCTAGTAATTCTGTAATTAATTTGGTCATGTAGTTGTCTGACCACATTTTGGACCTCCACCACACTTTGTTCTACACTGTGGGTTAATCTAGTAAGCTTTTGGAAACCCATTTCTAAGTGGGCTACAGTACCAGCACCTAACTTGAGGCACCCTGCTATGCTTATCCCAGCCAGTATCTGTAAAAGCATCCTGTCTTGACCATATCTGTTGGTTTGGGAACAGATGCCAGGTTCCAGGGCCCCCTTGTATAGTTGTTAACCAAGGGATAAGCATAACCAAAAGGCAGGGGCCAGTCTGTGTGAATTTCTGTCTATAGTCAAGACACTTAAATAATCCATTAGTGCAGAATAACCAGGATCCCTGTAAGTGGAGTTTGGGGCACAGTTTGGCTGCAAGCAACCTGGTTCTGTCCTTTCCCCACACAAAATCCTTGTCCTTGTCCAGTTTCTACCATAAAAAGGAGAAGAGGTTTTTCCTCCTCTGGGGTGCAGACTGTCTGACTAGGGGTAATCTCCATTATGGAAGCTATCGCCTCATAGAAGTGTGGACTTGGTCTTATACACATCCAACAGCTCCCAGCTAAGGTAGGATTAGACTCATTGAGAAGATGATGAGTTTCATAAAGTATCTGGTAAATACCTAATTGGGCACTCACTCTATCCACATTAGCTTGCACAGCTTCTTGGGAAGGAAGGTTACCTTTTGGGGTGACAGACAAGACCTTTAGGCTGGGCCTGTCAGACTGGTGTAGCTCACAGGAGAGGGAAAGTGAATAACTGGTTTTCTGGGGGCTATCTCTGTTTGTGTTATATAGATGACAATCTCTGGGTCCTTTCATCCTCTTAACCTTTGCACATGCATTCAAACTCCCCAAGTGAGCCCTGTTGCCAAAACAGGATCATTAATGTCCTTTAGGATTATCTTAATTTGTAAACAGAAGCTGAGTATCTGGTGTTGCAGCCAGCCCTCTTTTCCCTATATACCTGGACATACTTGTCATCTTGGGCCCACCAATGAGTTAGGGGATTTGGATCATCTGTCCTGACTTGAGGTAAATGTCCATTACACTGTCCTGGCCATAGTCCTATGGCCTCACAACCCCAGTAGGGACAGTATGCTTCCCTTTCATTATTACATCTTCCCCCTTTTGTTTTTGGGCACATACATAGCCCCCAAGTTACTAAGTCCATATCAGCACAGTCCCTGTCAATTGCTTTTTTCTGGACTTCACAAGGACAGAAGGAGTGTTTTTTTGGAGGGGATCAGCCTTGTCCTGCCCCAGTAGGGGTTCCAAAACTTACATATGGGAATTGTGAATACAACATTTTGCTGGTCGCATGGAATACATAGTGAGAACAGAGTCCAATTGTGGACACACAATGGTATAATTACAAAAGTGTTCCCTAAGTCCATCAAGGGTATTTGTGCTTGTTTGCAGCTTGGCTCTGTCTAAGCTAGGAAAGACAGCAAAAGAACTGGTATCAAGACAACTGGGGGAGGGGTCATCATTTTGGCTGGATTGCAGCCAATTTCTGTTGTACTCTTTGAAAGTGACATGGCAAGAAGAGCTCTGGTGGAGACAGAGGAAATGTGTCCTGTTTTTCAGGAGTCCACTTCTTGACCATAGTGTGATGACTCCACCGCATGCAACCTGCAAGTTTTAAAGCAGTGGGTGGGGTTAAGATGATATCATTAGGCCTCACCCACTTTGGTTAGAGTGGTTCCTCCTTCCAAGTCTTAATTAACACTTTGTCTCCTGGTTCATAGGAATGAACAGGAGAACAAATTGGGATGGAGTGTTGCTGCAACACAACCCGCTGAAGCCCCTTTAAAGTCTTTTGTAAGGCTTTCATTTGTTGGTGCAAATCCAAAGTCTCTCATAGCCCTTTTAGGACTCGCAAAAGTGCGGGAGGCCTCCCAAGCATAATTTCAAATGGAGTGAGCCCTCCCAAGCATAATTTCAAATGGAGTGAGCCCATCTTGCATTGGGATTGCAAGAGGGCCATAGGAAGCATAGTCACGCAGTTTGCCCCAGTCTTTTGGCAAAACTTGGCTGTGGTGGCCTTTAAAGTTTAATTCTGTCTTTACCTGGCCAGAACTCTGAAGCCAGTAGTAAGTGTATAGCTTCCTTTTTATTCCTAAGGCTGTGGAAAGGCTCTGGACCACTCAACCGCAAAAGCAGGTCCATTATCTGAACCTATTGTGGTGGGGAGCCTGTACTGGGGAGTAATCAGCCTCATCAAGGCTTTTACCACCTCTCTAGATGTCTCAGTTCTTGTGGGGATGGCCTCCATCCAACCCAAGTAGGTGCAAATGAGGACCAACAAATATTTCTTGTTTCAACTAGTAGGTTTGATTTCTTTTGTTTGTTTGTTTGTTTTTCCAGTACTGGGAATCAAACTCATGACCTTGCACTTGCCAGGCATGCGCTGTGCCACTGAGCTAAATCCCCAGCCGCTAGTAGGTTTGATTTCTGTAAAGTCTACCTCAACATCCTCAAAGGGCAGTGTTGCCTTTGAACTCGAGGCTGTTGCTGTGGGTGAGAAACTGGATCATTGTGAGCACAAGCTGCACATGTGCCAGCCACAGAGGCACACAAAGTCCAAAGTCTAGAAATAAAGATGTGGTGGCTAAGAAGCTCTGTCTTTCCTAAAGGGGTATGGCTCTGTAGTTCTCGCCTCAGGGAGGAACACCTTTTCTCTGGTAAAATTTGCCATATGTTTTATTCTGCGGCCCCTTCTGATTGAGCCCATTTTAGCACTGCATCTGAGTACTTAAATGGTTTGAGATGCATGGCCATTAAGGCTTGAGCTATAAAAAAAAAAAGGCTTGAGCTATAGGAAGTGATTCTCCAATGGTGGCATGTTTGGCTGCCAAGACAGACACCCAATTTCCTCGGGCCTCCACTGAATTGCCCCTCTGATGGCCCAGGCAATAAATCACAGCAACCTTAGTGGGTAGCCAAACAGCCTGTAACAAGTTCAGTATTTTTTTGGGAATTTTTAATATCTTTGCCTCCCATAGTTAGGAGGCCCCTTTCCTGGTAGATGGCTCCATGCACATGTAAAATAGCAAAGGCATAGTGGGAAGTGTTATAAACATTACCCACTTGGCTTTTCCTACCCTCAAGGCCCAAGTGAGAGTGATCAGTTCAGCTTTTTGTGCTGCTGTTCCAGGAGGCATAGCCTCTAACTAAACAGTCTGTTTGATGGTGATGACCTCTGCTCCCACGCTGTGAACCCTATCGATTACCATGCTGTTTCCATCTGAGAACAGGGTCAGGTTGGGGTTCTGCAGGGGTGTATCCTATAGATCTGGTCTGGCAGAGTAGACTGTCTTGATCACTTCCATAAAATTGTCCTCAGGCGATTCCAGGGACATTGGCAAAAAGAGAGGCAGGGTTGAGGGCCTGTATGGTCTTAACAGTGAGTTGAGGATCATCCAAGAGCATACCTTGATACTGGGCGAGCCTAGTACCTGACAGCCACTTTCCTCATGTCTTCTTAGCAAAGTCTCTACTTCATGGGGAACAAACACATCTAATCTTTGTCCCAAAGTCAGTTTATCAGCTTCTTTTACAGCTCCTTAGTATGATGGTGGCTGCTGTGGCCCACAGACAAGATGGGGCATTCTTAAATCCCTAAGGGAGCCTTGTCCAAGTTAGTTGACACTTTCATCCCCCCTCTTGATCCTTCCCTTCAAAGGCAAACAATTCCTGGGATACAACAGACAAAGGAACACAGAAGAAGGTATCTTTCAAATCCAACACAATGTACCAAGTCCAGGTAGGAGGCAGTAAACTAAGCAAGGTGTAAGGGCTGGGTACAGTAGGGTGAAGGGTTACAACCAGAGCATTTACCATCCGCAAGTACAGGATTGAGTGATACTCATTTGTCCCAGGCTTGCGAGCCAGCAAGAGAGGAGTAGTCCAAGGAGACTGACATTCTCTTAGTATGCCAGCTTCAAGCAGTCTCTGAATATGGGGTTTAATTCCTTTGCTAGCTTCCATAGTGTTATGGTTTGTGTCTAAATATCTCCTCAAAGCCTCACACAGTCATGGGGCAGGCTTCTAGTGTGTATGATTGATCCATGGTCCAATGCTGGGATTGTGGGTATGAGTGCTACACCCAACCTGGGGCACGTTGTTTGCATACAGTGTAAGCGGGGAGCGAGGTTGCGTGCTCCTGCTCTTTCGTTTTGCTCTTGTTGCTTTTGCTGTATTCTACCACCATGAACTGTTGCCTTCTGCCATGTGCCACCTGCCTTGGAGCCAGCCAAGTATGGACTGAAACCTCTACAAACTGTGAGCTAAATAAACCTTTCCTTCCTTAATTCTGGGTATCAGGTATTTTGTCTTAACAACAAGAGAAAAGTAACTAAGACACTTAGACATTGGGTACTGCCTCAGGCTGACAGGCTTTGCATGTCCTACTAACTCTACTATCACCGGGGGCACATGAATTGCCAGACCAAGGGGATTGTCCTCTGCCCAAATCTTTGGAAAATGCTGGCTCCAAGGAAGGAGATCGGATTCCTCTACATCGATGGAATCTAGGAGGTGATATTACTCCTGCATGGGTAGAGTGATGGTCAAAACATGAACCTCAAGGGAGGATTGTCTTCCCATGGTTAAAACAGTCTCCTGGTGAGAGCAAGAAATACAATCAGGCATAAGCAAAAAGGAATGACTATGTGTCACCCAAGCTGAACCTGTCATGGCTCACAAAAAGAATAGGTTGAAGGCTGACCTGTCGCTCCTTCAACATGTACTTTTTTACTTAAAAGTGGAGCTACCGGCTGAGTAACTACTGACAAATCTGCACCAGTATCTACTAAAAACTTGACAGGCTTTCCCCCTACACTGGAGGGTAACATGTGTTCCTGGGGGCTGAGAGACAGAGACCCATGACCTCATCAGTCTGAAACTTCCTCTGATTCCATCACAAACAGTTCCTTTTTTTCTCTTCTTTCCTTTTCCAGCAGCTTTGGACATTCCCATTTGAAATGCCCCTTTTCCTTGCAAGAGGCACACTGGTCAGGACCTAGGGGACTGTGACAAACTCCTCCCTGTTTGCCTTTCTCCCTTGCTCCTGACTGGGTCTCCTTTCTGTAAGCCTCATCTTTTTATTTTCTTGCTTAAGTTTCCACTCTGCACCCTCTGTATTAGGAAACACCTTTTTAGGCAGTCCCTACCAACTGAGACAAATTCATCCCTGCAAAACCCTCCAGTCTCTCTAGTTTGTGGTGTATATCAGGGGCTGACTGGGCAACAAAGGCCATGTTCATGGTGTGAGTATTCTTGAGTGCCTCTGGATTGAACAAGGTGTACATCCGGTGAGCTTCCATGAGGCACTTAAGAAGTGCAGTGGGGCTTTCAGATGATCCCTGATACATCTCCGTTACCTTATGTAGGTTAGTAAGGCAGCAAGCAGCAGAAGGAAACCTTTTTGTCAGAGCCCGATGAGGTTCCTTTAAGGCATTTAGTCCCTCCTCAGTGTTGTAATCCCAGTTAGGGGTGTCTTTCAGCAGGATGTGAGCCACCGCTGCTGCCTTGTCTTTTTCAGTTCCTCTAGCATCTAATCTCAGTTCTTCCTCAGCCGCCTTTTGAATTCTGTCCCTTTCCTCTGATGTAAATAGGGTTAGCATGATCTGCTGACAATCATACCAAGTGCCATGGTGAGTCTTAAATACAGAATCAAACAATGTAATCAAAGTTGGAGGCTGTTCTGAAAAAGGGGGATTGTGCATTCTCTAATTACATAGTAGTAGACTGAGGGTTCCCTCCTGGCCCAATCACAGTAGCCTGCCAAAGAGGCAAAACACGGACCAGACCTGAGGAGGAAATCTCCTAGTCTGGGTCAGCTATCAGACTGGGAGAGGGCTGCCTGGCAATGAGAAAAACAGGGAACCACGGGGCCAGTGCCGGGGCAGTGTCTCTTACTCAGCACCAAGGAGGAATCAGCCGGTGAGGGAGGGCACACACTGGGGGCAACAGGAGAGTCAGGATAGGGCAGCAAAATTGGAAGGCATGAAGCGGGATCATCTTCCTTGGGTGCTGAGGGCAAAACAGGGGGCTTTTGCTTTGGGGACCTTTCTTTGATTACCAAAACTCAGTCAGGAAACCCACAAACACACATTTTAAGCCACTGAGGCAACATCTGAACTACATGCAGCCAGGAATCTATATAAGGAACATAACCCAAATGCCCAGGTTTCCAGGTAACAATATCCCATACCCTGCTGGCTATGTGAGGGTTGATTGTCTCCTCTGGTGGCTAGCCCACATCAAAAGAGGGCCATTTGAGTTCATATAATGTGCAAAGCTTTTCCTTTTTCATCTTCACCCCATAATCCCTCCTAAATTTATCAAAGTTCTTGATCATATACTCCAGCACAGTCAGCTTGCTACCGGATGTACCCATAGCAATTGGTTAGAGCATTTGTCTGCTCAGCCCACAACACAAGGAAGAAGCTGAGGCCGACAGATGTTCAAAGCAATAGCTGTAGTTGTGGCAATGTGCAGCAGCTAGGCTGGATCTGGATCTCTCTGAGCCTCTAGATGGATGACAGAGCGAGGCAGGAAGGGCAGAAGCAAGACCACGGCCAGTCCTCTGATCCAGATGATGAATTCAGGCGCAATCTGAATGCTCAAGCACATTTGGGGAACACAGAACAGACAATCAAACAAATCAAACTATTCCCAGGAGCTATCAATCACCTCCAACCATTAATTTGAAGAACTTTGGACGCCAGAACTGACCAAATCCAAAACAAAACAAGTTCAAAGACAAACTGATTCAACTCGGAGACAAAACTCAAACCAAATTCTCAGCCACACCGAGACCAAGTAACTGCCATGTCTGGAAGCCTGGGCCCATCAAATTGTCAGTCTGGAAAGAAAAAAACAAGTCCCTGGATGAGCCCAAAGACAAACAAAGGAATACAATTGTGAATCTTACCCAGGTTGGAGAGTGCAGCTTGACTGTCCTGTCGTCGCAGCTGTGATGTTCTGCTCCACAGTCGTCCTCAGGTGGCCAGCTGAAATCGGGGGAGTGCCACCCAAAGAGTGAGCAAGGAGGCCGGGAGGCATAGGGCTTCCTCAAATGAGGGTTCTCCCCGTGAGACAATCTTGCTGGGGCCCCCAGAATGTTATGGCAAAATTCAGCAAGATAGCACTCACAAGAGACCGGATGTAGGATCAAACAGAGCTTTATTGAAGCCGGTGACTGACAGTCTCCAGCAAGGAGCCACAGAAAATGTCCGCACGATCTGGACTTTGCTTCCAGTTCAAATAACCTCTTGGTTTCCATAGCAACCACATTCCAAGGGTGTCTATCAAAAGGTCACAAGATTTGCACTTCCCAGGTGTTTGCTAGGCAGGATGCAGTTAATCTCAGCTTACTCACAAGTTGGTTTTATCTATTGGTTCCTCTAGATAAAAGACTTGTTCCTCCTCTCAGGGTTTTATGCTTAGCTGAAAGGTAGGAGTGAGGAGTGAGTTCATCTAAAGTTTAAGTAACCTTTTAAAATGGAGTTACAAAAAAAAAAATGGAGTCTCTCTTGCCCTATCACTCAGAGATTTTCAAAACCTCATGAGAAAACATTGCCCACCTCACCCTCCCCAAGCCTAGTATGATGACACACATCTGCAGTCCCGGCACTCAGGAAGCTGAGGCAGGATGATCAAATGCCGATTTCAAAATGTCTCAGTGTCAATTTTTTAATGTATTTTTTGACCAGGCCCAGTGGTGTGTGCCTGTAATCCCAGCAACTCAAGAAGTTGTGGCAGGACTGATATAGGACCTCGAAATGATATAAGGAAAATATTATAACTCCCAACCTACTAGATGTCAGGTAGGCTGAGTTTGTGTTCCCTAAAAATCAAAGAATGAATTCTAAGGAACAACGGATGTTAAAAGTGGGAAAATTTTTGCAGGGCGTGGTGGCACATGCCTGTAATCCCAGCACTTGGGAGGCTAAGGCAGGAGGATTGCTATGAGTTTGAGGCCTGCCTGGGGTACGCAGTGAGTTCAAGGCCAGCCTGAACTGCATAATGAAACTCTGTCTGAAAAAGGCAAAAAAAAGACAAAAAAAGTAGGGAAACTTTATTGGGAGAGACAGCTTTTGAGAGACAGAAGCAGGCCCAAGTGGGTTGCAATGAGTCCACCTCTCAAAGACAGTGGGTTTTTTTTTTGTTGTTGTTGTTGTTGTTTTTGAGACAGGGCCTCTCTTGTAACTCAGGTTGGCCTTAGACTCACTGTGTAGCCTAGGCTGGCCTCAAACCTATGATGATCCTCCTGCCTCACTCTGCTGAGTGCTGGGATTACAGGTGTATGCCACAACGCTCAAAGGAAGTTTTATAGAGCAAAAAAAATCATGAGGTATGTATAATACGGGTTAAAACTATGATCAACCAGGGGCTGGGGATAAGTGGTTACAACACCTGCCTGGCAAGTGCAAAGTCCTGAGTTCGATTCCTGGCACCAAAAATAAAATAGAACTATCATCAACCAATAAGGTTACAAGTATAGCCATTTAGTGGTATTGATCCAATGGGGAAGCAGGTCATGTAACAAGTGTACATGGATGATATCATTAACCTTAATCTATAGTTTTAGTTTTAGCCTTAGTGGGTGGGAGAGGATGGTCCACCCCAATGAGATAATGGTTTATTTATATACGACATCTCAAAAGGACGGGCCAATAATCTCAAGCTTCCATTTATCCTTTAGGGAAGTATGTAAACCTGGCCACTGTGACTTTAATCTTCCTCAGATGCATCTCCAGCCACAGTTGTAATGTGTTCTCATCCTCTGCACTGACTCCCTCAAGGGCATGTCTAACTGCCTATAATATTTCTACCTAACTTGGCTGTTATAATAGGATGATCCCTTGAACTTAGGGATTTGAAGTCAACCTGGACAACACATCAAGACCCAGTCTTTTTTTTTTTTTTTTTTTGTCTTTTGAGACAGGGTCTCTAGGCAGTTCACGCTGGCCTTGAGCTCACTTTGTAGTCCAGCTGGTGTCAAACTCTCAATGATCCTCCTGTTTCAGCCTCCTGAGTGCTGGGATTACAGGTGTGCGCCACCACGCCTGGCAGTCTCTTATTTTTTATTCATTTCTTTTTCTTTTTCTTTTTTTTGGTGGTACTAGGGATTGAATCTAGAGACTTGCATGTACTAAGCACAAATTCTACCACTGAACTGCATCCTAAGGACCCCTCTTTAAAAATATGTATTTTGTGCACTGCTCTGTGTGCGCGCATGTGTGCGTACGTGTGTGTGTGTGTGTGCATGCACACTCTGAGGCTCAAATGCAGGATTTTGCACATGCTGCATAAGTGCTCTGCCACTGAGTGGCAACCCCAGCCCACCGTGCACTGTTAGTTTTATGCATGATTACTCAGTTGCAAAAAATGAGAAGGCATTTGTTTTGATATTACTACTCAGCCAGGCATAGTGGTGCATGCCTGTAATCCCAGCACTTGGGAGGAGGCATGGTGGCACACACTTCTAATCCTAGCACTCAGGAGGCTGAGGCAGGAGGATTATTTCGAGTTCAAGACCAGTCTGGGCTACAAAGCGAGCTCAAGTCCAGCCTGAACTGCATAGCGAGACCCTGTCTCAAAAAGACCAAAAAAAAAAAAAAAAAGATATTAGTACTCAATTATCTTCCTTCTATCTTCTCTCTTTTTTTCCTTCCTCCTTTTTTTTGAGCGGTAGTCTTGCTATATATTCCAAGCTGGTCTTGAACTCAAGGTGATTCTCCTGCCTCAGCGTCCAGAGTGCTAGGAGTACAGGCGTTTGCCACTATGACCAGCCATGTCTTTCTACTTCTGCTTTTCTCCTCTCTATCTTCCTTCCTGTGATCCATGGCACATGAGAAACTGTACAGACACACAAGCTTTATGTGAGAAAAAGGCTGGATTTATTTTGTCTGGTTGCAGACAGGCTGAGACTCTGAATGATTTCAGCAGCTGGCCAGAGAATAAGTTAAGTTTTTATAGGTTTTGGGGATGGGGTTTTAAGCCCAAGGAATCAGGGTGGAATGTTTGGGTCAGAGCTCCCAGGACGGTCAGTGCAGGTGTGTAGCTAATACTGGACTTCTTGGGACCAGGGAGATTGTATGTCCTGTCATAAATTTTCTTTACAGCCATCTGTTCTGTTTGCTGAGTACAGCATGGCCTTTTAGTGGTTTCCTGTTGTTTGCTGCGAGGGTCTCTCTCAGGGTAGACATAACACTTCCCTTTAGTTCTTCCATTTTTTTCCTCCCGGCCTTCAGGGAGCATTTGGTTTCTGTCCTGATGCATTACTCCGCACAGTAAAATTCCCACCATATTCTCCACAAACAGCTCCTTTGAAATCCCCCTGCAGAATCGGTGCAGATCAGGCAAGCCTCCACAATACGGAATACATGGTCTCCTCTCTGGGAGGGAGAGCTGTTGTTTCGTTTCTCAAGGATATTGTGTGTGAAGAAATATAAAGCCTTTAGGGTTCTGGAGTGAGGAGTAAAATGCTAAAACGCAAATGCTCAGGTGTGAGTGGGGATTGTGGGCATCCACGGAGATACACATGGGAGAGGGACTGACTTGGATCGGAGCTCATTTGCGTGGTGAGGACCGCTTCCCTGCAGGAAGGTGAGCTGTGCCCACCTCTACATGAGAGGCTTCTGCCTTGGCTACTTTGCACAGCCGCGTCATTTGCCTTCCCAGCACTGAAGGTGCCTGAGCCCCTCCAGGACACACAAACCCAAAAAGGGAGGACTTGGAGGCTGATTACGTGTTTCGGAGCACTGCAAGATCAGCACATCTCTGACACATTTTCAGTGCAGGAATTCCCAGAGAGAAGACTTTTCCTGTCTATTTTTTCACTTGATTACCTGTCTTATTGATTTGTGGAAACACATATACTCTGGTGAGTGTGGTGGTGCACACCTGTATTCCCGGTACTCTAGCGAGACTGAGGCAGGAGGATCGGGTGAGTTTGAGGCCAACCAGGGCCAAATAGTGAGTTCAAGGCCAGCCTGAACTATATAGCAAGACCCTGTCTCAACAAAATAAAACAAAACAAAAATACACATACCTTATATACACATGAGCCCTTAATAGTTTTATGTATTTCAAATATCTCTATTTCCCAGCTTGACTTTTCATTTCTTAGTAATCTTTTGATGGAGAAATGAGTTACCTTTCTTATTGATTTGTGGAAACACATCAGGGCTGGTCAGACAATTGAATTTAGAACACTTGTCATTTTTCAAGCAAATCTATAAAACCCATTTAAACCAGAACTCTTCAGTACTTTGCCATAAGACATCAAGGAACAGATGGTTTTCATCGATATGCCCTTATTTGTACAGAGGAGTACAGTATTGTATAGATTACTCAAACCATTTAGGTGCTTATTAACATAAAAATTAACCACAATGCTCACATCCTATAGCATGCAAAACAGGATTTTGAAATAGGCTGAAAAGCAAGGGAAACATGGCGACACGAGGCGTACCCGCCAAATTGCGAAATCTCCGTCTCCGTGCAGCCAGAGCAGGCGTTCATTTGTGGGGCCCTACGTAGAATGTCGTATCACTGTAATTTCTTTCACTTTTACCATAAATGTAAACGTGGTGGTGCACGCCTGTAATCCCAGCACTAGGAAGGCTGAGGCAGGAGGACCGTTGCTAGTTCGAGACCAGCCTGGGCTACAAAGTGAGCTCAAGGCCAGCCTGAACTGCATAGGGAGACC